>NC_068574.1:61605899-61935901 GCF_025698545.1 Gossypium raimondii
TACATCAGGTAAGCATTGTAGACGAAAGCCGATTGTTAAAAAACTTTTGTAGCTCTTGTTTTGCAGAGCTTAAGTTTTTTTCCACTAGAGAGTAGCCAATGTTATATTTCTGGACTGGTTTATTTGATTTTAAGGTTACTTGTTTTATCGGGTTCATTTTAGCTTATTGAACTTTGATCCTGATTTCTTAATGCTGAACGAAACAGATTTTCCCGATGCTTTTGTTTTGTGTAACAGGTGAAGTAGTATCCATTCCTCTTCCTGGTTCCATCACATCTGTTTGGTCTCTTCCATTTGGACTGTTACTCCAGCAGGGGGCTGAAGGGAATTTACTAAAGCATGGCCCATTTCCATATTCAAGTCCTTCACTGGTTTCACGTGATATAATTCGTAATAGAAGAGAAACTGGGCACAGCCCGCATCACAATTTTAGTTTTCTGAGTGCTTATGATCAGCTTATTAAGGGAGAATCAAGCTCATCACATTTGATTCTGAAAGATCTATTGGAAGAACCACAGGTTTGCAATTGAATGCATCTTGTGTTTATATTTTGCATAGGTTCCTTTTCTTCAGATGCTTAAGTATACATACAATTGTACTTTCGATAACATTGATTCTTCATTTTGAGCTTTTTGATTTTATATCTAGAGTTGAAAATATTATGTGACATGAAATTTGCAGTCAATTTACATTGAAGAAAGAGGAAAACTGAACATAATGAGGGATTTTGATGAAAGAATAATTTGGACCAGTGATCTCATCCCTCTAATGGCATCATATAACAAAGGTTTTGCATTCAACTTTTGTTTGATTAATACTTTTCCCCGCTAATATTTATTTACTTATTCTTTTAATATAATTTATTTATGCTTTTGTAACTTTGTATGCAGTTAAAATGCAGCATTCAGTTTGGGTTGCTGAAGTAATTAATTCAAGCCTTGAAGTGGAAAATTCGAGTTTATCTGCTACAGTTCCTACTGGTGTTTTACTGAAACGCTTCAGCTTCCGTAGAATATGGCAGGGGAAGGGGGCTCACACAGCTGCTTCTAAGGTACTTGATCCCATTGTTGTCAAGGTGTGTGCCTAGGTGCTCTTTTTTGGAAGGCGATGAGCATAAAAAAGGCCTGCCTGTTTTGAATTTCTCTTTAATTTCTTTAATTTTTCATTGTTTTCGTTTGATATACCTTTACTAGTAAGAAAGGGATAACATCAAACTAAGCATTCAACAACAAATTTGACCAAAAGGGAATCATTCATATTGATCAATAAAAAGATTGTATGTTAAACTTGACCATACTTTAGAGTTAACTATGTATCTTAAGCTTTATATATTATATACACGCAGACTTGCAAAGCCTCATATATGTACATATTGCACTTTACTTCAACCAGGATACCCCTTTTTTTGTGCCGAAGGCAATATAACGGTTCTAGTGCCTGGAGTGAGTCTTGTGCCCCTGGCAACACTGCTTGATCCTTTTCTTTAAAATTTTAACTTTATGAGTGTTATCTATCTGGTAGTCTGTTATCAATAGTTATATTTGTTTATCCTTTCTTGTTCTTGTTCTTCTTTTTTTTATTTTATTTATTTTTTATTTTAAAGTTGGTTAGTTAGGATAATTGTGTGCATTGTAGAATTCTTGAACACCTTAGGAAATATTTTTTTTGTTTATAACACTTGATTATCTTTTGCTAAATTTTTGAAAAAGGCACCTAGAAAGCTTCTGCTAATATTTTTGATTCTGTTAAGGGTTCAGTTGCCAGCGTGGAAAATCAAATTGGGTTAGATATGTAGGTGCCTAGTCTACCTGCATCTTTTTGTCCAGAGAAGAGAAGTTAGTCATACCTCCAGTTGCCTGAAATTCTTATATGATAGACCATTTAATGCATTTTAGGCTCTCAGATTTCTTAAAAGTTGGATAGTATAGCTTTATGGGTACTAAGATCCTTATTAGCAAGTTGCTTGGAGACATGTTAAGCACTGTATGTCACCTGTTCAACTTGTGAAAGTTCATTGCCTTGATGTGAGGGAATGGTAACTTTGGTAAGTATATTTTAAATGAGCTTTGTTTGACTTCTCTGGTTTTCCAATTCCCTTAATGGTTATGGAATTGCATGCACATAACCGTCTTTGTCATAATTCTGTTTTACATTTGTTTTTTCTTTGGATGCATCCATGTATAATATGTCATGTAATGCACGATACTGGATTGTCATGCTGAGAGAGGGAGAGCAAGACCGAAGAAGACATATGTGGAAACAATAAAGATGGAAAATACTTTCACTTGGCTTATGGAGGATGTGAGCTTAAAATACAGTATAGTGGTCCACTATGATCTGTGTAGCTGATCCTATAAATATAAGTAGTAGGCTGAGTTTGTTATTGCCCTAATATTCCATTAGATAGCTTTTGTTAAACCTATTTTTAGCTTTTGCTTTTTTTTTTTTTTTGTTCTTCGTTTCCCAACTTCTCATTCAAGTCCTCTGAAGTTTTAAGTTTATTTTATGATGCTTTTCATTTTACCAGTAATTGATGGTTTAGCTATTTTTGTTAAGTGTTAACTGCTGGCCTCAAACATTTCCAGGTGTTTCTTGCAACTGATGATGATTCAGCTCCTATAATTTGTTTTCTTTTCTTAGAGCAAAAAAAATTACTTTCTTTAAGGCTTCAGACTGTTGAAATAAATAACGAGATACTATATGATGTTAAACCTGATATGAGCTGGAGCATACCTGCAATTGCTGCAGCTCCTGTCATTGTGACACGGCCCAGGTATTGCTACATTTATCTTTTTTCTTAAAAAAATAAATTAAGTGGCTGATTTTCTTAGATTCTTTGTTATGTTTTTCTTTGATTTTTTCCCAGTGTGAAGGTGGGATTGCTGCCATATACAGACATCATTGTTTTGGCTCCAGAAAGCATATTAATTCTTTATGTAAGTTCTTCCTTTTCATGCTTTTGGCTTAGTGTGGTTTATAATATTCGTGTAGGCAATTCTTTTTTAATTTCTTTTTGATATATTTTCTACCAAAATTATTTGTCTCTTGCACCCTTCCAATTGCTGATATTTTAGGATGCTGCTATGGTCTCTGTGTAGTTTCTGCCATTATGCTGATGTGCAGTTAGTTATTACTTCGCTTGTAATCCATGTTTCTGTTTTGCATGGAATTTAGAAGCTATTCTTTTTTTTCCCCTGATAAAGACTTTCTAATTTTTAGTGGATGTCTTTTCCATTTGGCAGTTTATCTTACCTTCTTGTCTTGACCTTTCAAGTATAGTGATCTCATAGTATGTTGCAAAAATATGTTACTCAAAGAAGCCACTGGTCTTTTGTTCCCATGTGGGATTATGCAGTGGCTCTTGTTTTCAAGCTTTTAAATGCGAGTTCTTCTATCCAGCTGATATGAAATAGGGATGGAGGGAGTTGAGAGATATAGTATGAATCAGCATGTTAAGGCTTGACTTGGTGGGGTAACTGAAGGCAAGAAGATGATAAGAGTTAAAATGTTTAATGAACTTAGGTATGGGGATTTGATGTATTTTTGAAGTTGGTCTTAGGTTCCAAACTTGAATATGGGTTTTAGATTTGAAGAAGTATGGGTGGCTAAGGTCTAAATTGTGAAAGCAAAGCCCAAAAATCAATAACGAATAAGAAAGTATTTGTGAATTTTTGATGAAAAGAGAGTAAGAAATCAGTTTCTTCATGCTACTAATGTAATGTGATATTTATGTAGCCAGTCTTAGTTTAAGTCGCCTTCCTTACTAAGTCCTGTACAAATATCGAACAGTAGTAGGCAAAGGCCCAGACACACGTAAGTCGTTGATGCCAAACTCCAAAGAAAGTTGATTGTTTAATAATTTTCTTTGGCTTTCATCTTTTGATTTTACCATCTCGATGCCTGAGAGAGTGTCAATAAAATGTTGACTGACTATTCTTTTGTTGATTATAACCTGCATCTCATTTAAATGCAGTCCGGGAAGCAATGCCTTTGCAGATATTTGCTGCCTTCATGTTTGGGCATAGGAAATCCCTCTTGCAATTTGGGATTCTCAAAAGCAACATCCATTTCCCATGACCTCAAGATTGTAGGATTGGCTGACGCTGTTGAAGCGCGTATTAATGTGAAAGTAAATAATCGAATGGTATTGTAGTTCCATGCTCTTACTTTATCGGTTTAAGTGCTCTACTCTTGCTACTCAGTTGCTCATTTTTCTATTTACAAATCTTGTTTTACGTTCATATATTTATTTTTCTATTGCATGAATTTTGCCCTTGTAAGTGAAGCTGTTACTTTCCGTTTCTAGTAGTATTAAAGCAATTAAAAGTTCTATACTATAGAAAATCTTGGTAGCCCTGAATTAGTTTCACTGCATGTTGCAATCTATTGAAATTTCTTTCTTTACATGACAGTTATGAGCTTTAACAATTTTTATTTGCCACGTATGTATAGATATTTCGATGTGCACTACATAGAAGCCCATCATCGTCGTTGGCAAATGATTCCATAACAGCAATGGCTGAGGGGCTTAGCCCGAGTTTCTATAACCATTTTCTGGTTCTTCTTTGGGGTGATAGTGAATCTAGCTGCTTGTCAGAGGCTAATTCTACTGTTGATTCTGAATGGAGTTCCTTTTGTGATGCTATCATGCAAATGTGCAAGAAGTCATCTGCAGTTTCTCAAGAGACTCCAGAGTCGTCTTGGGAGTTTCTTCTCAATAGCAAATTTCACAAGAACTACTGCAAAATAAACTCTATGATTGAATTGTCTTCTGGTGTAGCACTTGACAGGACAGGATTGGATTCAATGAGATCACATATAGACGGTACAAAAAGTTCAGAAAAATCATTTCACTTTGATCTATTGATGGAAAGTTTGAACTCTCTGCATGCAGTTTATGAAAGTCTGAAAATGGATAACCTTCGAAGAAGGTAAATCAAAATCCCGTCCGTGCTATTCTCTTCACATGCTTTAGGTTCTAAAGACTTTTTGCTATTAATCTTTCTGTCTGTTTATATTTTGCTATTGCCTTTTCTTTGCTCTTGCTGGCATTTTCTTCAATGTAGTTGCTTCAATAGATAATAATTTCACAAAGCATCTCTGTTTCATGAAAAAAGTTTAAAATATTACAATGTAAAATGATGTAGCTAGCTGATATTTGGCAATATTTATATGAGAGGGATCATGATTTATTCACCAAAGATTTTGGAACTTTTTCTCATTTTAAATTGCAAGATTCCTGTCATGATATAATTGTGAGGTTAAGTGATGCAACATTCTTAAGTTGTTAGGCTTGAATAACTTTGTGAGCTTGAAAGTTGGCTGTAATGTAATGGCTATTCATATTGACTGCTAAATTTTGTTTCTTTTGGTTTTACTTCAGCAATTTGCAAAAATGCTTTTCTGACTTTGTGCTTTTTGGTGTGAATTTCCTTAAAAAGGGATTTGGAGCTTCTGGCAATTCTATTGTGTAATATTGCAAAATTCTTGGGTGAAGAATGTTATTTGGATCATTATGTTCGTGATTTTCCTGCTCTTTGCAAGACAGTCAAGATGGGCATAAATTGTTTGTCCAGCAAAGCTCCTTTCAATTTATTCAGATGGTTGGAAAATTGTTTGCAACATGGGTGTACTTCTGACAAAACTAACAATCTTCCCCTAGTAGTTTGTAAAGATGGAAGTTCTGTGGTGAGCTGGGCTCGTAAGATTGTATCTTTTTACAGTTTATTATGTGGTGCTAAGATCATAGGAAATAAGCTTTCATCTGGTGTTAGCTGCAACATTGCCTCTGGATCATCTTGCTCTAATGAGGAGCTCACAGTGTTGGCAATGGTTGGGGAGAAATTTGGGTTAAAAGAGTTAGATTCTTTGCCTTCTGGTGTATCTCTTCCTCTCCGACATGTAAGCTCCAATAACTCATAATACATGTAATTTTTAATCAAATACTTTGACAAGGTTTGAAGTATGATTTTGGGCTACTGTCTATAACATTATAATATAAAAGGAATATTAGGTCAGTAATGACATTGTTAAACTTAAATGTTATCCATGATTATGGCTGGATATTGTTGTTATTCATTATGATCTTTGTATGTTAATATGTTTTCCATGTTAAGTAGGTTGTTATTCATTCTCAGCAATGAAGATGCTTCTTAAATTTATTGTTGCATTTTTCACTTAGTCATTGTGCTCCCTCCATTATGAAAAAATATTTTTTCTTTTTATGATGTTTCATTGTCCTGTTACTTAAAAGAAGACACTTTAATGTTGCCCTTGAAAAGATGTTATCAGAATTTTTGTACCTTTCACCAGTCGCTCACTAAAAGGGTGATTTCTTCCCTTTTTTTTTTTTTTTGCTTTGCTTTGCTTTACTCATGAATCATGATTGCTTGCGCATTTGCTTCTTAGGCTTTGGATAAGTGTCGTGAGTCTCCTCCTTCTGACTGGCCTGCAGCTGCATATGTACTCATTGGTCGTGAGGATTTGGCTTTGTCCTGTTTGGCACGTTCATGCAAATTTAAGGAACTGGAAACACAAACAAATATGAATTTGGTCTCTATGTCTACACCTTACATGCTACATTTGCATCCTGTGACAATTCCTTCAACAATAGCTGATACTGTTGGTCTGGAAAGCACCAAGTTCGAGGATACAGATTCCATTGATGGATCAATGGCAGATGGCATGGAGAACATATTCAGCTCTTGCACCCAGTTGAGATATGGTCGGGATCTAAGATTAAATGAGGTCTGTTGCAGTCCAATCCTTTAAACAATAATGTCCAAGGCTTTATGTTGAGTTTAGAAGCAACTATTCTATGATCTTCACTGATACATCCTTAGATTTAGAATTAAATTAGGAAGTGCTCCCCCTTTTTACACCTGAAATAAGATTGGACATTCATCTTTAGTGTTCCTTCTGTTGTTTATAATTTTTGTTGCATGTTTATGTATATTTTTAATCATTGCGGAAAATTGAAATATGGTTGTTGAAATTCCTTGTCTTTTCCTACTTGCTATTGTCACTGGTACTAGGTTAGGCGCCTTCTATGCTCTGCAAGACCTGTGGCTATCCAAACATCGGCCAATCCAAGTGCCTCTGATCAGGATCTCCAACAGGTATGCTTCTTTTGTTGCTTGATTTGAATGTTGTATAGTCACCTCTTTTCCGTCTAGCACATTGTAGCTTAAGTTTTAATCATTTTCTAATAAATTGGTCTGACAATGTATGGTACCACATGTATATCTATATATGCTTAGATCAATATTCTTAAAATACACTGGATGCATTAGCCTACAATTTCCTCCTTCCTTTGATAATGCCCTTGATAGTTTCTTTACAAGGAGATAGTGATAATGTTTGAGGGCTTGCAAAATACCCTTGAGATTTTAACATGAATATCTGACAGGATATGCAAACAACTTACATGATGAGATTCATTCAGTTTGGTAGTCTCTTCTATCTGACATGTTAGCTGTCATTTTAGAAGAGTAATAATATGATGATTATAGTTTGCTCTACACGTAACTCAACGCAGATTGCATACATTAATGTTGTTTTGTTTGTTCAGGCTCAACTGTGGCAGCTTGCACAAAGGACTACTGCTCTTCCTCTTGGCCGTGGGGCATTTACTTTAGCAACCATATATACTCTATTAACAGAGGTACTCGCTCTTTTGGATTTTCACATTTATTTTCATCAATTGATTGTTTTCTTATGAGATTGATTATTTTAAGACGCATGACTTTTTTCCTGATGGAATCTCTTGCCACCGTATGCAGGCCTTTACTGTCCCAAAGCTTGTTTTAGCAGGGCGGTTGCCAGCCCAACAAAATGCCACTGTAGGTCGCGCAATAATTCTTTTGCTATTTCTTTTTTTCTTTTTAACATGCATTTGTTCTTTGGGTGAAATCATATATACTGTCAAGTTTCCCCGTGAGTGAGCAACTGTATTATCATTTATGGAAAATTTGAACTAGAAAGCTTTCAGCAAAATATTATTGTATATGGAGTATAATTCTTGCTCTATGTTTTCAAGATTTATTGCCTATTTTTTTAAACTGTAGGAAGCTTGGGTTAAGAATTCTGTGTTTAGCCACAGAAACCATTTGTAATTCTGTTCTTCTCCTTGCTGTTCTTTCTTTTAAACATTCTCCCATTTATCTCCTTTACATCATTTTCAGTTTTGTTATTTCCTTTTTGTATTTATTTTCTACAATTGTTGTGCTGATAGGTTAATCTTGATCCAAGCATAAGGAACATTCAAGAACTCAAGTCATGGCCTGAGTTCCACAATGCTGTTGCTGCCGGGTTAAGATTGGCCCCTCTTCAGGTTTATATGATATCTTTTGGAAGTACAATACCAGTTTTACAGAGGGCCAAAAGTTCCTGTTTCTTCATGAATTTATTCTTTTAAAATTGCTTATGTTGGCTGGTTTTTATTTATTTATTTTTGAATATACAGTTAAAAGTACCTCGCAAAATTTGAGACTGTATGTTGTCATTTATGTTCTCTAATTTTCTTTTTCTCTTGCTCAGTTGTTGTGCTAATATATTATGTGGTTTACACATGCTTGCTAGTTTGGGATTATTATGTGATGCATTTTAAGCTTTTGCAGGGAAAAGTGTCAAGAACATGGATAATATATAACAGGCCTGAGGAACCTAATGCAGTTCATGCTGGACTTCTCCTTGCTCTGGGATTACACGGGTTTCTGCGTGTTTTAACCATTACGGACACATACCAGTACTTTTCACAGGTTTTCTTGTTCATTAAAACATTTTTCTTGCAATTGATTGGTTACAGCACAACCTAATTAGTTACGTGATGATCCTGTGACTGGTTCTGGAAGGGGGGGGGGAGAAATCAGTGTTGACTAAATGCATTTTAAGATGAAAAATCATGTTTCGAAGTCTTTAATCGTAAGGTTAACTGAATGTAATTGCATTTGCTTAGTGATTTCTGGTATCTCTATAGCTGTAATCACTGAGGTAGGAACAACTTCTATCTCTGCAAGAAACCTGCATACTTTTTGATAAGTACACTAAAGGCTCAAGTAGCCCTTTTTCATTATTAGGTTTTAATATACCTAACTGATTTTTTTCACCAATAGGAACATGAAGCGACAACCGTAGGCTTAATGCTTGGTCTGGCAGCGTCTTATAGAGGGACCATGCAACCTTCTATATCAAAGGTAATAATTTATGCTTTTTGAGCTTCAATGTAGTGCCTAATGTTTGCTGATAATATTAACATTCTTCTAACATTGCGGATTAATGCACATCTGCTATGTCATTTAACCTGAACAATGGCTCTACTCTATACAGTGCCTTTATGTGCATATACCTTATCGACATCCATCTTCCTTTCCAGAGTTGGAGTTACCAACACTGCTGCAGGTAAGAGATTGCACTTCTCTCGTTATATAATTTACTTGCACACTTGTATGTGTTAGGAATTATGTATAGATTCATTCATTATTGCCATCAGATTGCCAGCATTGACGTTTGAACTGAAATAAACCTTGGACATGCAGCTTTAGCAGGTTGCAAAGTATTGTTCTTTGAGCTTCTTTATGTGAACATTAAAGTTACCTTATTTATTCATATTTCTCTATTCTTTGGAGTAATTATTCTCACACTTTTCTGGGTTCTACAGACTGCAGCACTAATGTCAGTTGGGCTTCTTTTTGAAGGATCAGCACACCCTCAAACAATGCAAACATTAGTGGTATGATTTTGCTTCTTATAGTTCTTATACATCTTCCTACCATTGTAAACGTTTGCAGCACCTTTGGACTGTTTCTGCAATTTTCTTCATTCTTAATTGTTACCAAATCTCTTGTAGTTAAACATGTCTATTTCTTGCAGGGTGAAATCGGCCGAAGAAGTGGAGGTGACAATGTCCTTGAAAGGGAGGGTTATGCTGTTTCTGCCGGCTTTTCATTGGGTCTTGTTGCATTGGGTATGAATCATTCTGGGCTTTTATATTAATGAATGCCTTTTAAGTTATGGTTTGGCTAACTGCTATCTTGAATGGAGGCCGAGGAGAAGAGGCATTGGGATTCATGGATACACTGGTTGATCGGCTATTTCACTACATTGGTGGGAAGGAAATCTGTAATGTACATTGCCCACTTTAAACTTGATTTGTTCTTTTTGGTTTCTTCTGGTGGAGGGTATGGGTTAAAAATCAATGGTTTTGTAACATATTTCTTAGTTCTGTACAGTAAGAAGTATATCATCTTGATCAGTCTATCCTTCCTGAAAAGTTTGTCCCCTTTCAATTAGCACAAGGTTTAATAAGTGCAATTTCATTTTCATACCACTTCTCTTTACACTTTTTTGATCCTTTCTTATTTTCTAACAGTTACTGCTTCTATACGATTTAGGAGTGGACAAACATAATAGATAGCTAAAGAAAAATTTGGACGAGTATTTTGGGGAGGAAGATGAATTTTCCCATGGCTTTTTTCACCTTGAATTTTTTTTACATTTTCTGAAGTGCAAATCCTCTCTCTCTCTTTTACCTACTATTTTCATTCAGGAAAGATCCCTTCTGCTTGCGGCATCAGTGGATGAACACAACCGGGTCACTGGGCAGGTTTGTTACCTATCATTGACTTAATTAAGTTCCCTAATTATAACCTTGTGTTTGAAATTTTTGTAAAAATGTACAATTTTTTTCCTCTCAAGGCTGCTGATATCTGTTATTTTGGTGTACTAGATGATGGACGGAACCACTGTCAATGTTGATGTCACTGCACCTGGGGCTATGATAGCTCTTGCTTTAATGTTTTTGAAGGTAATTTTAACATGGGAAATTATGAGCAGATTACCACATGCATATGACATAAATAAGATATATTAACCTTTCTCATTTTATATGCCAGAGTGAATCAGAGGTGATTGTCTCTAGGCTTACAATCCCTCAAACACATTTTGATTTGCAATACGTAAGACCTGATTTTATAATGCTTCGTGTCATTGCTCGGAATTTGATAATGTGGGGCAGGTAATTTACTTGATAAATGCCTTAATTATTGAAGCATTCACTGTTTAAGCTTCTAGTTTTTATATCTGAGTTTAAGATTATTCTCTTCAGGATTCATCCCTCCAAAGACTGGATTCAGTCCCAGATTCCTGAAATTATAAAAAATGGTGTCAAAGGTCTTAGGGATGATACTATGGACATTGATGAAATGGATGCAGAAACTATTGTCCAGGCATATGTGAATATAGTGGCTGGGGCATGTATTTCTCTTGGTATGGTATTCCTGCTGATTCATATACTGTTTACCACGTTTAGTCTTGCATATTCTCAACCTTATCATATTTATTCGGACACACCAAGAAAAAGAGAGTATCTTAAATCTGTTATGATTAATTTTGCAGGGTTGAGATTTGCTGGCACAAAGGATGCAAATGCACAGGAGTTGCTTTATGAATATGCTGCCTACTTTTTGAATGAGGTCTTACATAAAATATGATACTGCTCAACAAGTACAATTTGTTTTTGAGAGATAACTGAGTAGTTTTAATGGCTGCAGATCAAGCCTGTTTCCACTACAAATAGGAGTACCTTTCCCAAAGGTTTATCTCAGTATGTTGACCGAGGCACATTGGAGATATGCCTTCATCTTATTGTTCTATCCTTGTCTGTGGTAAATGAAGTTGATAATTTTATTATTATTGTTGTTGTTATGTTGCCAAATTCTGCCAAGTAATAGTGGTGACTTCTGAGTCATTTGGATGTAGGTTATGGCTGGCTCTGGACATTTACAAACCTTCCGTCTTTTAAGGTTTCTCCGCAACCGGAGCTCTGTAGATGGGCATGCTAATTATGGTATCCAGATGGCGGTAATGTTTCTAAATATACTGTAGTGAAGGATCTGATTGAATTGTATCAACTTCTCATTATGTACATTTTTCCTTCAGATTTAGGATATAACTCATTATATGCATTTTTTTATGATCTCATGCATGTCACGAACTCTCGAATTGTGGAAAGTGCAATTTTTATTCTGAGAATCTATAAGTTAAGGATAATAAATTGGTTTATGCATATGGATTTTACAATTCACCTGCCGCAAAAGAAGATCATTTGTTGTTTATCATCATATATATCAAGCTTTTAACATCTCCTGGTTTGCTGTGCCAAATGCCAATTGTTGAGCATGTGAAACTGAGGTCTTCTTGTAAACCTTTAAAGCATTTAGGGTTTAATAATTCTTCTTCCATTGCATGGAACATTACGAATGCCTCTGTGGCCAATCTTTCATCAGCAAACAATGTTGAATGCATAAGAACGGTATGGCTTATTGGTCACGACTCAGTGTGTAACCCAAGATAAACTATATCATGTTTGTTTGCATTAATCTGAAATATACGGGTTAACCAACATGCTGTCAAACAGTTTGCTTATTTTTAGGGCATCTTAATTTATTTGTAAGTGTATTCTGATTTTAGGTGAGCTTAGCAATTGGTTTCTTGTTTCTTGGTGGAGGCACAAGGACATTTTCTACCAGCAACAGTTCCATTGCAGCATTGCTTATCACTCTTTATCCACGATTGCCTACTGGACCCAATGATAACCGTTGCCACCTTCAGGTATGTTATGGTTAATATTAGGGTGTTTTTCAGGTAGCTTAAAATTTGATTGGGTGGAAATAGTACTTGGTACGACCCAAGCATGGCCAAAAATATTTTACTATTGATTTCAGACGGTACACTCCAGTGGGACCTATATTTACTTGAAGAGACTTGAATTCTGTTTTGTTTTTCCAAATTGGCATATATGTTGTACATTACCTCTTTCCTATAACTGCATTTTCCAGGCTTTCAGACATTTGTATGTCCTTGCCACGGAGGCTCGCTGGCTTCAAACTGTTGATGTTGACACTGGCCTCCCTGTTTATGCTCCTCTTGAAGTCACAATCAAGGAAACTGAGCATTATTCAGAAACAAGTTTTTGTGAGATTACTCCCTGCATTCTGCCTGAGCGTTCTATTGTAAGTCAAAGATCTGTTAACAAACTTATTAGGATTGTCAGTATTTTCAAACCTTAATTTTCCATGGAAATGAATTTTGAGGTTAATTTGCATGAATCTGTTAGCTTTTGAGTGACAATTTGAATTT
The DNA here is from genome assembly GCF_025698545.1 of Gossypium raimondii. Classification (NCBI taxonomy): domain Eukaryota; kingdom Viridiplantae; phylum Streptophyta; class Magnoliopsida; order Malvales; family Malvaceae; genus Gossypium; species Gossypium raimondii. The sequence continues at coordinate 61,619,037 of NC_068574.1, forward strand.
TGAAGTAACTATTAAACTTTCTGTTGCTAGTGTAGTGAACCTTGTGGAATAATCCAAATTGTAGGAAAAGTGCATGTCAACTGTAGCAGAACCTACCTGTCTGCTAACATGTCTATTCTCAGAAAATTTCTCATGTGTAATGCTTTACTTGCCCTGCTGTCGCAGTTGAAGACAGTTCGCGTCTGCGGTCCTCGATACTGGCCTCAAGTGATTGAGCTTGTTCCTGAAAGTAGGTGGAGTTTGTTGCTGCAAATTTTCTTGCTAAATGTTAATTTACATATTTCTGATTATTTATGTTGTTCCCTTACAGACAAACCTTGGTGGAGTTTTGGTGACAGGAACGACCCATTTCACTCTGGTATTCTTCATGTCAAACGGAAAGTTGGAGCTTGTTCATATGTTGATGATCCCATAGGATGTCAGTCACTGCTTTCACGAGCAATGCACAAGGTTTTGTTGGCATAACTTTACCTTAACCAGCCCTTCCCCTGTTATAGTTCGGTCTTAAAATGGATGTTGATTTATCTGTCGCTTAGGTCTTTGGTTTGACAAGTCTAAGAGCTGGCTATACGGGTAATAACAGCAACAATGGATCTGCTGCTGTTACTGTTGATCAGCTTGTCAGCACCTTCTCTTCTGATCCAAGCTTAATAGCTTTCGCACAACTTTGCTGTGACCTTTCCTGGAATAGCAGGTAAGACCAGAAATTAGGTATCCGGGCCTCCAGTTCTAGAACCTGCAATGCAGTATCCTTTTTCACAGGGCTCAACTTTATTTGTGCTTCGACCTCCCCCTTCCTCTCCCACTTTTGGTGTTCTATTCTATTTCACTATATTTTGAATGGTTGGCTCATGAGTATCAGTTTTCAATGATAATTGTAATTAATACTAAGTACCGAAGGAATTCAAGGTGCGTATTTTATCATCTATTCATTCTGGAATCAACGTGCTTGCAGATCTGATGTTGATTTCCAGGAGTTTTGCTTACAAGTATTATTTGAGTGTATAAGCAAGGACAGACCAGCTCTTTTGCAGGTAATAGTCTGATTTAGTCCTAAATTCTTGTTTTTTGTATACGATTTTTCTCTATTACATTGCAGTGCCAACTGGAAATAAGTTAATTTGTTGGTATACCTATTGCCTGTTGATCAGATCAAGTTTTCTAAACGTTTTAAAATTGTTTTTTTCGGGATTCACTTTACTCTTTTCATCTATTTCTCAATGTATTTTTTATCTGTGTTTTAATGTCTTTCTGCTTGTTAGGTCTATTTATCCTTGTATACCACAATTGGCTCATTGGCAGAGCAGGTTTCCAATAGTAATCTTCTTGTTGGTGACTCGTTATCTGTCTCGAGTTTAAAGGTGCTTCCTGTAACTTCTTTATGCATTCTTGTTTCATAGTACAATTATGTTATAGCGATAAAAAATTGCATAAATACTTTTTCTTTGTTTTAATTCCAAAAACACTGGAATCCTGTCTATAATGCTTCCAACTTGTATTGAATGTCACATATAGAATGCGATACTGGATATACTCAAAGTTAACAAGTCAAGACTGGCTGATTTTCGGCATGTTTTGGTTTGAAAGCTTCAAATGTTTGTTGGTGCTGGTTTGTTTTGCCTTTTAGATTATTAGGTGCACTTGTGTCCATATGTCTACTCTGTGTGGTCGTAATTTATTACTCAAGAAAAACTTTATTATTAGTTTTATCTCGAGAACTGAATTATAGTGTTATTTTCAATGAATGAACTGGGATTGAATTGCAGTATGCTATGTTGCATTGACTGGCATGGGGATATGACCCTCTAAGGGCCCCCTGATACATGGAATAACTTCGAATTTTTGAATATTACCCTTGTCAGACACATACCCTTGTATACTATTCACACCCTAGTCCGTAACATAGGCTATATGCTCTGACTTTCCTTATTCTTCAATGTACGGCAGCATTGCGAATTAATTCTAATTGAGCTGCAGCTATTAGTATGTGCTATTATTATCATTAAGAATATAACCTTTTTTGCAGCTTGCATTGTCCTATAACGAGGCTGTCATGACTGGAAGGTTGGCAACTTCAAGAGGCAGCATTGTTCAATCCGTTTTTCTAGGATCTCTTCGGAAACGGGTAGAAGAACTTTTGAATAGTGCCGAGCAATTAAAAACCGATTTGCATAATTATCTGAACTCGGGCAGTTGGCCCAATGATGGATCCTTTGGGGTGAAAAGTTCAACTATTCTTTCTTGGTATCTTCAATGGTTTGGTGTACCGGCTGCACCTACGGTCAAGACAATGGTGGACAAAATTAAGCCCATGAATATCTCATTGTCTCCGGTTCCTTTGTTATGTTTGTTATTACCAGGCACTCACATAAATGCAGTCGAAGAGATAAACCGGTTTCTGTTGTCTACCTGAGTGTACAGATGAAGACCTGAGCATTTTTCCAGCTCGGTGGCTACCGTCAATTGCAGCATCTTCCCCGGTAAGGTTCATTTAAAATCGTTTTAAATTGTACCTTGAACCTGTTTACAATGAGAAGACCTTTAGTAAAACTATATTAGTCACCCATTAAATTTCTTTTTAGTTACAAAAGTTATAAAATGGTTATTTAAATATTATTAAAATTTTTCTGATCACCTAACTATTAATTTGTTTTTTGGTTATTAGTTGACAGCATCTTTTAAAATTGACGTAATAATAATTTTAACTCTCAACACTTATAAATTATGTCATTTTAATCTCGGTTCTAAAAGAATTTAATCCTCAACATCTAAACATTGTTAATTTGATTTTTATTTTTATTTTTTAGTTTTACTTTTCTTTATGACATTAAGAGTTAATTTTAAGAGAATGAGAAAAGATGAAAATTGTTATCTTCATTTTTGTATATTTTAAATTAAATTTAGCTGATAAATTTGTTATTTTAGCTTTTTAGGTGAAAAGTAAAACTATAAAAATATCAAATTACACGATGTACAAGTAACGTGGGTTAGATTTTTTAGAATTAAGATTAAATTTACGATATATAAATGTTGAGGGTTAAAATTTTTATGATGTCAATTTTAAAAGTTGTTATCGTTAGTTCACTCATGATAAATAAAATAAAATTGAATAGTTGATTATTTTGTAACTCTTTATTACTTGAGTGATTATTTCTATAACTTTTGAAATAATTTTTTTTACTTAGTTTACTCTTAATCTATATTGCTTGGACTCACAAATTTTATGAAATACCTATATGGCACATGAATATGGAGATATAATCTTTAAGGATCTTTGATATACATGTTGAATATATTATACATACTCATATCTAATGTTCACTGACATAGTCTTGTAATATTCCGAATATTTGATACTAACATGATACTCGACCTGATCTACAGAAGAAAGCACTGCAAACAGACTTGAAAACGAGATCAAATATGGGTAATTTCAGTTACCGACCATAATCGGATAACTTTGTATGCTAGGAACACCGATGCCGGTTTAATTCTCGGTAAGCCCCCATTTGCTTTATATTAGTTGCCATTTTAGTGTATCTTTATTTTACAGTAAATGTAGTGTTTTAGAGTTACTATTTAACCCCAAAATGTTTATTTATGTTCATTGTATACCATAATCATGAGATACTTTGCTTCTTGTACATTAATATTAAGTACGTCAAGTTCGACATTTTCTCACCTTTTTGGCCCTTGATTTTAAGACACTCTTTACCATGAACTGATATTTATTTTTTCTTAAAAACGCTGGCATGATTTTTTTTGGTGTTTGAAAGAGTTTATATACATATTTCCTTAACTACTTACAAATGCTCTCAAACTTATAAGTTTCAGATTGTTGTAATAGTAAAGAGTGTCAACCAAGTTGACCTATGTAGTAATTTTAATTGAAATAGTTAACTATTTGAATTAACTAAAAGAGGAAAACTATGAAATTGTTTGATAAATAAGTGTACGAAAATTAAATGTTAAAGAGTGTAAAATAAGTGTTGAAAAGTATGTAATATATAATTAGATTATTATTATTTGATAAGTATGAATGTTAAATTATGAAAGAAATTTACACTTTATCTTTGATTTTAAATATAATTAAAATTTGAACATAAATCATTGTTATTAAATTTTTTATCAAATTGTTTTATTTAAAATGAACAAACTTACATGAAAATAATTATTTACTTAAAATATCGGAAGAAATACTATTAATGTTGAAGATCCCCAATTTGACACAGTGCAATAGGAAGACCACAAATGAAAAGAAAAGTAAAGAGTTGGAAATGCGGGGTATCGATCCCCGTACCTCTCGCATGCTAAGCGAGCGCTCTACCATCTGAGCTACATCCCCGTGAGCAAAGAAAAATATAATTATGAATACAGAGGAAGATGGATTAATGTTAATCTAAAGCAACTATCAAGAGCTAAAAGGGACTAATGGAGCTTTTTAACTTAAGTGAATTAACAGAAGGTAAAAAAAAGTCTGTTTAGCACAAAAAAATTTAATTATATTTCATTTCATAAAGATTATGAATTTGATTTAACTGGTTTTCGGTATTTTTCAATCGGATTAACCAAATTAATGGATTGCTCACCTCGATATTACATTGAATTATTACGAATAGAATTAAACGTTATTAAGCTCAAATCAAACCTTACATATTTAGGTTAGAATAATTCTAGACAGGATTTACAAGTGACGATATTTAAATTAGAATGAATCTAGATAATGTTTACACATTATTTATACAAGATGAAGCTTGAACTTGAGTACTAAAAGTTTGAAACCTCAAATTTTTTACAAACTGTGCCATGACTTTCTTTACATTTATGAGTGATCATTTTTTTAACTTTATGCTATGGTGTAATTAAAATACAAATACAAAATTTGAATTAATATAATCAAACTATTACAGTACAATCGAGAACAAAGATGTACGAACAAGTATCAGGAATAATTATTTTAATAAACTATAGATATCAAGAGTAAACATAATTAAAAAAGTGTGCCAAGTAGTATCAAGAATAATTATTTTTAATTTAACGTCTATAATTAATTAAAAATTAAATTAAAATGTCGATTGAGGCTTAACTTGGTTAGCATTGGTATTGTTGTCAGTGCAGGAGGATGTCGATTGAGTCTTCACTCAGGTTGGTGAGGGGTTATGAGTAGTTTTAGACATTATATAAAAAAATTAAATTAAAATGTTTATAAAAAATGAAGTCAATCTATACTTTTATCGATTAAGTAGTTAATGTTGATAAAAAAATATTAACTTTTAACACTTTTTGGAATAATAATGAGAATTCTTTATTCTTTTTGAAGTTCAATATATTTACCAAATAAAAATTACGAAAAAAACCTTATATTATTAATAAAAATTAAGAAAAAATGTTTAAAATATATAAAATAAAAAATTTGATAGAGCTCGTAAACTGTTTGAATCAAGTATTACCAAGCTTGAATTCCGTTTGAATAATAACTCGAGTTGTTCAAGCTCAGTCTTGACTTAATAGTTATCTAATTAAGTTTAAGTATTATTGCAAGTCAAAGTGGGATAAACTGTGAGTATTATACGCCCCTAACACGAGCTCTTCCTCTCTAAGGTACGCTTATTGTGTTGTCCTCCAACAAGAAATAACTGAGTCCATTGAGTCTGGACCAATTCAACTCAAATATTTTTATGAAAAAAGTATGAACAACTTTAATTGAAATAAACAGGGGTAAACAAAAATTATATTGGAGGATTCAAAGACTGCAAAATGAAAGATAGTTTTGAAGGAATTTACATTGCAAACGGAAGATTTTGGTTTGTTGTAGTAGAGGTAGAAGTATGATCTTCATCCTCATATCGTCCTGCATCCAATTAAAAGAAATTGAATGATATTACTATGAATAAAGATCACAAAACAATTGAATATTTATATATAAATAAAAGATCATACCTTGCAACCCTAAACATAAGGGTGGGAGCTCGTCGAACTGGGCTGATCATGCTTCTTTCAACAACGGTATGTGAAGATCGGTTACAGAATCTCATTGTTGATGAGATGTCATCACCCAACCGTGTGCGCGGAAGAAAAGGTGTTCTTGGCGGCTCCAAATCATATCGCCTCAAACTTCGACGACGTCCGATAGCACGTAAACTTCGAACAGGCGCAAGCAAAGGTGAATCAAGATTCGTCTCAGGAACGTATGAGGTTGACAGCAAGTCAACCCTACTCCAAGCCAAGTGACGTCTACTCCCAAGCTTCGGAGCAAGCACACTCGACATTGATGGCTCATTAATCTCGGCACTAACAGTAGGCTCAACCTCGACACTAGAAGTAGGTATAGGAGAGTGACGTCTACTCCCAAGCCTTGGAGTAAGCGCACTCGACATTGATGGATCCTTAATCTCGGCACCAACAGTAGGCTCAACCTCGACACTAGAAGTAGGTATAGGAGGGTGACGACTACTCCCACACCTCGGAGCAAGCGCACTCATCTTTGATGACATCTTAATCTCAGCACTGACAGTAGGCATAGGAGAAATAGATGGAGGCTTGACAATATTTGGAGACATAGGGATGTGATGCTCTTGTAGAGGAGCATCGCCACCTTCACTTCGTGGATCAACAACCATTGTATTACGAAAAGCGTTACCACCGACGTACATAACGTAATTACACAATAACAACAGCCCGAAAGATAAAACTTCTAATGCGACTGTTCTATTCGTTAAATTGTGACTGATAGAATACAACGATTCAAACAAAAGATCGATAAATATGATCCTATTTGCAAACTGAAAACTGGGTAACACCAGCCTAGATGAACATAAATTCATGACACGTAAACAGTAATAAACCCATACCAAATATTTGTCCATTACATTCCACCTAGCTATTTTATACAGGAAATAAGAACATCCCCAGTTATTTATAAACTCTAGACATATTTTAACCATAACGCCATATTTACCCAAAAAGGTGTAAACATTAATAGGGCACTGCAAAAAAGGGAACAAAACAATAGCATAGTACCATAGATTTACCAAGACCTCAAACAACTTTTCTCCTAAAATAGAACATGCGAGAAGGTAGAGCATGATAGATGAAGTAGAAGAACTTCAAAATTAGACCTGTCACTCTCCAAATTCTCAAAGATCCAAAAAGGGAAAGAGTGAGGATGAAAAGCAGATAAGAAAAGAGGAGCTTTTAACTAAATTTGCTAAAGCATTTTTAAAATTTCTTTTAACCAAATGTTTTGAGATAAATGCAGTTTTAAATTTTAAAATTGTTATCCTCATTTTTATCCTTTTGATTTTTATTCATCTTGTTTTCTTTAATTAAATAAAAAAGATTGACATGCAAATATCACATTTTATAAATATTAAGAAGTTAGTTTGATTGGTAATACTTGTGATTAAATTATTAATTTGGAAATTAATACCAACATTTTATAAATATTAGGTTGTTTCTTCAATTTTACCCACATTTTAATAGGGCTAATTTTGGTTTTAGTCACTCTACTATGCTCGAAATTTCAATTTAATCCTTTTAACTGTAATTTGAAATAATTTGGCCCCTTTTGTTGCTGTACTTAAAAGTGATGCCTTAAAATTTTATTTTATTTTACCATTATTCACATAGTTTAGGTTATGAGGAATCTAGTCAACCATGTTCAACAAATAATAAATTTATATATCAAAGTTTCTACTTTTAAGAGCAAGAACTAATGGTGTTATCAAGTAGATGTCTCTAAATTCTGGCAAAATTAGAGGATTAGATCCCAATTTTCAATATAGTAGAGGCCTAAAACCGTATTTTTGGCTTGAATTATAAAAGGTTGATTAAGTTTGAAGAGGAAGGAAAGTAGGGTGTGAAAGGTTGGATGAGCAGCTTGAAGGTTTGAGGAATGCTGGGTAGGAAGAAAGCAACTCAGGAGAAAAGTTGAGCGGGCAGGAAGCAGCTTAGGAGAAAAAGTGTTTTTGGGTGTTCCAGACCTGCTGGAAGGCGTCTGACAAAAGAAAAAAGTGGGAGCAGAGAATCTCTCTGTAATTTTCAGTTTCTTGTGATTTTTGTCTTATTCTAAATAAAGAAGAGAAACTATAATAGAAGGACTAAAACCATAATATCGCCAAATTTTCTTATTGTTTATGTGTCTCTTCCTCGTACACTAGGCCAGCTAGCTGCTAACATCCAAAACATCATTGCCTCACCGGTAAGCATAATTGGTCCTACTCCGAATTGCATGTCAAAGGTGGCCAATGACATTAACCAGCAGCTCCATGTTCATTGCACAAGTTGTGTGACAAAACAACTACTTTGCCAAGTTCACCGGTAAGGATATGATTAAATTCATTTATCCATTTTACTCAATCTTGTATGAATTTAAGTTCGAGTTCGAACTCTACTTAATAATTAAGATTAATATTAATAAAATACATCTATTAAAAGTAATGATATTATTTAATAATATTAAAAATGAATAATTCGATAAAGCTCATAAATTATTCGAATTAAGTATTATTAAATTTCAATTTGATTCCAACAATAACTCAAAGTTGCTCAAGTTCAGTATTGAATTAATAAGGTCTAATTGAGTTTGCTAATTTCTGCGAGTATTATCATCTTATTTACACCCCTAACACCAGCTCATCCTCTCCAATGAGAAATAACCAAGTGCATCGAGTGTGGACCAATTCATCTCCAGTCTTCTCTTCTGTTTGATTAAACCCAAATTTTGGCAAATTCATGAGACTATCATCAGTGTAATAAATTAACTGAAAAGAGGAAAGGCAGCAGAGGGAAAGAGGAACTGATAAATAAATCAAGGACTAATAACTCTGTGCGGATCAATCCCACCTAACATATTACCTTTTCTTCTTCAAGCTGTGTTTCAGCTTTCCTCTGCTCTTTCTTCAACAGAGACTGAAAATGGGGGAATCTTGTCAGCAGGGATATAACTTCTGCAGAGCTGGTAACGATGATGGAAGCAGTAACAAAAAATGATCCACCTCTCAAAATGAGAGTTCCCTTTGAGCTGAAAACAAGGGCAACCACGTGTTTTCCATCAGCTCCCCTCTAGTGTGAACATGGAGGCTATGGTTCAAAATAGAAAAGGATCCACCTCTTGTTTTCGTTTATGGAAGTTACCTATTCAGCTTGGTGTTGGGCTCAACATTGGTTGCCTTGCTTCTCAAATTCAGGTTATGTAATCTTGTGGAAACATGAAAAATTGGTGAATGTTTGTCATTCAAAGAAAAAACCCCCTAGAATAAAATTAAAATGAATTTACAAAATGAATTAAAAGAAAAGATTTTTCATTTTCATCTTGCTTGCACGCCAAAAGCAAAGATTTTGTTCAGAATATGACATACTTTTCTACAGCTTAGAGCCGATTCTCGAGTCTGAAGATTTATGTGATTTCTGCTACATCATTAATGCTCATAATTTCTTGTTAAATGATCTGATATTTGATTGGTGAGGTGTAGGTGTTGATGCATTATATTTTATTTAAATTTTTTTCGATCATATGGCTAATACGATAAAATTATATAAATTAGAAAAATTAAAGTTGATCAATTTATGTATAAGAAATCAGTGAAAGGACTATTATTTAATCAAATTGAATTGTGTTTAAAAATAAAATAAATAAATAAACATGTGTCAACCTTAATTGTAAGGTCCCAAAATTTGAATGCTTAATTGTGAAATTTTGTAATAATTAAATCTTTGTATATGTGGCTATGTGCTTTACTTATGTGTTTGAGGTTTGTATCCTTGACTTGTTGGCTTAAACTCAAGTTTGTGTAAATCCATGTTAAAAATAGACTGCAGGTTTAATGGTTAAGTATTCCTGTGTTGAACTAAATGATGTTTTTAGTATTCTCTATGTTTAGAGTCATATTCATATAAAACATTATTTATTGTAAATATTATTGATATTAAATATGTTATATATTTTATATTTTTAATTAAAAGAATAAATGCTTACAAGTATAATAAAAGTTAAGAGATCAAATGATGTAAAGGAAGTAAATTTCAAGTTCTAGCACAATAGAGGGATTAGAAACAAAAATAAACCTTACAATATTCTCCCCAGCCAAGGAAAAACTGAAGTCACTGACAAAAGCAAAGGAAGGCAGGGCCTTGACCCTATTAGCCAAATGGTTAAATTGGCAATCCCGCAGTTAAGTAATTGAAAAGTACTTGGAATTTTATTCTGTAATTTCAAAAAGAAAGGAGTTACTGCAAGTGCAATAGAGAAGAATAAGAATAATGCGACACATACTATAAATTCATTATGTCTCAAACCATCTTTAACAAAGTCTTCAACCTTCAACCTTCAAGCTCCTCCTTTCTGTTTTCAAGCTTCTCCTTTCTTCATTCGACCTTTTAAGTTCTAGGCTTTCTTCACTCTTCTTTCAAGCTCCAGATTCCTTCAAGCTCACTACTTTCTTCCTTCAACCCTCCTCATCCCATTTCTCTTACTTTTCATTTTTTACTTCTTTCTGTCAAAATGCCTGGAAAGGAAACTTTGGCATGGATATTCCTTTTATTACTAGCTTATTTGGGGTTTCTCACCTCTCTTGCACATTCTGCTGTAGGAGAAAACCTGTTTAAAGTCTTTGTAAATCCATGGTATTATGTTCCTGTCCTATTCCCTATTTGGCACTTGATTCTCCTCTCTCGTTATGTTTTCCCTGCTAATGTTTACACGAAGTTAGGATAATATGGTATTATAATTAAGACATGTCTAGAGTTCATTACCAGCTGGGGAGGCTCTTTTTTCCTATATAAATTAACAGCTTGGAATGATATGGACCAATATTTTGTTTGGATTTGTTTCTTTTTAGGAGTAATGAATTTATGTTCATCTAGGTTTGCAGTACCCGGTTTTATGTTTACAAATTCCATAATATTTATCGACCTCTCCTTTGCATCAACGTATTCTATTCGTGATAATTTAACTAATAGAACAGTTGCATTAGGAATTTCATCTTTTGTATTATTATTATTACGTAATTTCGTTCAGTACCGTGATAACGTTTTGGTTAATGCAAATGTTGTTCATCCACCGAGTGAAGGTGGTGATGCTCCTCAACAAGAGCATCGCATCCCTATGCCTTCAAATATGTCTCCTTTGCCAACTGTTGGTGCCGAGATTGAGCTTGCTCCGAGGTCTGAGAGCAGGCATCACCCTCCTGCACCTAGTTCTAGTGTCGAGGTTGAGCTTACTACCGGTGTGAGTACGCTTGCTCCGAGGCAAGGGAGTAGACGTCGCCCGGCTTGGAGTAGGATTGACATGGTGTCAACCATGTACCATCCTGAGGCACAACTTGATTCACCTTTGCTTGCGCCTGTTCGAAGTTTATCGGAGATCGGACGTCGTCGAAGTTTGACACGATACGATTTGGAACCGCCAACGCCTCTTCTTCCGCGCACACCCTTGGGTGGTGACTTCTCATCAACTATGAGATTCCGTAACCAATCATCACAAACCGTTGCCGAAGGAAGCATGATCACCCAGGGAGCAAGGTATGATGTTTTATTCATATATAAATATTCAGTTGTTCTGTAATCTTTATTTATAGTAATATCATTCAATTTCTTTTAACTGGATGCAGGACGGTATGAGTATGAAGATCATATCTTCTACCTCTACTAAAACAAACCAAAGTCAAACCTGAAGAAGCCATGGGAAAGGAGGAAGAAGAACAAACGAGAAAGTAGATATCACTGTCCTTAAGGATCCATAACATCTTGAGAAGTGATAAAAGTATCATATTTCTGTAAAGAGCCATGTTTGATCCATTCCTATATCTCTCGTATGTATGCATTGCTTATTATTATCAAATGGTTGTCAAACATCTGCTCCTAAAATTGATCTCTAAGGGGAGCATTGTACCATAATTCGGCATGCTCAACTCAAACATATGAACACCATTTAACAAACAAATTAAGACGTAACATCGTATTCATGTCAGCCGAATCGAAACATCTTCATGTAGGACCAGAGCTTCATTCAAATTTTCTAAGCATAGATTTGCATAAAGATCTGTTCAGCATGCAAAATCCCCATCGATGCAATCCATAAACTACCAAAATCCATTAAAAAGAAAAAAATTACTATATACAAATCAGTCATAATAATCTATGATCTCAATAGCAAATACAGTAACAGTTGAAAGAACAAAAGATGATAAAACAAATGATCATCAAAGGATACACAAAGGGAACAAAAAATAAGCAAGTGGATCAAATTTAGCTCTTTTTCAAAGCATCTAGAAGACAGCAGCTACATCAATTGAAAAGCTACAAAAATGAATCAATTTAGCCTTTTTTAAAAGCATTTTTAGCCAAAACCAAGCATGCATAAATGATAACCTTTTGGATATCTTTAGGAACCCTAAAACCATTGCAATTCATTTGTCCAACAAGTACTTGAATATTGGTATCACCAGCTTTAGCTTCCTTAAGTGCATCATCGTACTTTTACTAACCGGGAAACCACCCGAGCCAACGAAATCCGATCCGGGTCAACCCGGTTATCCATTTCCTTCTGCTTCACTCGCTCAGAACCCAACTTGGACTCACTTTTTCTTGGAATGAAACTCGGTTTCTCGATATGGGTTTTTACGTGTGACGTTCAGTGAAGCTTGTTTGATGGGACTGCTTTCGTAAAGTCTCGATCTTTCATTTGATTTTCTCATGACTTCTTTATTTGAATTTAGCTTTTTTTTAAACAATGAAAATTAATGAATTAAGAAAAGAGATACAGGTAGAGGAGATGGGTTTACTTTGCTTGGATTATTTGATTTCTTTTCTTTTTTATTATCTGGTTTTCATGATGACAGTTTCCATTTTTGGGTAGGCAGCTTTGATCTTTGAGAGTTTGGAGAGTGAAATGTCTAATTTTGAATTCCATCCCTTTACTTCAGAAAATTTGATAATTTAATCCTTCTACTTAATCTATCGTGCTCTAATTCTTTCTCAGAAATACCAAACATGAAAAATACCAAAAATAAAATGAAAATAGAAATGAGGTCAAATAAATTTTAATGGAAAAGTTTAAGAGTTTGAAAGATTTTAAAAAGGAAGTTGCCGACAAAAGCAAAGGAAGGCAGGGCCCTGACCCTATTAACCAAATGGTTAAATTGGCAATCCCGCAGTTAAGTAATTGAAAAGTACTTGGAATTTTATTCTGTAATTTCAAAAAGAAAGGAGTTACTGCAAGTACTATGGAGAATAACAAGAATATTGCTTATACCATGAGCTTCTTCTAAGCTCTTGCTGCTCATTTAGAATCAGTTTATGATCATTCACCATAGTCCCTCCTTTTTCCGTTTTTGTTGTTGTTGTTATTCTTGTTGCTGCTATTGTTGCCGTTGTTGTTACTGTTGCTGTTGCCGTTGCCGCTGTTGTTTCATGCGATGGTTGAAGATGAACGCATCTAAATCTATGTATTATAAAAGCAATAAGCAGCCATAGATTTGCAAGACATAAAATGAATTCATTATGTCTTAAATTGATCACAATAACCTGGAATGCCACCTCCAACAAAGTATCTCTCATGGAAATATTGAAAATATCGAATCCCAATACCATAATGACACGAGGAAATATGGTGATTATTGATATAAAGCCGTAACAATAGTTAACGTCCTTAAAATAGAAATTGGAGATTATAGCAAAAAAGCATAAACCACTTATCTCCATTGAAAACTTTTTTATTGGCCCTAATTGATTAACACTCACACGCGGTATTCCATACTCGTATAACTTGAATGAAAAATACGAAGTGACTGACATGACTGTCATCAAGAGCCACAATTCTGCATCTTTCTTGTCCATACCGATCATCTTCCAAACTTTCCCCTCATACAAATTCAAGAAATTTGAGATATCATTGGTTAGTTTAACAAAGAAAAGGAAAGTCCAGCCCGATGCGACAGTACTTGCAGCCGCCCAAATAAACTGCACGAATTCTGCATAAAATTATGAGTCAATAATTAATAATGACAAACAAGTTTGATAATTCATTCTAAAAGAGAAAAATCAAAGATGTAATTTAATAAAATAAAGGAATACAAAATCAACAAGTACTATCACATCGCACTCATAGGAAGAATAAGGTTCGAGGCTTATTAATAGGGACAATCATTAAACTCGAACATAAACTATAAAACAAACATAAAAAATATACTAATAGAAAAAAGAAGAGAGAAAAAAGAGAAAGTGAATTAACCTCTTTCGCTAAGGGAATGTAATGGAGATTCGAATTGAGACGTGCGTGGATTACTCATAGGAATTAGGAGAATAATTGAAATGGGGCAGATTATGATGAGCACAAAATGAAAGTATATAGTTTTGTGAATTGAAGAAAGATAAACAATGAATTTTAATGAAAGAGTTTATGAGTTTGAAAGTGATATTGTTAACCAAATTTTCACTATTTTTAAATTTTAAAACTGGTATTTTAAAGATAATTTCAACTAAATTTAACATAGAATATTTTATTTATCTCATTATAATTATTTAATTACTGGCATAATAATTTATTTAGTCCTTTAATTTAAAAAAATCATTTTAGTAATCTATTTAAATTAGACTTTTTACTCTTTAAACTTGTATTTTTTGTCAAATCATCTTTAAAATGGATGGAAAAGTTAAGTTTTTTTAACTTTACTAATATGGCATACACTTGGATTGCCACATTGATGACACGTCATCATTTAATTAATTTTTTAAAATTTTAAAAAATTAATTAAATACTGACATGTCATTCATTTGGTAATTCACGTAAATGACACATTTTGAGGTAGTTTGACAAAAAAAACTAGTGTAAAAGTTAAAAAAAGGCGAAAAGCTAAATGGAAGGCTAGAATGATTTTTTTTTTTTTTAAAGTTGGAAGGTCAAAAAATCATTATGCCTTAATTATTTACTAACACTTCGAGCTTAATTTTTTCATCCCTAATTTAATTATTTTCCAATTATAAATTCAATCAATTTGTTTCAACATTCATTTTTAAAGTCTTGGTCGGATCATGTATCCAATGCCAACATCTCAATTCTAGTTCTTGTGTCTTGTTACAACTTAATACAAGTTGAGTCAGGCTTGGATTTAGTAATTTTTACTTTGGGCTAATTCAATTTTTTAAAAGTAAAATAAATTTTTTGACCAGATCAAATTGAATTTGAAAATTGTTTGAAGCAAGAGTTAGGTCTAGCTTGATTCATGAATAATTCTATTTGACGGTGATCCTTAATTATATTTTAATTTATAGTTCTTTGAAATGAGTTAGCTAAGGTAGGTAAAATGATTTTTCTGATCCCTTTTATTTTTATATCTTGTATTGAGTAAATTGGTCCCTCTAATAAATTAAAGCAATTTAATCCCTATTAATTTTGGATGTGAACAATACCAATTAATCACAACGGATAAAAGCTCAAAATCGTTGATTAAGATTAAATAAAAAGTGAATTACTTACTTAAAAACCAACATTTGCTTTTTTATTAAACACTAAAATTAGAAATAATAATTGTGATTAAGGATAATTTTGTTCTTCAAAATCATAATCCCACGACTTACCCAGATTTTCCTTTTCCCATCTTCATCATTTTTTCTTTTTGCCTTTTGATTTTCATTCAATTAAGTGAAATTTATTGGAACTCAAATTATCCCGTTCTCTATTGAAAGTTTGTTATTATTGTAGCTTAAATAGCATCATCAATTAAACTCATCATTCCCTTTTTCATCACTCATTTCATATGCTAATACACAAGACACAAGCATATCATCAACCATAGCCACAAGCTAGTGCATTTAAACATAGTTCTTTTAGAATTAATCACATGATAAACTATTTCTTAAGAAATTGCATAATTTAAACCTTACCACTCTTTCATAAACACAAGCATATTTCTATTTGGACACTTACCATTACAATGCATAACCTATAAATTAACATGGCATGATCCAACCAAAGCTTGGCCAAAACCTAAACCTTCACACCACACATATTAGCATACATGATACAAATCATAAGCACATTAGCATGAATAGCCATTTAATCTTAACATGTATCACTTGAATCTATTACTTATCTTAACTTTTCTGCATTCTACTAATAAGCATTAATACTTTCAAACATATGGCTAAGCATATTTCAAACATCATCAACTCATACCTTTTCAAACTTTCATAGTATTACCTACTGAAGCATTTGTTGAACCTCCCCTTTTTCATACCAGTTGAACCACTAGAATAATATCAGATACACGAGAATCTCGCACACTAAGGCCAACATGTGGTCGAAGCCACTACTATCACATATCTCATATTAGTGCTCTCTCTCGAGCCATATATGGGTCTGTTCACTAGAGGTGATCATGAGTCGGGCCCAGAAAAAAAATTTCGACTCGCATCCTAGGCCCAGGCTCGGCCCGGCCCGAAATATGGGCCTGAAATTTTGTTCAGGCCTTTTATGTTGGTAGCGAGGTAACATTATCTGTTTGTAGGACTTTTATGTTCTATTTTGTTACTTGTTGAAAGCATAAAACAGGGGTATAGATGCACCTGAGATGCCGATGCTGTTCGGAAAAGAAGCAAAACAAGAGTTGGTTAAGCTTGTTCATGGGAAATGTTTGAGAGTGCTTGTCTATGGGGAATATCAATACAGTTGTTGCGTTGCAGACGCATACTGCAATGGCATTTTCGTGCAGGTAGATATTGTTTTTGTAAGCTTGAATTCGGTTTACCTGGTAAGAACAAATTAATTCACGAACCTGTTACTTGAGCAGGAAGTACTGCTAAAGAACGAACTCGCATGGCATTATGTAGCCTACGATCAACTAGTTGAACTCGCAACCGTAAGTAAACGACAATCCTATATGTTCTTGCACATCGTTGAGTTAAAACTCGTGACTATCGTCTTTGTACATATGAAATATCCGTGGCAAAAAGAGGCTCGGGCAAAGAGAATTGGCCTTTGGGTACAATCAAACCTGAAGAAGCCATGGGAAAGGAGGAAGAAGAACAAACGAGAAAGTAGATATCACTGTCCTTAAGGATCCATAACATCTTGAGAAGTGATAAAAGTATCATATTTGTGTAAAGAGCCATGTTTGATCCATTCCTATATCTCTTGTACGTATGCATTGCTTATTATTATCAAATGATTCATATATATGTGTGCGTGTATATATATACACATTGCTTTTGAAACGTAGATCTGCTCCTAAAATTGATCTCTAAGGGGAGCATTGTACCATAATTCGGCATGCTCAACTCAAACATAAGAACACCATTTAACAAACAAAGACATAACATCGTATTCATGTCAGCCGAATCGAAACATCTTCATGTAGGACCAGAGCTCCATTCAAATTTTCTAAGCATAGAGTTGCATAAAGATCTGTTCAGCATGCAAAATCCCCATCGATACAATCCATAAACTACCAAAATCCATTAAAAAGAAAAGATAACTATATACAAATCAGTCATGATAATGTATGATCTCAATAGCAAATACAGTAACAGTTGAAAGAACAAAAGATGATAAAACAAATGATCATCAAAGGATACACAAAGGGAACAAAAAATAAGCAAGTGGATCAAATTTAGCTATTTTTCAAAGCATCTAGAAGACAGCAGCTACCTCAATTGAAAAGCTACAAAAATGAATCAATTTAGCCCTTTTAAAAGCATTTATAGCCAAAACCAAGCATGCGTAAATGATAACCTTTTGGATATCTTTAGGAACCCCAAAGCCATTGCAATTCATTTGTCCAACAAGTACTTGCATATTGGTATCACCAGCTTTAGCTTCCTTAAGTGCATTATCGAACCATACTTTTACTAACCGGGAAACCACCCGAGCCAACGAAATCCGATCCGGGTCAACCCGGTTATCCATTTCCTTCTGCTTCACTCGCTCAGAACCCAACTTGGACTCACTTTTTCTTGGAATGAAACTCGGTTTCTCGATATGGGTTTTACGTGTGACGTTCAGTGAAGCTTGTTTGATGGGACTGCTTTCGTAAAGTCTCGATCTTTCATTTGATTTTCTCATGACTTCTTTATTTGAATTTAGCTTTTTTTTAAACAATGAAAATTAATGAATTAAGAAAAGAGATATAGGTAGAGGAGATGGGTTTATTTTGCTTGGATTATTTGATTTCTTTTCTTTTTTATTATCTGGTTTTCACGATAACAGTTTCCATTTTTGGGTAGGCAGCTTTGATCTTTGAGAGTTTGGAGAGTGAAATGTCTAATTTTGAATTCCATCCCTTTACTTCAGAAAATTTGATAATTTAATCCTTCTACTTAATCTATCGTGCTCTAATTCTTTTTCAGAAATACCAAACATGAAAAATACCAAAAATAAAATGAAAATAGAAATGAGGTCAAATAAATTTTAATGGAAAAGTTTAAGAGTTTGAAAGATTTTAAAAAGGAAGTTGCCGACAAAAGCAAAGGAAGGCAGGGCCCTGACCCTATTAACCAAATGGTTAAACATTTTGTTGGTAGCGAGGTAACATTATCTGTTTGTAGGACTTTTATGTTCTATTTTGTTACTTGTTGAAAGCATAAAACAACATTTTCATGATATGTAAATTGAAACCAACATTTTCATGTTTGGATATATAGACATCACTCAAGGCACAAGTCGCAAGAGATATTAGTAAAATGTAACTCATATTTTCATGTTTGGAATGTGTTTGTCATGTATATATAGACATTTGCATCAGGTACAAGTCGTGTGAGTTAAGATAATGTATAACGACCTGGTAAAATTATAGCAGCACATATATAAAAGAACAATACAGTTCAGCTAGTACAACATGAGAAAAAGGACTATATTCCCCTAAAAGAATATGGGGTTCAATAAGGTTCCCCGCATCATAAGGCCAGGAAATTATAGAAGAAAAAGACCGAAATCGATCAAATACAAACCTCTCATTCACATTTTTAACTGCACTCCTCCTTCTGTAGAAGAAAGAGGCTGCAAACTGTGCTGCCACTGGAGCCCCTTGAGAAAAGGGTGATTCGCAGAAGGGGCCAATAGCACAGGCAGCATAGGACCCGTAGTCCACACCAACACGCAAGGTATTGTCTACTTAGGCTCATTGAACCTCACAATCCCTTTTGCTCTTAGAACTTTTGACAGAGTATGTTACATACATTCAAACAGGATTATATCATTTAGGGGTTATATCATTTGGTATAATTTGTTTAATCCTTTCCTTTAAAACAATCATTAAAGCATAGCTGTCTTATAAATTGAATTGTAAGCTTTTACAAAGGCCTAAAAGTTAATCTACATCAAATTTTAACTTTTACAAGTAAATCAAAGCAAAAAAAAAAAAGTCATAGCTTCTTTAAAAGTTCAAAATTTAACATCCAATTAAACAAACGCAGCAGCAGCATCAATCAAAATACACCGTTTACATAATAAAAACAAAACAAAAATTCAAGTATTCGTTACCTTGACTTTTTCTTTCCCTGCAGACAATCAATGACAGAAAGAGACAGTAGCTCAAGATTTGAAGCTGAAAGTTGAGGTAATGGAGAAATCAGTTGTGGAAGCACAAAAGAAAAAGAGTTTTTGGACTTTGGTCTCCTCTGCAACAACTCTTTTGGCAGCAGTAACCTTTGCATATGCTGCAAGACGATTTTGAGTGATTTGCTCAGTTGAAACTTTGTTTTCAGCACAATGTGACAAGTCAACATGTATTGTTTTGCTTAGTGATAAATAATATGTTTTTTTTAAGTAACATCAAGGAATGAGCATGATTTCTATATGCTAATGCCTCATATTTTTGGATTATCCTGGTCTGCTGTCAGCTTGATCTTTATCATGTTATGCTCTATATGTCATCAAATCAATAAATTGAAGCAAAAGTTTCTTGTTTCTGAAAATAGAGCCTTGATTTGTAGTTTTACAATCGCTGCATGTACATATATACTACATTCATCTAAAAGAAATGTATGTTAACACCAGAATTACTCCCGATTGCTGTTCTTCACCTCAGCCTCCCTGAATAAGTTTTTTATCTTTTATTAAACCACACACCAAATACAAATTGAAAAGACAAACTCAGCACACGAAAGCCCTAGACGCGTAGCTTAAACTCGACAAGCCACAGCAATCAAACAAACACGAGCAGAGAAGAGGAACAAAATCAAAAAGCGCGGCGGCAAATACTCAGAGATTCGAAGGTCAACAACCACGAAACCAATTAACCGAATGTCAACAAGTCAAAGACACAAAGCGAAAAAGAAGTCAAAGCTCTATCAATCTAAAGCAGATAAGTCAATACAACCAACAACACCAAGAACAACTCACAAACCCGACTCTGGCTCGCTGTACAAACAAACTCAGTCGAGCCCTCGAAAAACAAAAAAACGAGAACCTCCTGAATTGGAGCAGAAAATGGAACCGATGAGAAGCCCGGAACAGGCCTGCAGAAACCAACACTGAACCAGAATTCCAAATGCTCATAATTTATTGTTAAATGATTACTTTGATTTTTTTCCATGTGATATTTCAATACGATAAAATTATATAAATTAAAAATTAAAGTTGATCAATTTATGTATAAGAAATCAGTCAAAGGACTATTATTTAATCAAATTGAATTGTGTTTAAAAATAAAATAAATAAATAAACATGTGTCAACATTTTAATTGTAATGCCCAAAATTTGAATATTTGTATATGTGGCTATGTGCTTTGCTTATGTATTTGCGGTTAGGAGTTCAAATTGTGTCTTAAGAAAGTTTTTGTTATTTTATTCTAAACTAAACTTAATTATGTGTAAATCTATGTCAAAAATAGACCTGCCGACTTAATGGTTAAGTATTTGTTCCTTTACTGGTCCTGTGTTGAGCGCACTCTCTGTTGAGCTAAATTATTTTTTTGGTATTCTCTATGTTTATTTTAGAGTCATATTCATATAAAACATTATTTATTGTAAATATTATTGATATTAAATATGGTATATAGTTTATATTTTTAATTAAAAGAATAAATGCTTACAAGTATAATAAAAGTTAAGAGATCGAATGATGTAAAGGAAGTAAATTTCAAGTTCTAGCACAATAGAGGGATTAGAAACAAAAATAAACCTTACAATATTCTCCCCAGCTGCCAGAACCAAAGGAAGGCAGGGCCTTGACCCTATTAATCAAATGGTTAAATTGGCAATCCCACAGTTAAGTAATTGAAAAGTACTTGGAATTTTATTCTGTAATTTCAAAAAGAAAGGAGTTACTGCAAGTACAATGGAGAAGAACAAAAATAATGCTTGTACCATGAGCTTCTTCTAAGCTCTTACTGCTTATTTAGAATCAGTTTATGATCATTCACCATGGTCCCTCCTTTTTCCGTTTTTGTTGTTGCTATTGTTGCCATTGTTGTTAGTGTTGCCGTTGCCGTTGTTGTTTCATGCGATGGTTGAATATGAATACATCTAAATCTATGTATTATAAAAGCAATAACCAGCCATGGATTTGCAAGACACACAATGAATTCATTATGTTTTAAATTGATCACAATAGTCTGCAATGCCACCTCCAACAAAGTGTCTCTCATGAAAATATTGAAAATATCGAATTCCAATACCATAATGACACGAGGACATATGGTGATTAGTGATATAAAGCCGTAACAATAGTTAACGTCTTTAAAATAAAAATTGGAGATTATAGCAAAAAAGCATAAACCACTCATCTCCATTGAAAACTTTTTTATTGGCCGTAATTGATTAACACTCACACGCGATAGTCCACGGCAAGCAAATTCCCATGAAAAATACGAAGTGACTACTGTGTGTGTCATATAGAGCAGCAATTCTGCACCTTTCTTGTCCATATCCTTATCGATCATCTTCCAAAATTTCCACTCATACAAATTCAAGAAATTTGAGATGTCATCTGTTTGTATAACAAAGAAAAGAAAAGTCCCGGCCGATGCGCAAACACTTGCCAACATCCAAATAGCCCTTATGAATTCTGCATAAAATTATGAGTCAATACTTAATAATGACAAACAAGTTTCATAATTCATTCTAAAAAGAAAAAACCAAAGATGTAATTTAATAAAATAAAGGAATACAAAATTAATAAATATCCACTACTAAGGAGAACAATGTTCGAGCCTTCTTAATAGAGACAATCATTAACCCTTGAACATGAACTATAAAATAAACATGAAAAATACAATAATAGAGAAAAGAAGAGAAAAAAAGAGAAAGTGAACTACCCTCTTTCACTTCTAATGTCGATATGCAATGGACATTCGAATTGAGAGGTGGGTGGATTACTCATAGGAATAGAACAAAATATTGGAGAATAATTCAAATGGGGCAGATTATGAGTTGTAAATTCATGTATGATGATATAAGCTAATAATATCAAACCTTCACTTTTAAAAATAATCATTCCATAATTTATATGTTTCGTTTACATATACTCAGGGGCGAAGCCAGAATAATTTTTAGGGGTAGAATGAATTTTTAAATTTTTAAATTTTATATCTTTATAATTTTTAAAGAATTAAATCGAATTTTTATAATTTTAGAGGAGGCTAAAGTGCAATTTTACCTTTACTAATTTAAATTTTTTTTAAAAAATATTAAAGACTTTTATAACAATTTTACATTTTAAGAGCCGGACCCTGCCAGTACCTAGATTCTCCACTGCATGCACCCACACATAGAATCTCTACTTGTGGCAGGCTGCTAAGTTAGATACATCTATCTTGTTATGGACTTATTGTTTCAACTTGGGACTCTAATCTTTTTATTGCCATTTGTATTTGGTTGATACATCTATCTTCAGCCTTCTTAGTTAATGATTACTCACCATAGTATTTGTATTTGGGACTGTTACAATACATATATTCAGGGTAAAGTTAGAATTTTTTTTAACTGGCCTAAATTTAAATTGTATATTTTTTCAATAGTAAAAACGTAAGTCCGTCATTTTAATATCTATATTTTTATATTTTTAAAGGATTAAATGAAAGCTAAAATGCAATTTTATTATTATAAATTTTAAAGGGGCCTAAATGGAAAATTTTCTATTTTAAAAGGACTGAAGCCCTTACCAACTCCCTTTGGCTACGCCCTTGTATAGAGTTAGTGTTACATTGTTAGGCTTCAGATTTTGCTGAGTATCATTTTCTCATAGGATTTAGAAAATCGCTAAATTAAAAACGGATTGGGTTGGACCTTGAATGTTAAAACTTGAGTTCGATTTATATATTAAATGGGCTTAATATATATATTTTTTAAATTTCGAGCAAGCTTTTAAGTTTGAACGAATAATCTAATTCATGAATATATTTTCTCTAAACAATAATTTGATGTTGGTAAATTCATCTGGAGTTTTGTTTAGGTAACAAATATTCAACATCTTCACAGATAAAAAGTACTTGAAATACATTGAAAAAGAAAATCCAAGAAGGCTATGGCCACTAGTAATTAATTAATATATTAGTTGTTTATTTTAGAGTTTAAGTTCATATAAAAACATTATTGATTGTAAATATTATAAATTTTAATTTTTAATAAAAATAAATAAATGCTTACAAGTATTATAAAAGTTAAGAGATCAAACAATGTAAAATTAAATTTCAACTTCTAGCATAATAGAGGAAATAAAAACAAAATTAAACCTTACAATATTCTCCCCAGCCACGTAAAATTAGCCAAATGGTTAAATTGCTTTTTAGGCCCTCTTAAAAATTAAAAGATTTAGTACTTAGAATTTTATCTCCGTAATTTCGAAAAGAAAAGGGTTAGTCCAAGTAAAATGTAGAAGAATAGGAATAGTGCTTATGCCGTGAGCTTTCTTCTAAGCCTCATTTAAAATCAGTTTATGATTAGTCACCATAGTCTCTCCTTTTGCCAATTTTTTATTATTGTCGTTGTGTCATGCTATAGTTGAAGACGACTACATCTAACTCTCAGCACCAAATTTGCAACACATACTATAAATTCATTATGTCTCAAATTGATGCCATCTTTGACAAAGTCTTCAACCTTCAACGTTCAAGCTCCTCCTTTCTCCATTTGACCTTTAAGTTCTCTCCTATGAAGTGTACAGGCCCTATTTTGCCCGGGCCCAAGTGAAAAACAAACCAAAATATAAAATATAAAAAAATCCATTACAGTCCAAACAAATGGCCCAACTAGCCCAAAAAAATCAAGCCCGGTAAGCCCAAAAATTAAACACAATCAGAGAAACCCTAGGTTTCCCTACCCCTTCTGCGCCGCAGCCAACCCCTGGCGCCGTACGCCTTCTGCAGCCTGACCCATGTGCGCCCTCGGCACGTACACCGCCCGAAGCCTGGCAGCCTTTCACCAAAACGGCAAAAAGCCGTGAAATCCGCCCTCGTCAACGTCTCCAGCTGGCCGAACCTGCAAGAAAAAGAAAGAAAGGACCACAAAAGCAGAAAAACAGCAACAGAGAACAGAACACAGTAGTGTGCAATCGGCTATAAGAGCCGAATGAAATGTAATGTAAAAGGGGGTTTTTTTTTTCAGAAATAAGAAGAAAAAGAAATAAAAGAACAGAGATCGAATTCTGAGAAAATTTTGAGGTCCGAATCTTTCATTTTTTTTCATTATTTTGTTTTTATTTTTATTTTATATACGCATCTATAAATCGAAAATAAATTAAAAAAAGGGGAAAGCCTTACCTGCGCCGTGCCGGAGGAGGAGAAG
The DNA here is from genome assembly GCF_025698545.1 of Gossypium raimondii. NCBI lineage: Eukaryota > Viridiplantae > Streptophyta > Magnoliopsida > Malvales > Malvaceae > Gossypium > Gossypium raimondii. Next base: position 61,643,755 of record NC_068574.1, read on the forward strand.
CCGAACGGTTTCCCTTCGGTTCTAGGGTTCGTGGCCACCTTTCCAAGGATTCAACCTTGAATCCGGGTTCTAGGGGTGACGAGCTTTAAGCGGGGCTAAGAAAGGGCCGACTTTGCAGCTCCGACCGCCACTTGCGGCGGAGATACGGCGGAGGTGCGCCGGAGCCCTCGATCGGAGACCTAGGCCGGTCTAGCGGGAAGGCTGAGAGGGAATCTTCTGGTTTTTGTTTTTGAAATAAAAGGAGAAATGAGGATTCTTTAAGAAAAAATTCGTTTTTATACTATTCCAAAACGGCGCCGTTTAATCAGGGGTTTTTAGCGCTAAAACGGCGCCGTTCTGCTCGACCCGTGCGCCACCCGACCCGTTTGCTACGAGGATCCGCGTGTTTTGTGACTAGGGTATAATTCTATCGTAGTCCTTCTGTTTTCTTTGCGTTCTCAATTGAATATCTTTCATTTTTGCAATTTCACCCCGGCTTTTTCCCTTGGGTTTTCAATTCGGTCCTTACTGAAACGCTACGTATAGAATGGATCGGGATCTTTACCGTTTTGGTCCTTTAAGTTCTGTGCGTTTCCTGATTTGGTCCCCAAACAATATTTAGTTTCGTTTTCTCACCCTTAAATTTATTTCTGATTTCGATTTAATCCCTTTCGTATTTTTTATTTCTTTTAACTTTTAATTTTTATTTATATTTTCATTTATCTTTATATATATGTATACGTTATTTTAATATGTGCTATTATTTTTATTATGATGTTTCATTGTCCTGTTACTTTAATGTTGCGCTTGAAAAGATGTTATCAGAATTTTTGTACCTTTCACCAGTCCCTCACTAAAAGGGTGATTTCTTCCCTTTTTTTTTGCTTTGCTTTGCTTTACTCATGAATCATGATTGTTTGCGCATTTGCTTCTTAGGCTTTGGATAAGTGTCGCGAGTCTCCTCCTGCTGACTGGCCTGCAGCTGCATATGTACTCATTGGTCGTGAGGATTTGGCTTTGTCCTGTTTGGCACGTTCATGCAAATTTAAGGAACTGGAAACACAAACAAATATGAATTTGGTCTCTATGTCTACACCTTACATGCTACATTTGCATCCTGTGACAATTCCTTCAACAATATCTGATAATGTTGGTCTGGAAAGCACCAAGTTCGAGGATACAGATTCCATTGATGGAACAATGACAGATGGCATGGAGAACATATTCAGCTCTTGCACCCAGTTGAGATATGTTCGAGATCTAAGATTAAATGAGGTCTGTTGCAGTCCAATCTTTTAAACAATAATGTCCAAGGCTTTATGTTGAGTTTAGAAGTAACTATTCTATGATCTTCACTGATACATCCTTAGATTTAGAACTAAATTAGGAAGTGCTTCCCCTTTTTACATCTGAAATAAGATTGGACATTCATCTTCAGTGTTCCTTCTGTTGTTTATAATTTTTGTTGCATGTTTATGTATATTTTTAATCATTGCGGAAAATTGAAATATGGTTGTTGAAATTCCTTGTCTTTTCCTACTTGCTATTGTCACTGGTACTAGGTTAGGCGCCTTCTATGCTCTGCAAGACCTGTGGCTATCCAAACATCTGCCAATCCAAGTGCCTCTGATCGGGATCTCCAACAGGTATGCTTCTTTTGTTGCTTGATTTGAATGTTGTATAGTCACCTCTTTTCCATCTAGCACACTGTAGCTTAAGTTTTAATCATTTTCTAATAAATTGGTCTGACAATGTATCGTACCACATGTATATCTATATATGCTTAGATCAATATTCTTAAAACACACTGGATGCATTAGCCTACAATTTCCTCCTTCCTTTGATAATGCCCTTGATAGTTTCTTTACAAGTAGATAGTGATAATGTTTGAGGGCTTGCAAAATACCTTTGAGATTTTAACATGAATATCTGACAGGATATGCAAACAACTTACATGATGAGATTCATTTAGTTTGGCAGTCTCTTCTATCTGACATGTTAGCTGTCATTTTAGAAGAGTAATAATATGATGATTATAGTTTGCTCAGCACATAACTCAACGCAGATTGCATACATTAATGTTGTTTTGTTTGTTCAGGCTCAACTGTGGCAGCTTGCACAAAGGCCTACTGCTCGTCCTCTTGGCCGTGGGGCATTTACTTTAGCAACCATATATACTCTATTTTCGGAGGTACTCGCTCTTTTGGATTTTTATATTTATTTGCATCACTTGATTGTTTTCTTATGAGATTACCTTAAGATGCATGCCACTTTTTTCCTGATGGAATCTCTTGCCACTGTATGCAGGCCTTTACTCTCCCAAAGCTTGTTTTAGCAGGGCGGTTGCCAGGCCACTGTAGGTCGCGTAATAATTCTTTTGCTATTTTGTTTTTTACTTTTTAACATGCATTTGTTCTTTGGGTGAATATACTGTCAAGTTTCCCCGTGAGTGAGCAACTGTATTATCGTTTATGGAAAATTTGTACTAGAAAGCTTTCAGCAAAATATTATTGTATATGGCATATAATTCTTGCTCTATGTTTTCAAGATTTATTGCCTATTTTTTTAAACTGTGTTTAGCCACAGAAACCATTTGTAATTCTGTTCTTCTCCTTACTGTTCTTTCTTTTAAACATTCTCCCATTTATCTCCTTTCCATCATTTTCATTTTTTATTTTTCCTTTTTGTATTTATTTTCTACAATTGTTGTGCTGATAGGTTAATCTTGATCCAAGCATAAGGAACAGTCAAGAACTCAAATCATGGCCTGAGTTCCACAATGCCGTTGCTGCCGGGTTAAGATTGGCCCCACTTCAGGTTTATATGATATCTTTTGGAAGTACAATACCAGTTTTACAGAGGGCCAAAAGTTCCTGTTTCTTCATTAATTTATTCTTTGAAAATTGCTTATGTTGGCTGGTTTTTATTTATTTATTTATGAATATACAGTTAAAAGTACCTGCAAAATTTTAGACTGTATGTTGTCATTTATGTTCTCTAATTTTCTTTTTCTCTTGCTTGGTTGTTGTGCTAATATATTATGTGGTTTACACATGGTTGCTAGTTTGGGATTATTATGTGATGCATTTTAAGCTTTTGCAGGGAAAAGTGTCAAGAACATGGATAATATATAACAGGCCTGAAGAACCTAATGCAGTTCATACTGGACTTCTCCTTGCTCTGGGATTACATGGGTTTCTGCGTGTTTTAACCATTACGGACACATACCAGTACTTTTCACAGGTTTTCTTGTTCATTAAAACTTTTTTCTTGCAATTGATTGGTTACAGCACAACCTAATTAGTTATGTGATGATCCTGTGAGGCTGTGGCTGGTTCTGGAATTCTCAAGATAAAAAAGGGGGAGAAATCAGTATTGACTAAATGCATTTTAAGATGAAAAATCATGTTTCGAAGTCTTTAATCGTATGGTTAACTGAATGTAATTGCATTTGCTTAGTGATTTCTGGTATCTCTATAGCTGTAATCACTGAGGTAGGAACAACTTCTATCTCTGCAAGAAACCTGCATACTTTTTGATAAGTATACTAAAGGCTCAAGTAGCCCTTTTTCATTATTAGGTTTTAATATACCTAACTGATTTTTTTCACCAATAGGAACATGAAGCGACAACTGTAGGCTTAATGCTTGGTCTGGCAGCGTCTTATAGAGGGACCATGCAACCTTCTATATCAAAGGTAATAATTTATGCTTTTTGAGCTTCAATGTAGTACCTAATGTTTGCTGATAATATTAACATTCTTCAAACATTGCAGATCAATACACATCTGCTATGTCATTTAACCTGAACAATGGCTCTACTCTATACAGTGCCTTTATGTGCATATACCTTATCGACATCCATCTTCCTTTCCAGAGTTGGAGTTACCAACAGTGCTGCAGGTAAGAGATTGCAGTTCTCTCATTATATAATTTACTTGCACACTTGTATGTGTTGGGAATTATAGATAGATTCATTCATTATTGTCATCAGATTGCCAGCATTGATGTTTGAACTGAAATAAACCTTGGACATGCAGCTTTAGCAGGTTGCAAAGTATTGCTCTTTGATCTTCTTTATGTGAACATTAAAGTTACGTTATTTATTCATGTCTCCATTATTAATTTATAACTATATAATACATTAACTATTTATTTTTCTTTCTTAGACACTCATATCCCCTTTGTTTTCTTTCCCATTTACCCCTTTTTTCCCTTCTCATTTACCGTCCTTATCTTTTCCTCTGTATTTCTTTCTTTGTTAAGAAAAAACCCAGGATCATCATCTTAATATAATCAAATCAACTCCAAAGAAGACAGGTATGTTAAAAATCCCATAAATTATCACGATTAAATGTTAAAGTTCTTTTTATCTGTTTGCCAAAGTTCTATTCTTGTATATAGTTTTTTTTTTCCGTTTCTGATTCAGGCCAAAGTAAGGTCCGGGAGTGTCCTTTTTTGACACGCTTCAAGGTGTGTCCGGTACGTATCCGGCCGTGTTGGTAGAGTGTCCGTGCCGGACACCAGTACGACACTAGTACGAGGGGATTTTCCCCGTGTCGGTGCTTCCTAGGTTCTCTGCCTTCTGCACTCTTCTTTCAAGCTCCAGATTACTTCAAGCTCCCTAGTTTCTTGCTTTTAAGCTCCCAATTCCTTCAACCTCACTACTTTCTCCTTCAACCAACCTCATCCCATTTCTCATACCTTTCATTTTTTTACTATTTTCGGCCAAAATACCTAGAAAGGAAACTATTGCATGGACAGCCCTTTTAGTAACGGCTTATATTGGGGTTCTCATCTTACTTGCACATTCTGCTTTAGGAGAAAAGTTGTTTAAAGTGTTTGTAGGTCAATGGTATTACGTTCCTGTTTTATTACATATTCGGCACTTGATTCTCCTCTCTCGTTATGTTTTCCCTGCTAATGTTTAGACGAAGTTGGGAAAATATGAGATTATAGTTAAGATATGTCTAGAGTTCCTTACCAGTTGGAGTCTATTTTTTTTTCTATTTAAAATAACTGCTTGGAATGATATAGACCAATATTTTGTATGGATTCCTTACTTCTAAAAAGTAAGGAATTTATATTCATCTAGGTTTGCAATACTCAGTTTAGGAATTTTATCTTTTGTATTATTGTTATTATGTAGTTTCGTTAAGTACCGTGATAACGTTTTACATTATGCAAATGTTGTTCATCCATCGAGTGAAGGTGACGAAGAGGCGCAAGCAAATGTGAATCAAGTTTCGCCTTAGGAACGTACATGGTTGACACCATGTCAATCCTATTCCAAGCCTGGCAACGTCTACTCCCATACCTCGGAGCAAGCCTACTCACACCGGCAGTAGGCTCAACCTCGACACTAGAAGTAGGTGCAGGAGGGTGACGCCTGGTCTCACACCTTAGTGCAAGCTCAATCTCGATACTAGTAGTAGGCTTATCCTTGACTCCAGAAGTAGGTGCAGTAGGGTGATGCCTACTCTTAGACCTCATAGTAAGCTCAAACTAGGCACCAGCAGTTGGCAAAGGAGAAACATTTGAAGGTATAGAGATGCGATGCTCTTGTTCAGAAGCATCGCCACCTTCCCTCGGTGGATGAACAACATTTGCATTATGCAAAAAGTTATCACGGTGCTTAATGAAATTACGTAATAACAATAATACATGCCACTGTTCTATTAGTTAAATTATGACAGATAGAATACGTTGATGCAAAGGAGATGTCGAATAAATATTATGTAAACCAGTGGATGCATATCAAATCCCCTCTTTAGGCAATCTTATTGGGACACCAGTAGAAATTTCCACTAAAATAGAAGGATGATGAAGCCCATAGAATTCCAATAAACCCAAAAAGTACATTAGAACATAAAAAAAATTACTGCAATAGCATTAACATTCGTACATAACTAATCTTTTTGATGTTATGTGCCTTTTTTATAACTCAATATCTGCCTTTTGATGTCTGCTCAAGGTCTTAACAATAAGCATAGCAACCTTTTTGGGTGTTTTTTGTGGGGGTTTTGCTTCTTTCCATGCTTGCAATACCTTCCTATACCTTAATGTAAAACAGACAAAAAATAATCAACCTGATGGGGTTGACAATCATTATTATCATCACTGGAAGAAACCAATTTCCAATTTTAAACAAACAGATAAACTTTGTTCAGCTCGAAAAGATCAACAAAGAGAATAAACAAAAATAATAAAAAATGTCTATTGCTGGAATAAAAATCACAAATCATTTTTGAATAAAACATTTTCAAAATTCAGACTCACACAATACAAATATTCTTATCAAAAAAGTTTGAATAACTTTAATTGAAATCAACATGTATAAATAGAAATTATATTGGAGGTTCCAAAAACTGTCAAATGGAAGATAGTTTTGAAGGATTTCCATTGCAAATAGAGGATTTTGATTTGTTGTAGTAGAGGTAGAAGGTATGATTATCATCCTCATATCGCCCTGCATCCAATTAAAAGAAATTGAATGATATTACTATAAAAAATGATCACAAAACAACTGAATATTTATATCTGAATAAAACATCATACTTCGAGTCCCTAAATATAGAAGTGGGACCTCATCGAACCGGGGTGATCGTGCTTCCTTTAGCAATGGTATGAGAAGATCGGTTACAAAATCTCATTGTTGATGAAATGTCATCACCCAAGCGTGAGCGTGGAAGAAAAAGCGTCCTTGGTGGCTCCAAATCATATCGCATCAAACTTCGAAGACGTCTGATCTCACGTAAACTTTGAACAGGCGCAAGCAAAGGTGAATCAAGTTTTTCCTCAGAATGGTACATGGTTGACACTATGTCAATCCTACTCCAAGCCAGGCGACATCTACTCCCATGCCTCAGAGCAAGCATATTCACACCGGCAGTAGACTCAACCTTGACGCTAGAAGTAGGTGTAGGGGGTGACGTCTGCTCTCACACCTCGGAGCATGCTCAATCTCGACACTGGCAATAGGCTCAACCTCTACACTAAAAATAGGTGCAGAAGGGTGACGCCTACTCTCAGACCTCAGAGCAAGCCCAATCTCGGCACCTCATGCATTAGGCCCAATCTCGTTGAGGAATGTGGCGCGCACCCCTATGCCTTCAAATGTTCCTCCTTTGCCAACTGCTGGTGCCGAGATTGAGCTTGCTCCGAGGTCTGAGAGTAGGCGTCATCCTCCTACACCTACTTCTAGTGTAGAGGTTAAGCCTACTGCCAGTGTCGAGATTGAGCATGCTACGAGGTGTGAGAGAAGGCGTCACCCTCTACACCTACTTTTAGCGTCGAGGTTGAGCTTGCTACCGGTGTGAATATGCTTGCTTCGAGGCATGGGAGTAGATGTAGCCTAGCTTGGAGTAGGATTGACATGGTGTCAACCATGTACCATCCTGAGGCAAAACTTGATTCATCTTTGGTTGCGCCTTTTCGAAGTTTACGTGAAATCGGACGTCGTCGAAGTTTGATGCGATATGATTTGGAGCCATCAAGGACGCATTTTCTTTCGAGCACACGTTTGGGTGATGACATCTCATCAACAATGAGATTTTGTACCCAATCTTCACATACCATTGCTAAAGGAAGCACGATTATCCCGGTTCGATGAGGTTCCACTTCTATATTTAGGAACTCGAGGTATGATATTTTATTTAGATATAAATATTCAGTTACTTTGTGATCATTTTTTATAGTAATATAATTCAATTTCTTTTAATTGGATGCAGGGCGATATGAGGATGATGATCATACCTTCTACCTCTAGTCAACAAACCAAAATCCTCCATTTGCAATAGAAATTCCTTCAAAACTATCTTCCATTTGGTAGTCTTTGGGCCCTCTAATATAATTTATGTTTATCCCTGTTGATTTCAATTAAAGTTGTTTCAAACTTTTTTATTAGAATATTTGTATTGTGTGAGTCTGAATTTTGAAAATGTTTTGTTCAAAAATGATTAAATTTCTTCTGCTTGAATCTATCCAAACAACAATTTTTATTCTAGCAATGGATATTTTTGATTATTTTTGTTTGTTCTCTTTGTTGATCTTTTTGAGCTGAACAAAGCTTATCTATTTGTTTAAAATTGGAAACTGGCCAGGTCCCTGAAGATCTCAATCAACATGTTGTATTATTAAGAAAGGCTCAAGTTAAATGGTAACTAACATATGTGATGATAATGATGATTGTCAACACCATCAGGTTGACTATTTTTGGTCTGTTTTACATTAAGGTATGATAAGCTATTGCAAGCATGGAAAGAAGCAAAATTCCTACCAAAAATACCCGAAAAGGTTGCAAGGCTTATTGTTGAGACCCAGACATCAAAAGGCAGATGTTGAGGTATAAAAAATGCCCATAACATCAAAACTAAAGTCAAGGTTGGAAACGGTCAGTTCATAAAGGCTGAAAGAAAGGGGGATGTGTCGATATGCACTCCCACAGGCAACAAAGTCATCTCGAATATGCTATTGGTGCCTGAGATTGATAGCTCAACTGCTTGAGAAAGGCTACTCAGTTGTGTTCAAGGGCGAGCAGTGCCAGATTGTTGATCCAAGTGGATCAAGCTTTATGTCAGTCACCATGATTGACAAATGCTTTGAGGTTCATTAGCCAAGTGACTTAAAGTCAGCTTACACAACATCTGCTGATGATTCCAAGCTTTGGCGTCAAAGGCTTGGATATGCCAACTTCAGATCGATGGCTCAAATGGTCAATAAAGGCTTGGCTAAAAATTTCACCAACTCAGTGGAGAATGGTGAAGTTTGTGAAGTGTGCCGGCTAGGAAAACAAACAAGATTGTCATTTCCTACAAACACAGCCTGGAGAGCCACAGAACGGCTGCAACTTGTGCACACAGATGTGTGTGGGCCAATGAAGACTGAGTCACTCAATGGGAACATGTACTTTCTTCTATTTATGGATGATTGTACAAGATTTTGTTGGATTTTCTTCATAAAACACAAGTTTGAGGTATCTCAAGTGTTCATGAAGTTTAAAGTTGTAGCTAAAACAGAAACTGGATGCAAGATAAAGAATGTAAGAGCAGACAATAGAACTGAGTACACCTCGGCTCTATTTCAAGCCATTTGCAAAGATGCTGGCATCAAACACCAGCTAACAAATGTGTACACACCACAGTAGAATGGGGTTAGTGAAAGGAAAAATAGAAGCCTGATTGATATAGCCAGGTGTCTGCTGTTTTAGAAGAAACTGCCCAAAATTATGTGGGCTGAGGCAGTAAACACTGCTGTTTACCTTCAGAACAGACGTCCAACCAAGGCACTTGCTCACAAGACACCTTTTGAGGCATGATTCGAATTCAAGCCATCGTTGGCTCATCTGAAAGTCTTTGATTGCCTGTGTTATGCACAAATACCAACAGTGAAGAGAGATAAGTTGTAAAAAAGGTTTCATCCAGGTATCCTAATAGGCTACAGTTCAGTCTAGAAAGGTTACAGGATCTTGGATCCCTCAACAAACAAGGTTTTAAGTAAGCAGAGATGTGATCTTTGATGAAAAGACATGCTAGAATTGGGATAAAAATGAGCCAAAAGCTGTTTCAGAAGAGATTATGTCTGATCAGACTGAACTCGAGTAGCTTAGTCCTCAAATGGACATTGACGATGTGCCTGTTAGGGGCACAAAGCTCTTAAATGAAATCTATAAAAGAACTCATGTTGCCACAGTTGAACCTACCAGTTTTGAAGAAGCTCAGGTAAATAAAGGATGGAAGCAAGCTATGGTTGATGAGATCAACATGATTCAAAAGAATCAGAGATGTGGGCTAATTGAAAAGCCTGCTAGAAAGAAGACCATTGGAGTAAAATTGTCTACTGGGCAAAACAGAAAGCTGATAGCACTCTGAACAAGCTGAAAGCTAGACTTGTTGTCAAAGGTTTCAGCCAAAGATATGGCTTAGACTACTTGGAGACTTTTGCACCAGTAGCCAGGCTTGACACAGTCAGGATGATAGTTGTTCTGGCTGCTCAAAATCAGTGGACCATTCATCAGCTAGATGTGAAGTCAGCATTTCTCAATGGCTTTCTAGAAGAAGAGATTTACATTGATCAGCCTCAAGGGTTTACTGTATCTGGTAAGGAACACTGGGTATACAAGCTCAAAAAGGCTTTATATGGTCTGAAGAGCACTTAGAGCCTAGTATGCTCGAATTGACTCCTACTTGCTCAGTTTGGAATTCAAGAGAAGTGCCAGTGAACCAACACTGTATGCTCGAATTGACTCCTACTTACTCAGTTTATTTTAGTTTTAATCGTAGGTTCTGAAACGTCGCCGTTTGTAGCTAATGCGATAGCTTCAAAACGGCGTCGTCTGATTGCCCTCGACCCGCGCGGTGACCCGACCCAAGGGCAGGATCCGCGCGTTTTGGGTCTGATGGGATTTTTGAGCTCTTAGTCCTTTTTTGTATTGCCTTCAAATAAACCTCTATATTATGTCTAAATTTGGCCATGCTTTTTTGCGTTCATTCCGATTTGGTCCGCGCTAAGACGTTGCATTTTAGGGTACGGGAAATATTTCCCATTTGGTCCCCATGTTATCCGCACGTCATGCTTTGACCCGCCATGTTATTCTACTTTTGATATTTTCCCTTTAATTCTATTTAATTTCTAATTTAATCCCCATTAATTCATCTTTGTATTTTAATATTTTTCCGTGTAATCATTACTTGATTTTATAAATATTTTTATGTTTTAGATATTACCGTGATATAATTTACATATACTCTTTTATTTATTTTCATTCATATGCGTATATATATATAACTAACTTCAAAATTTTAGTAATAATACTTTATATTTTTATATATATGCATACTATATTTTTAGCATACGTATATATATAATAATATATTATTAATTTCAAATGATATTTTATTATGTATAAAACCTTATTCCTTTTAAATTTGTTATTTTATTATATTTATTTAAGCTGTTATATATTGTTACTATTTATACTTTTTTATTAAGTTTATTTATACTAATCCAAATGTAGATATTAATTCCAAGCTATTCACTTTTATTGTACCTTTTTTTATTTCTTTGTGTTTTAAGATCTTTCATTAATTTATTCAAACTTTTATTTATTTTTCATTCCCTTACTAAATGGTAGTAAATATTCACATTATTTATTAACATCACTTTTTTCTTTTCTTTTTATTGTATTGTTTTGGTTTGTTTTTTAATTGATTACAATTTATGGGTTGCTTAATTTTTTATATATGGATGTTTGTGTAATATGATTTAAATCAATGTTTGTATTGGCATATTATTCGTTTAATTGTTTCTAATTTAAGTTTGAATTATTAGATGTATCGTTATTCAATCATGTTCCGTTTGTAAGAGTTGTATTTTATTAAAGCTTCATAATCGTTTTATTTTATAAACTTTAAAAAGGCTTGGCGTTCGTAGGTTCTCGAGAGAATTAGGCCCTAACTTACTGGGCTTTGATTCTTCTCGATGAATTTAGATGATCAAACGTCCATTTGATTAAAATCACGATTATTAAAATAAAATTCTTAAGGTTTCAAAGTGTTTGATCCTAACTTACTGGATACAACATTTTGTTCTCTCGTTTTTTAAGTAAATGCAATGTTTGATGTTTAAGAATTTTGAGAAAATTAACCCTAACTTACTGGATTTGGACTTCTTGATTGACTTAAATAGACAAGTATCCTTCTGAAAGCACATGATCTTCTAAAAAGGAATAAGTCTAATTTCGAAAATTAAATGGTCGCACCCTAGCTTACTGAGTGTGACAATTCATCTCTTCGAAATGAATGCATCTTACCATTAAAGTTTTCTCACCAAAGGATCGTATCTTATAATTTTGACATTAAGACATCAAACAATCAGTTCGGTACCAATTTTGGGCGTTACTAGGGTGCTAACCCTTCCTCGTGCGTAACCGACTCTCGAACTTTTTTAAGTCGACAACTAAACTTTTTTTGTTTTTCAAAAAAATGGTTTCGACAGCTTGGCGACTTTACTGGGAAACCCAATAGAGTCTGGCTGTAGAATTGGTTGTTTTCTTGTCTTATTGTAGAAAATTAAAAATTAATTTTAAAAATTACGATCCTCTCTTCGCATGTGTTTGCGTGATTATTGTAAATTTTGTGTGATTACTGTAAACTGTGTTCTTATACCTTTGAAATCATATTGCATAAAGACTATTTAGTCTTACCCTTTTAAGTGAGAGTGAAAAGCTATTCCTTCATGAGGTTTTCACCTCCGTGCAGGATAGTGGATCACTTTAGGGATACATCTGTACCTATGTCTTCGTGAGATTTTTATCTACGTGCAGCCATAGGGAAATGTATTCCCCTGAACTGAACTCGGTCCATATGAGCCTATAATGGGTGAGGATCGATGAATCTGCTGGTTCGAGTACCTCAACTATTAGAACCAAACTGCATATAGACAACACAGGAGCCCAACCTAGGTAGAACTCCCTAAAACCCTATTGATTGCCCATATAAATGTTTGTTTCTCTCGTATTTGCTGCAAATTTTGTTTATATGTTATACTGATTTATGGTGTTTTATTGCTATGTTTGCATGTCATTTCACATTTGAAAGAGTGTCGATTCAAGTTCGATTACTAAATTAGGAAGTTTGTCATGGAGAATGACTTTCTTGATAAGGTGAAGGACAATGCTGTTGTCCGTATATGGTCAGAGGAGACACAATTAGCAAAGGGAGATAGTCTAGCCCAGGGGTACACGTCCAAATTATGAGACTACACCCGTATCAGCGTAACGCAGAACAACCTTCAAGAGTTGAAAGAGATATGGGATCAGTGGAATGATGAGATTAAGTAGATGTTCTACTCTAATTATGGGGATTTTCCGTACTTATTCGATGTTAAGGTGGATGAACAGTTATTTCGGGCCCTTGCTCAATATTGGAACCCTGCGTATAGTTGTTTTACTTTTAGAAATGTCGATTTAGTGCCTACAGTGGAAAAGTATACAGCTTTACTACGTTGCCCGAGGTTTCAAGTCGATAAAGCTTATTCTAGAGCCTCATATGTCCCAGCTTTTTGGAAGAAACTGATGAATATCACTGGCATGAGCGAGTAGTAGATTACGGCCAAGATCAAGCAGAAAGGGGAGTGTAAATGTATTTCATGGAAGAATTTGCGGACTTGATTCTAGCGCATCCGGATGGGAAAAAGAAGGTTGATGTGTTTGCCTTGAGTATTTATGGGTTGGTTATCTTCCCTAGAGCACTAGGGCATGTTGACGAAGCGGTTTCAGATCTCTTTGATCGGTTAGGTAAAGGGGTCACGTTGTTCCTATGATTTTGGCTGAAATATTTAGATCTTTGAATGCATATAGATGAGCTAGTGAAGGTAGAAATATAGGTTGTGTGCAATTGTTGCTAGCTTGGTTTCATAGTTATTTCTAGAAGGTCGACAAGATTTCGTATCGAGTTTTCTCTGAGCATTACTCCCCATTAAAAGAGATAGTGGCTATACCAATAAAGGACGATATATCAGAGTAGAATTAGATAGCAATTCTACAAAATCTCCAGGAGAAATATATTGAATGGAGAGCTTCTTGGTTGATTCCTGACAGAATTCTGTACCGTTGCGAGGGCTTTGATTGGGTTCCGTTGCTCGAAATTTGGGGAGCCGTCAGGTATACACCTTTGTTGGTACTTAGGCAATACAATTCAAGACAGTTTGTGCCGGCGACACATGGTTTAACTCAATGTGAGTTTTCGTATCGGGGAGACAATTTTAAGAAAAAGGTAAAAAAAATTTCGCAGGCGTGGAATCAGGTTCATAGGATGAAAAGGCTAGCTGTGGGTTCGATGACAACTCAAGAGTACTGTGAGTGGAGAAGTAAGAGAATTAATGATAACATTCTGGAGTTAAACTTAGAGGGTGTTTGACCAATAGAAGAGTACCTACAAGTGATACCATCAGAGCTGGAGATTATAAAACAAGATTTTGAAAGGAAGAATTTGGAGCTTGAAAGGAAGATAGAGCGATTGGAAGAGGAAAATATGCATTTGAGACTAGATGTTGATGTTCAAAAGTTAGATGCTGAAAAGTTAAAGAAAGGGAAGAGTAAAGCCGAGGAGGACCTGAATAGCTTAAAAACAGATTATAAGAAGTTGTGTCTATCAATAAGGACCGCTGGGCTAAGGAAGACTTCAGAACAGTGGCTTCAAGAGATTCGAAAAGAAAATGGCATGGCTAATAAATGGGAAAAGAAGTGCCAGGAGACTTAATTGCAAAACGAGGCCTTAGGGAGGAGTCTGTCAGAAAGCCGGAATGAAAATGATGAATTAAAGGCAAGAATAGCTGAACTTGAAAGGTCTCTTCATCGTTATCGAAATCGTAATACCGCGGTGGAGCTAAGGGCGAGCTTGAGCAAGATTGAGGAAATAAAGAAAAGAGTAGAAGAATTAGAGGCGACATTACAAGACTATGAGATGTGGGTTGAATTTTTTTGAAGCGAACTTGGCTTTGATAAAAGTGAAGCTGCTTTTTTTGACGTTCTTCATTCGCTTCAAAAAATTTAACCCGTATCTCATAGTCTTGTAATACTGCCTCTAATTTTTTCGCCTCTAATTCTTATTTTTTTCTTTATTTCCTTAATATTACTCAAGCTCGCCCTTAGCTCCACCGCGGTATTATGATTTCGATAACGATGAAGAGACCTTTCAAGTTCAGCTATTCTCGCCTTTAATTCATCCTTTTCATTCCGGCTTTCTGACAGACTCCTCTCTAAGGCCTCGTTTTGCAATTGAGTCTCCTGGCACTTCTTTTCCCATTTATCAGCCATGCCCTTTTCTTCTCGAATCTCTTGACGCCACTGTTCTGAAGTCTTCCCTAGCCCAATGGTACTCATTGATAGACGCAACTTCTTATAATCTGTTTTTAAGCTATTCAGGTCCTCCTCGGCTTTACTCTTCCCTTTCTTTAAATTTTCAGCCCCTAACTTTTGAACATCAGCATCTAGTCTCAAATGCATCTTTTCCCCTTCCAATCGCTCTATCTTCCTTTCAAGCTCTAAATTCTTCCTTTCAAAATCTTGTTTTATGATCTCCAGCTCTGATGGTATCACTTGTAGGTACTCTTCCATTAGTCGAATACCCTCTAAGTTTAACTCCGGAATGTTTCATTAATTCTCTTACTTCGCCACTTACAGTATTCTGGAGTTGTCATCGAACCCACAGCTAGCCTTTTCATCTTATGAACCTGATTCCACGACTGTGAAATTTCTTTTACCTTTTTCTTAAAATTGTCTCCCCGATACGAGAACTCACATTGAGCTAAACCATGCGTCGCCGACACAAACTGTCTTGAATTGTATTGCCTAAGTACCAACAAAGGTACATACCCGACGACTCCCTAAATTCTGAGCAACGAAACCCAATCAAAGCCCCCGCAATGGTACAGAATTCTGTCAGAATTGCCATCCAATCAAACCCAACCAAGAAGCTCTCCATTCAATATCTTCCTCTTGGAGATTTTACAGAATTGCCATCCAATTCTCCTCTGATATATCGTCCCTTGGCATAGCCACTATCTCTTTTAATGGGGAGTAATGCTCAGAGAAAACTCGATACGAAATCTTGTCGACTTTCAAATATGACTATGAAACCAAGCTAGCAACAATTGCGCGCAGCCTATAAATCTACCTTCACCAGCTCGTCTATATGCATTCAAAGATCTAAACGTTCCAGCCAAAATTGCAGGAACAGGCGTGACCCCTTTACCTAACCGATCAAAGAGATTTGAAACCGCTTCGTCAATATGCCCCAGTGCTATAGGGAAAATCACCAACCCATAAATACTCAAGGCAAACACATAAACCTTCTTTTTCCCATCCGGATGCGTTAGAATCAAGTCACGCAAATTCTTCCATAGAATACATTTATACTCCCTTTCGCTGATCCCGCCGTGATCCATCGCCGCCATGCCGTTGATATTCATCAGTTTCTTCCAAAAAGCTGGGACA
Organism: Gossypium raimondii; assembly: GCF_025698545.1. Lineage (NCBI taxonomy): Eukaryota > Viridiplantae > Streptophyta > Magnoliopsida > Malvales > Malvaceae > Gossypium > Gossypium raimondii. Next base: position 61,659,727 of record NC_068574.1, read on the forward strand.
TATGAGGATCTAGAATAAGCTTTATTGACTTGAAACCTCGGGCAACGTAGTAAAGCTGTATACTCTTCCGCTGTAGGCACTAAATCAACATTTCCAAAAGTAAAACAACTATACGCAGGGTTCCAATATTGAGCAAGGGCCCGGAATAACTGTTCATCCACCTTAACATCGAATAAGTTCAGCAAATCCCCATAATTAGAGTACCCCTAGGTTGTTCCACTGATCTCATATCTCTTTCAACTCCTGAAGGTTGTTCTGCGTTACGCTGATACGGGTGTAGTCTCATAATTCTAACGTGTACCCCTAGGCTAGACTATCTCCCTTCGCTAATTGTGTTTTCTCTGACCATATACGGACAACGGCATTGTCCTCCACCTTATCAAGAAAGTCATTCTCCATGACAAACTTTCTAATTTAGCAATCGAACTTGAATCGACACTCTGTCAAATGTGAAATGACATGCAAACATAGCAATAAAACACCATAAGTCAGTATAACATAGAAACAAAATTCGCAGCAAATACGAGAGAAACAAACATTTATACGGGCAATCACTAGGGTATTGGGGAGTTCTACCTAGGTTGGGCTCCTGGGTTGTCTATATGCGGTTTGGTTCTAATAGTTGAGGTATCTGAACCAGCAGATTTCTCGATCTTCACCCATTATAGGCTCATATGGACTGAGTTCGGTTCAAGGGAATACATTTCCCTATGGCTGCACAGAGATGAAAATCTCACAAAGACATAGGTACAGATGTATCCCGAAAGTGATCCACTATCCTGCGCGGAGGTGAAAACCTCACGAAGGAGTAGCTTCTCACTCCCACTTAAAAGGGTAAGACTAAATAGTCTTTATGTAATATGATGCCAAGGTATAAGAACACAATTTACAATAATCACACAAAATTTACAATAATCACACAAACAAATGCAAAGAGAGGATCGTAATTTTTAAAATCAAATTTCAATTTTCGACAATAAGACAAAAAAACAACCAATTCTACGGCTTGACTCTCTTGGGTTCCCCAGTGGAGTTGCCAAGCTGTCGAAACCATTTTTGTGAAAAACAAAAAAAGTTTAGTTGGCGACTTAAAAAAGAATGAAAATTGGAGTCGCCACCGATCCTTTATTGGGGTGGGATCGGCACACCTTTAAAACTATTTTGGTCTACGAGATTTGAGAAAATAGGTTCGGGAGTTGGTTACACACGAGGAAGGGTTAGCACCCTCGTAACGCCCAAAATTCGTACCGAACTGATTGTTTGATGTCTTAATGTCAAAATTATAAGAAACGATCCTTTGGTGAGAAAACTTTAATGGTAAGGTGCATTCATTTCGAATAGATGAATTGTCACACTCAGTAAGTTAGGGTGCGACCATTTAATCTTTGAAATTAGACTTATTCCTTTTTAGAAGATCATTTTCTTTCAGAAGGATACTTGACTATTTAAGTCAATCGAGAAGTCCAAATCCAGTAAGTTAGGGTTCATTTTCTCGAAATTCTTAAACATCAAACATTGCCTTTATTTAAAAAAATGAGATAACAAAATGTTGTATCCAGTAAGTTAGGATCAAACACTTTGAAACCTTAAGAATTTTATTTTAATAATCGTGATTTTAATCAAATGGACGCTTGATCATCTAAATTCATCGAGAAGAATCGAAGCCTAGTAAGTTAGGGCCTAATTCTCTCGAGAACCTACTAATGCCAAGCCTTTTTAAAGTTTATAAAATAAAACGATTATGAAGCTTTAATAAAATACAACTCTTACAAACGGAACATGATTGAATAACGATACATCTAATAATTCAAACTTAAATTAGAAACAATTAAACGAATAATAGGCCAATACAAACATTGATTTAAATCATATTACACAAACATCCATATATAAAAATTAAGCAACCCATAAATTCATAATCAATTAAAAAACAAACCAAAACAATACAATAAAAAGAAAAGAAAAAAAGTGATGTTAATAAATAATGCGAATAATTACTACCATTTAGTGAGGGAATGAAAAATAAATAAAAGTTTGAATAAATTAATGAAAGATCTTAAAACACAAAGAAATAAAAAAAGGTAAAATAAAAGTGAATAGCTTGGAATTAATATCTACATTTGGATTTGTACAAATAAACTTAAGAAAAAAGTATAAATAGTAACAATATATAACAGCTTAAATAAATATAATAAAATAACAAATTTAAAAGGAATAAGGTTTTATACATAATAAAATATCATTTGAAATTAATAATATATTATTATATATTATACGTGTGCTAAAATATACTATGCATATATATAAAAAATATAAAGTATTATTACTAAAATTTTGAAGTTAGTTATATATATATATATATATATATATATATATATATATACACGTACATGAATGAAAATAAATAAAAGAGTATGTGTAAATTATATCAAGGTAATATCTAAAACATAAAATATTTATAAAATCAAGTAATGATTACACGGAAGAATATTAAAATACAAAGATGAATTAATGGGGATTAAATTAGAAATTAAACAGAATTAAAGGGAAAATATCAAAAGTAGAATAACATGGCGGGTGAAAGCGTGACGTGCGGATAACATGGGGACCAAATGGGAAATATTTCCCGTACCCCAAAACGCAACGTCTTAGCGCGGACCAAATCGGAATGAACTCAAAAAAGCATGGCCAAATTTAGATGTAATATAGAGGTTTATTGGAAGCCAATACAAAAAAGAAGGACTAAGAGCGTAAAAATCCCATCAGACCCAAAACGGGCGGATCCTGCCCTTGGGTCGGGTCACCGCGCGGGTCGAGGGCAATCAGACGACATTGTTTTGAAGCTATCGCATTAGCTACAAACGGCAACGTTTCAGATCCTGCGATTGAAACTAAAATAAAATCTTAAAAAACTTAACATTTATTTTGTTTTAAAACCTAAACTCTCTCTCTCGACGCCGCTCAACGGTTCATCGTCTCTCTCAGAGACTCTTCGAACCATGCCCCTAACTCCGATGACAACGGAGAAAGAGCAACAGGTCCAGTCGAGAGGTACGCCTTCCCTCTTTTACTACTTTCTTTTTCTCCTTTAGTAAACAACCGATGGAGTGTCAAAACAAATGGAAAAAAAAACGAACTGCGAAAAATAAAAAGGAAGAAAAAGAACCAGAACTCACCTTTTGGTGTGTTTTTATTTTTATTTTTGTATTCTGATTGCGTAAGTAATGTTACAACATACTCTTGGTCTTTATATAGTATCTATTTACAGGAAAATGAAAAATAAAAAATGAAAACAAATCGCTCCCATTCTGTTATCCTTGCTTTTCCTTTTGTTTTTCTCTCTCTTTGTATGCCGTTGTTGTCTGTTTTACTGCTCATTTGTTCGTCTCTTGCAGGTACGGTGTACAGAGGTGTGGTCGTGGCTCGTACGGAGGCGAAGGTGCGCGCGTACAAAGGCTCGTCACGTGTGGAGGGAGAGCGAATAGACGCTACTGCTGCGGCGCTGGGAACCCTTGTCGCTAGGGTTTCTGACTTCTGGTTTAGGCCAGTTGGGTTAGGGTATTGGGCTAGGGGTAATTGGCTTAGTGGGTTATATTTAGTTTGGGCCATATTAAGCCCAGTGTAAATGGACATTAAAAATGGACTGTTTTTTTGGTTTATTTTTGTTTATTTATTTTTGATTTGGGGCCGGGCAAATTTGGGCCACTACAGCTCATTGTCCCTTCACTGACAATTTGGGCAGCAATTCTTTCATTTGTATGACAGTGCGTTATAAGCATTTTGTTGGTAGCGAGGTAACATTAATATCTATTTGTAGGACTTTTATGTTCTATTTTGTAACTTGTTGAAAGCATAAAACAGGGGTATAGATGCACCTCAGATGCTGAGGCTGTTCGGAAAAGAAGCAAAACAAGAGTTGGTTAAGCTTGTTCATGGGAAATGTTTGAAAGTGCTTGTCTACGGGGAATATCAATACAGTTGTTGCGTTGCAGACGTATACTACAATGGCATTTTTGTGCAGGTAGATATTGTTTTTGTAAACTTGAATTTGATTTACCTGGTATGAACAAATTAATTCACGAATCTGTTACTTGAACAGGAAGTACTACTAAAGAACGAACTTGCATGGCATTACGTAGCCTACGATCAACGGGTTGAACTCGCAACCGTAAGTAAATGACAATCCTATATGTTCTTGCTCATCGTTGAGTTAAAACTCGTGACTATCGTCTTTGTACATATTAATATCCTTGGCAAAAAGAGGCTTGGGCAAAGAGAATTGGCCTCTGGGTACAATCAAACCTGAAGAATCCATGGGAAAGGAGGAAGAAGAACACACAAGAAAGTAGATATCACTGTCCTTAAGGATCCATAACATCTTGAGAAGTGATAAAAGAATCATATTTGTGTAAAGAGCCATGTTTGATCCATTCCTATATCTCTTGTATGTATGCATTGCTTATTATTATCAAATGATTGTCAAACATATATATGATGTGTGCGTGTATATATATGCACATTGCTTTTGAAACATAGATCTGCTCCTGAAATTGATCTCTAAGGGGAGCTTTGTACTATAATTCGGCATGCTCAACTCAAACATATGAACACCATTTAACAAACAAATTAAGACGTAGCATCGTATTCATGTCAGCCGAATCGAAACATCTTCATGTAGGACCAGAGCTTCATTCAAAATTTCTAAGCATAGATTTGCATAAAGATCTGTTCAGCATGCAAAATCCCCATCGATACAATCCATAATCTACCAAAATCCATTAAAAAGAAAAAATAACTATATACAAATCAGTCATGATAATCTATGATCTCAATAGCAAATACAGTAACACTTGAAAGAACAAAAGATGATAAAACAAATGATCATCAAAGGACAAACAAAGGGAACAAAAAATAAGCAAGTGGATCAAATTTAGCTCTTTTTCAAAGCATCTAGAAGACAGCAGCTACCTCAATTGAAAAGCTACAAAAATGAATCAATTTAGCCCTTTTAAAAGCATTTATAGCCAAAACCAAGCATGCATAAATGATAACCTTTTGGATATCTTTAGGAACACCAAAGCCATTGCAATTCATTTGTCCAACAAGTACTTGCATATTGGTATCACCAGCTTTAGCTTCCTTAAGTGCATCATCGAACCATACTTTTACTAACCGGGAAACCACCCGAGCCAAGGAAATCCGATCCGGGTCAACCCGGTTATCCATTTCCTGCTGCTTCACTCGCTCCGAACCCAACTTGGACTCACTTTTTCTTGGAATGAAACTCGGTTTCTCGATATGGGTTTTACGTGTTACGTTCAGTGAAGCTTGTTTGATGGGACTACTTTTGTAAAGTCTCGATCTTTCATTTGATTTTCTCATGACTTCTTTATTTGAATTTAGCTTTTTTTTAAACAATGAAAATTAATGAATTAAGAAAAGAGATATAGGTAGAGGAAATGGGTTTACTTTGCTTGGTTTATTTGATTTCTTTTCTTTTTTATTATCTGGTTTTCATGATGACTGTTTCCATTTTTGGGTAGGCAGCTTTGATCTTTGAGAGTTTGGAGAGTGAAATGTCTAATTTTGAATTCCATCCCTTTACTTCAGAAAATTTGATAATTTAATCCTTCTACTTAATCTATCGTGCTTAATTCTTTCTCAGAAATACCAAACATGAAAAATACCAAAAATAAAATCAAAATAGAAATGAGGTCAAATAAATTTTAATGGAAAAGTTTAAGAGTTTGAAAGCAGGTGTGATGGTGATGATGTTAATGATATCAATAAAATTTTAAAAACGAAGTTACCGACAAAAGCAAAGGAAGGCAGGGCCTTGACCCTATTAACCAAATGGTTAAATTGGCAATCCCACAGTTAAGCAATTGAAAAGTACTTGGAATTTTATTCTGTAATTTCAAAAAGAAAGGAGTTACGGCAAGTACAACAGAGAAGAATAAGAATAATGCTTATACGATGAGGTTCTTCTAAGCACTTGCTGCTCATTTAGAATCACTTTATGATCATTCACCATAGTCTCTCATTTAGAATCACTTCGGTGCTTGATAATGACACTGTTGGTTGTCTCTTGCTGCACCATGATATTGCTCTTGATCCAAGGCTGAAGATGTTCCCCGTAGTTGATCGTCGCGTATCATAGTCTCCAGCTTAGTCAACATCACAATATCCAACCAACAGACATTCTTTTGTTTTCTTGTATAAAATACCAAAATTAATGGTGCCTTTAACATACCTCAGGATGCACCGTATTGCATCGATATGAGGCTTTTTAGGATTACTCATGTATCGACTAGCCACTCCAACTACATAAATTATGTCTGGCCGGCTTAGAGTAAGATAGATAAGACTTTTGACCAGCTCCCAATACATAGTTACATCTTCTAAATGTTTTCCTTCATCTACTCGTAGTTTTATATTGGGATCCATGAGAGTGGAGATAGGCTTGCAGTCAAGCATCCCATACCTCTATAGAAGATCCTTCGCATTTTTCTGTTGGCTAAAAAATAATACTTCCTTTGTGTGCTTTACTTCAAGTCCAAGAAAATGTTTGAGTTCTCTTAGTTCCTTCATATGAAATCTGATAAAAAGATTTTCCTTTGTTTGCTAAATTTCCTCGCAATAATCTTCCGTGATGATTAAGTCATCCACATATACTAGCATTATAGCTAGTTTTCCTTGATTTGCTTTCACAAATAACCTAGAATATGAATGAGCAATTGTAAAACCACGTTGTATTAAGAACTCTCCGATCTTCTTGTACCATGTTCTTGGAGCTTACTTCAAGCCGTAAAGCGCCTTCTTCAGTATGTAAACATACTCAGGATGGATCTTGTTCTCGAAACCTCTTGGTTGCTCCATGTAGATGTCCTTGTCAAGTTCTTCATGTAGGAAAGCATTCTTGACGTCCATCTGCCACAACTTTCAAGACTTTCTAGTTGTCAATTCTAGTAAGACTCGAACAGTTGTGATCTTTGTCACCGGGCAAAATGTTTCTTCATAATCCAACCCATATTGTTGAGAGAAAACAAGTCGAGCAATGGTTGAAGATGAATACATCTAAATTTATGTATTATAAAAGCAATAAATTAACAGCCCTAGATTTTCAACACATACGATGAATTCATTATGTCTCAAATTGATCACAATAACTTGCAATGCCACCTCCAACAAAGTGTCTCTCATGGAAATATCGAAAATATCGAATGCCAATACCATAATGATATGAGGAAATATGATGATTAGTGATATAAAGTCAAAACAATAGTTAACATCCTCAACATAGAAATTGGAGATTATAATAATGAAAGATGCAAAGTAACTAACAAGAATGAATGTTATGATGAGCAACATTTCTATATCATTCTTGTCTGTACGGTTCATCTTCCAAAATTTCCACTCATACCAGCATTTGAAAGTGATATTGTTAACAAGATTTTCACTATTTTTAAATTTTAAAAGTGGTATTGTAAAGAGAATTTCAACTAAATTTAACATAGAATATTTTTTTCTCCCATTATAATTATGTAATTATTGGCATAATTATTGGATCATGTATCCAATGCCAAAATCTCAATTCTAGTTCTTATGTCTTGTTACAACTTAATACAACTTAGGTTAGGCTTGGTTTAGTACTTTTTTTACTTCTAGCTAATATAATATATTCTAAACGTAAAATGAACTTTTGATCGGATCAATTTGAGTTTGAAAATTGTTTGAAATATGAGTTAGGTCTAGCTTGATTCATGAATAATTCTATTTGACGGTGATCCTTACGTTTTAATTTATGGTTCTTTGAAATGAGTTAGCTAAGGTAGGTAAAATGATTTTTTTGATCCCTTTTAATTTTAATGTTGAGTAAATTAGTCCTCTAATAAATTAAAGCAATTTAATTCCTATTAATTTTGGATGTGAGCAACTAAAAAAGTGTACATATAAATTGGAATGATATGCAAGATGGCCTTTCTGTATGAGTTCCATGGATTTAACTAGTAGCTACAAGGTGCAATTTTCAGGTTTTCTTACGATTTAACGTGATAGTATTCGATATGTCTGTAAAATAAATAAATGCTTACAAGTATTATAAAAGTTAAGAGATCAAATAATGTAAAAGAATTAAATTTCAACTTCTAGCATAATAGAGGGATTAGAAACAAAAATAAACCTTATAATATTCTCCCCAGCCAAGGAAAAACTGAAGTCACTGACAAAACCAAAGGAAGGCAGCGCCTTGGCCCTGTTAGCCAAATGGTTAAATTGCTTTTAGGCCCTCCCGAAAATTAAAAGATTTAGCAATTAAAAAACTGTACTTGGAATTTTATTCTGTAATTTCAAAAAGAAAAGAGTTACTGCAAATACAATGGAGAAGAACAGGAAAAATGCTTATATCGTGTGCTTCTTCTAAGCTCTTGCTGTTCATTTAAAATCAGTTTATGATCATTCACCATAGTCTCTCCTTTTGCCATTTTTATTGTCGTTGTCGTTGTCATTGTTGTTGTTGCTATTTTTGCCATTGTCGTTGTAGTTGTCATTAATGTTGCCGTTGCCTTTGCCTTTGCTGTTGCCTTTGCCTTTGCATGCGATGGTTGAAGATGAATACATCTAAATCTATGTATTATAAAAGCAATAAGCAGCCCTAAATTTGTAACACGTACGATGAATTCATTACGTTTCAAATTGATCACAATAACTTGCAATGCCACCTCCAACAAAGTGTCTCTCAGAGAAATATCGAAAATATCGAATCCCAATACCATTATGGTACGAGGAAATATGGTGATTAATGATATAAAGCCGTAACAATAGTTAACATCCTCAACATAGAAATTGGAGATTATAGCAAAAAAACATAAACCACTAATCTCCATTGAGAACTTTTTTATTGGCCCTAATTGATGAACACTCACACGTGATATTCCATCGTTATATAATTTCATTAAAGGAAACAAAGGAACTAAAAAGAGTATTGCATAGACCAACACATCTATCCAATCATCGTCCATACCGATCATCTTCCAAAATTTCCACTCATACAAATTCAAGAAATTTGAGATGTCATTGGTTAGTATAAAGAAAAAATAAAAAGTCCAGGCTGATACGACAGTACTTGCGGACATCCATAGAAGTCTCACGGCTTCTGCATAAAATTAAAAAAAGTATGAATTATCAATAAGGGAATACAAAACCAGTAACTGTTAGAGGCAATGGCAAGGTACATTGCATTCCCATTAAGAAAATAACGTTTAAGCCCTGAAGATGACATTATTAAGAGGGATAACAATGAACCCCGAACATGAGCCGTAGAACGGATATAAAAAAATAGATGAGAGAAGAGAGAGAAGGGAGAAAGTGAATTAACCTCTTTCATCTAGAGGTCTCCATTGAGATGTTGGTGCAAGACTCATAGAGATAGAACAAAATTAGGAGAGTATAGTTCAAATTCTGCAGATTATGAGCACAAAAACTAATTATATAGTTTTGTGAATTAATAAAAAATGATTGTTAAAATGAATAAAGATAAACAATGAGTTTCAAATGAATTTTAATGAAAGAGTTTAAGATTTTGAAAGATAAATAAGATAAAATTATCACTATTTTTAAATTTTAAATGTGGTATTCTTAAGATAATTTTAACTAAAATATTTTATTTCTCTTATTATAATTATTTAATTATTGGCATAATAATTTATTTGATCCTGCAACTTTATAAAAAAAGTTATTTTAGTTCTTTATTTAAAATTTTATCTCTTTTAGCCCTTAAAATTGTATTTTTATCAAATCACTCCAAAATGGATGAAAAAGTTAACATTTCTTTTAAATTTTACTAATATGACATACACTTAGATTGCACGTGGATAACATGTCAAGTATTTAATTAATTTTAAAATTAAAAACATAAAATCTATTTTTAAAATTAATAATCATTAAATTATTAAAATTAAAAAATTATTTTTAATATATTTTTTAAAATTTAAAATAAATAATTAAATCGACATGTCATCCATGTGGCAATCCACGATATGCCACATTAGTAAAGTTATCACATGTTAACTTTTCATCAATTATGGAGTAATTAAAAAAAGAAAATGCGAGTTGAAGAGTTTTAAAAAAAAGATGAAAAAAATAAATGAAGAGCTAAAAGAACTTTTTAACCCATGTTACAATATCACTAGAATATCTAATTTCATTACCACCGCTGTTTTTATATTAATTGTAGATAAATGCACCGCTCATCCAAACTCACCTTTAAGATAAACTTGATTCATAAATTATTTTATTTGGTGGTGGTCCGAATGGAATCTTACAGTTTAATTTACAGTTTGATTAAGATGAGTTAGTTACGTAACATTAGTTATGGAGATTAAATGATTTTTTATTCTTTTTAATTTTTAATATTGAGTAAATTAGCTCATCTAACAAATTAAAGCAATTTAATTCTTATCAATTTTGAACGTGAGCAACTAAGGACAATTAATCACAATAATAATATATATTTTTAATTTTATATATTTTTAATTAGTATAATAATGAGTTTAACTCTCAAAGTTTTCACATTAGGTCAATTTCATCTTGATTTAATAAAATTGCCGTAACATTTACATATTCTTATTAATTTGGTTATGATTTAAGAAATTTAGCTTATAATATTTATATATTTTTATAATTTTAAAATTATGAAAAAAAATTAAGACAATGATAATTATATTTAATTATTTTTTTCCGAAATTAACAATGATTAAATTAGTCAGAATATCAACATTTGGAAAGGTGTTTTTTTATCTCTACTGTATTTGCTTGAATATTAAAATTTTCACTAAGCTGCAATTAAACAGGTAAAAGACGACAGATAGAAAATAGCCATAATCCATGTCCGTTCCTTACAACCTACGGCAAGGATAAAACCCCCCCGTTGACTTCAAGTTTAGCTTCAATTAGTTCTTAGATTTCATCCAAAATTTCATCATCCACCAATCACAACTCGCCACGTGTGTCTCCTTTGTTTGTTAATCTCCTTCTCAAAACTATGATCAGAATTCAGATTCCTTGCTTCCACAGTTCCACTTAGAATGTTACTTCTAACACCTTCAAAACCATACAACTTTTTGTCTTGTTTCTTGTTTTCGAGCTTCATTTTACCTTTGATTCTTGGCTTCTGCTGTCTTCCAAGAGAGGATTTGAAAATGGGGAATGCTCTAAGTTTGTTGTACACCCACTTCTGCAAACCAACAACCACCGCCGGAGACGCTGGATCCTTTGGCTCCCACGGTGGCGTTTCAGCTCTTGCTCATGATATCTTCCAGTTTGAACTCACTTCACAGGTAATTCTGTCATGTTTTGCTTATATATTTTGGTTATTTATTTAAAATTTAATCTCTAGTTTAAAATCTTCTATTTTAATAATGTTATTAGTTATTATAAGGTTAGCATAGCTATGTCTTTTAGTTCAAACGATGATGAAATATAGTGAGGGTTAAGCTTTGACAATTACTTTTATTTCTCGGATTAGTTAGAATTCAATTTTAATAATTTTAAAGAACTTTTAAATTTAATTTTGATTTTAATTTTTTAAGTTATTGAACAATAAAATGAGTTGAGTTGGATCGGCTCAAAATAGTCTAGATTTGAATTTTTTAAAATCAGCCCGACTTGACTAGTGGACAAATCTAAGTCATTAGAAAAGGTTTTTTTTTTTTTTTTTTGTGTGTGTGTGTTTAAATGCTATTATTTTAATTGAAATAATTTACGGTGTAATTATTTGAAATAGTTAAATGACATAAATATAGGGATTATATCTCGAATTTAAGCATAGTAAAGGTCAGGGGCACATTATTTTACTATTTATGGGTTGAGTAGAGATTATGACTAATTTTAAATCTCTCAAAAAAGAGAATATATAATAAGAATTTATAATGAGATTTTAAAAAGAAAAATAATTGAGTTTAATTTTAATCATGATTTTGATTGTATTGCCCAACCTATTTTAGGTTCCTGAAGGGCTAAACAACCATGTGGTTTCATCCAAGAAAGCTCAGGCCAACTGGTAATAATTTATTAATTAATTAATTTTATAAGCTCAACTAAAATGATATCTTTTTCCCCTAATTTTGTAAGGTATAGAAAGCTATTAGATGCTTGGAGTGAAGCAAAACCTCCACCAAAAACTTCCGAGGAAGCTTCAAAGTTTGTTATTGACAATTTGAAGAAACACCAAAAGGCAGATGTTGAGGTAATAAAGAACATAGTTCTTAAAACATAATTGACATTTGCCACAATTTTTGTTAGAATTTAAGAAAACCAGGACATTAATGCATTGTAGGGACTATTGGCATTTTATGGTCTGCCTCTCCCTCAGACACTTGGCCAGCCTTCTGCTAACTCCGAAACATCATTGCCTCAAGGAGTTAAGTTCGAGTTACGGACTTTACCGGTAAGGACGCTTCGGTCCAACTCCAAACTTCATGTTTTCATTCAGTTAACGGTTTGAACTGATTGAATTAGGTGGATGTGAAAGCAATACCAGATGGAGATACCATAACAGTGTATGTAAGTACTACTGAACCCTGGGAATCATCGAACATACCTAAGGACGTACGAGTAGCAGCTGCTCAAAGATCGAAAGCATGTGCCGACAAGAATTATACTAAGGCAGATGCACTTCAGAAGAAAATTACTATTTCAGGATACAGGTTTTAAGCTATCAAATCTTCTCACATACGATAAATGCCGATTCGGGATCAGTTTCTAACAGCCTTAGCTTGTTGCTACAGGGTGTTGAATGTTCGGAACCAGGAGATTCTTGCTCGAAAGTATCGAATCCGGCTAAGGTAGCACATTTATTTGTTTATGTTCAATGTTCAATGTTTTATCAGCTAAATCTCAATCTAAAATGTGAGATAGGGGTATAGATGCACCAGAGAGTTCAATGCCATACGGTAAAGAAGCGAAAGAAGAGTTGGTTAAGCTTGTTGGTGGGAAATGTTTACGAGTTCTCGTCTATGGGGAAGATCGATACGGCCGTTGTGTCGGAGATATATATTGCAATGGAAAATTCGTACAGGAAATTATGTTGAAAAAGGGGCTTGCATGGCATTACTCTGCTTATGACCAACGTATAGAACTAGCAACTGTGAGTAACCAACAGATTCTCCATTCCTGCACTTGTTTCAATCAAAACTTGAAAAAACTGTCAAATTCTAAATGCTATGTGCTTGTATGAAACTAGTGGGAAAAGGAGGCTCGAGCGAAGCGGGTAGGTTTATGGGCTTTACCGAATCCTGAGAAGCCATGGGAATGGAGAAAGGACAAACGACAAGGCAGATGACAACGTCTGATACCTTGAATGAACCACATTTGACATGTACATAAAGAAATATGGGTGCCCTATAACTTGTACACAAGACCAGGGGAATCTACAAACCATTTGAACATTGTCAATTTGATGTTTTATTCCGATTTTAGAAAGTGTTAGTAACATGTAACATTTGTTCAAACAATTAAAGCAAGTGTTGTAACGTATATATTTTATCAATTTGATTCTTGTAAAAATCTATAGAACTCTTACCGCATTAGTTAGCAAAATGTACCTGATAATATTTATCAATTTAAAGCATCGAAAGGCAATTCTTGTGTCATTAAAACATGTATATCAACGGTAGAATCTAGGGTAAAAATTATTTTATTAAGCGTCACATTGCATTTCATGTAAAAAATAAATAAACTAGTCCTTATACATTAGATTAAAGAATAAATTGATTCTTTCTATTAAACTATACACTAGTAACATGAGACTAATTTACATTTTTTATTAAAAAATATAAAATACAATCTAACTTTTAATTTACCTAAAATCTATTATTATTATTATTATTATTATTATTATTATTATTATTATTATAATATAAGAGCTTTGAGGTGATAGGATACTATAAAATTTTTGGAGTAAAGGTCAGTAGTACCAACAGGAATCTGCAAACGAAACTCATTGGAAGCGCCTTTGACCATAAAAAAAATATCCCACCATAAGTCTTTCTCTTTCCTTGCATGTCTTCCAGCTTTCATTTACCCCAGTCCTCAATATCTCCTCTATAGTGCTACAGCAAAAGTTTTGAGAGCTAGGATTTTTCAAGATGGGAAATGCTCTTAGGCTCCTATATGAGAAAAGTTTGGAAGCCGTCGTCATTACGGAAGGTGGTTCAGTAGAGCCACGTTATACCACTACAGCTCCTCGGGTTTCAGCTCTTGCCCGTGATCTCCTCAACTTTGAAAGAACTTCCCTGGTAATGATTATTTCTGTGTGTTCTCTTTGTTGATCTTTTTGAGCTGAGCAAAGCTTATCTGTTTGTTTAAAATTGGAAACTGGTTTCTTCAAGGTACCGGAAGATCTCACTCAGCATGTTGTATCATCAAGGAAGGCTCAAGTCAAATGGTAACTAACATATCTGATGATGATGATGGTGATAATGATGATGATGATCAACACCATCTGGTTGACTTTTCTTGGTCTGTTTTACATTAAGGTATGGAAAGTTATTGCAAGCATGGAAAGAAGCAAAACCCCGACCAAAAACACCTGAAGAGGTTGCTAGGCTTATTGTTGAGACCTTAAGCAGACATCAAAAGGCAGATGTTGAGGTATAAAAAAGGCCAATAGCATCAAAAGCATTAGTTATGTACTGTTGTTAATGCTATTGCAGTAATGTTTTTTGTGTTCTAATTTACTTTTAGGGTTTATTGGAATTCTATGATCTTCCTCATCCTACTATTTTTGAGGAAATTTCTACTGGTGTCCCGATAAGATTGCCTGAAGGAGTGAAATTTGAAATGCATACATTACCAGTGAGGATATTAAATGCCATTTCAATATTGTTCAAGGGAGATTGCTCTCTGGGCCAGTCTTGAATCCTCAATGGTGAAGGTATTGTACTCTAGATGTCTATTCTTGATTATCCTCAAGTTTTATCTTCTGTAATTCGAGAAGAAGCAAAAGAGATTCACAAAGTTTAGAAAGTGTCTCGCCACCAGGGAAATGTTTAGCATTTAGCCACCAAATGCTAAACATTTACTTGGTGGGGAGATGCTCCTAAGTTCAGTGAACTTTTGGGGTTCGCTTCGGACTACAAGAGATAAAAACCCGGGGATAATCCATAATAGACTTTCTGAGTATAATACCTCCACCGTTGAGGTCTGAAACCGGCCTAAAGAGCAACCTCCCCTCAACAAGTATACATATTGGATTTGATAATTTCGATGCTGTAAACTTCTTTAACTTAATCAGGTAGATGGGAATACGGTACCAGATGGGGATGGTTTAAATGTGTATGTGAATACTGATGATCCTAGGGAGTCCTCGAACATACCTAGAGCCGTTCTTATGGCTGCGGTTCGAAGATCAAAAGCACGTGCTAAGAAAAACTATGCCAGAGCCGATGAACTTCGCGAGAAGATTATTGAATCAGGATACCAGTTAGTTACATTCAACTTGTCAAATTTTTAGTACTACTGTGATTCGAGATTGTTAATCGTTGTTTGTCTGCAGGGTCATAGACTTTCAAAACGAAGAGATTCTTGCTCGAGAGTATCGGATTCGACTGAGGTAACATTGTCTGTTTGTAGGACTTTTATGTTCTATAGTGTAACTTGTTGAAAGCATATAAACGGGGGTATAGATGCACCTGAGATGTTGATGCCGTTCGGAGAAGAAGCAAAACAAGAGTTGGCTAAGCTTGTTCGTGGGAAATGTTTGAGAGTGCTTGTCTACGGGAAAGATCAACACGGTCGTTGTGTTGCAGACATATCCTGCAATGGCATTTTCGCGCAGGTAGATACCCTTTTTGTAAGCTTCAATTCGGTTTACCTGATAAGAACGAATTAATCTGCAAACCTGTTGCTTGAACAGGAAGTAATGCTAAAGAAAGGACTCGCATGGCATTATGTAGCCTACGACCAACGGGTTGAATTCGCAACCGTAAGTAAACAACAATCCTGTATGTTCTTGCACATCGTTGAGTTAAAACTTGTGACTATTGTCTTTGTACGTATGTAATATCAGTGGCAAAAAGAGGCTCAGGCAAAGAGAACCGGCCTTTGGGTACACTCAAACCCGGAGAAGCCATGGGAATGGAGGAAGAAGAACAAACGGTAAGGTAGATAAAACTGTCCTTAAGGATCCATAACATCTTGAGAAGTGATAAAAGTACACAATTATCATATTTGTGTAAAGAACCATGTTTGATAGTTGAAACTTGTTGTAAGTTGTTTCAAAAACTTGATGAATGATATGTATTTGCAGCATGGAGTCCAAGGAGGAGTGTTGAAATTGGCCAACCATGCTGCTGTTTGAAGTGCATGCAGCTTGATGACATGCTGCAGCACGTATGCTTGCTGTGACAGCAAGGTTTTCTCTTTAGTTTCTTTGTTAAGCTACTTAGTTGAAAATGAACAAGTTGGTATTGTTTTGATGTTTTTAGGTGCTGATTGACATAATCAGCTTGTGTGCAAGTTAAGTTTTACTTGTTTCTAAGTATAATTAGTGGTAGTAGGTACTATTTGGTGATGTATTTGACTATATATATGTTGTTTTTCTAGTTGAATGAATGAGTTGAATGAGCTATCAGCCATAAGCTCCCTTGCTGCACGTTTGTGAGCAAGTAAAAATTTTCTTGCACCTTGCTTCATGTTCTGTTCTCTCTGTTCTCTTATTTTGCTGCTGCCATTGTTCCAACATTGATCCATTCCCATATCTCTTGTTTGTATGCAATGCTTATTATTATCAAATGATTGTCAAACATATATATGTACATTACTTTTGAAACATGGATGTGCTCCTAAAATTGATCTCTAAGGAGAGCATTGTACCATAATATGGCATGCTCAACTCAAACATATGGACACCATTTAACAAAGACATAAAATCATATTCATGTCGGCCGAATCAAAACATCTTCGTGTAGGACCATAGCTTTATCCAAAATTTCCAAGCATAGATTTGCATAAAGATCTGTTCAGCATGCAAAATCCCCAACGGTGCAATCCATAAAATACCAAAATCCGTTAACAGGGAAAAGAAAGCATATTCCATTAAATGAAACTCCTTTACATATACAATTCAGTCATAACAATCTATGATCTCAATAGCAAATACAGCAACACTTGAAAGAACAAAAGATGATAAAAAACAAATGATCATCAAAGGGTACACAAAGGGAACAAAAAATAATCAAGTGAGAGTGTGAAAAGAATAGAAACCACATCTCTATTTGGCAAAATAAAAGCAGCAAGTGAATATGTTTGCAACTTGCTCATTTGTTTTTGTTGGCACCATCTTGATCTCCTCTTCAGGGACCTTTTTGCAAATATTATGATAATGCACTTCTATATTGTTCTTGCATGAAAGATTAGATTCTCTACTAGACGTATGACTGATAAATTATTGTAGAGAAGCCTTACTTGATAGTTTATTGGCTGATGAAGATCTTTCATAAGTTGTTTCAGCCAAATACTCCCTTGTGGCGCTGATGTTGCTGACCAATATTCCACTTCGGTACTTGATAAAGACACTGTTGGTTGTCTCTTGCTGCATTATGATATTACTCCTGATCCAAGGCTGAAGATGTACCCTGTAGTTGATCGTCGCGTATCATAGTCTCCACCATAGTCGACATCACAATATCCAACCAACAGACATTCTTTTGTTTTCTTGTATAAAATATCAAAATTAATGGTGCCTTTAACATGCCTCAGGATGCACCGTATTGCATCGAGATGAGGCTTCTTAGGATTACTCATGTATCGACTAGCCACACCAACTACATAAATTATGTCTGGCCGGCTTAGAGTAAGATAGATATGACTTTCGACCAGCTATCAATACATAGTTACATCTTCTAAATGTTTTCCTTCATCTACTCGTAGTTTTATATTGGGATCCATGAGAGTGGAGATAGGCTTGCAGTCAAGCATCCCATACCTCTATAGAAGATCCTTCGCATTTTTCTGTTGGCTAAAAAATAATCCTTCCTTTGTGTGCTTTACTTCAAGTCCAAGAAAATGTTTGAGTTCTCTTAGTTCATTCATATGAAATCTGATAAAAAGATTTTTCTTTGTTTGTTGAATTTCCTCGCAATAATCTCCCGTGATGATTAAGTCATCTACATATACTAGCATTATAGCTAGTTTTCCTTGATTTGCTTTCACAAATAACCTAGAATATGAAGAAGCAATTGTAAAACCACTTTGTATTAAGAACTCACCGATCTTCTTGTACCATGTTCTTGGAGTTTACTTCAAGCCGTAAAGCGTCTTCTTCAGTTTGTAAACATACTCAGGATGGATATTATTCTCAAAACCTCTTGGTTGCTCCATGTAGAGGTCCTTGTCAAGTTCTTCATGTAGGAAAGCATTCTTGACGTCCATCTGCCACAGCTTTTAGGACTTTCTAGCTGTCAATTCTAGTAAGACTCGAACAGTTGTGATCTTTGTCACCGTGCTAAATGTTTCTTCATAATCCAACCCATATTGTTGAGAGAAAACAAGTCGAGCAATGGTTGAAGATGAATACATCTAAATCTATGTATTATAAAAGCAATAAGCAGCCCTAGATTTTCAACACATACGACGAATTCATTATGTCTCAAATTGATCACAATAATTTGCAATGCCACCTCCAACAAAGTGTCTCTCATGGAAATATCGAAAATATCGAATCCCAATACTATAATGATATGGGGAAATATGATGATTAGTGATATAAAGTCATAACAATAGTTAACATCCTCAACATAGAAATTGGAGATTATAATAATGAAAGATGCGAAGTAACTAACAAGAATGTTATGATGAGCAACATTTATATATCATTCGTGTCCATACGGTTTATCTTCCAAAATTTCCACTCATACCAACATTTGAAAGTGATATTGTTAACAAGATTTTCACTATTTTTAAATTTTAAAAGTGGTATTGTAACAAGAATTATACTAAGGCAGATGCACTTCAAAAGAAAATTACTATTTCAGGATACAGGTTTTAAGCTATCAAATCTTCTCATACACGAAAAATGCCGGTTCGGGATTGGTTTTTAGCGGCCTTAGCTTGTTGCTACAGGGTGTTGAATGTTCAGAACCAGGAGATTCTTGCTCGAAAGTATCGAATCCAGCTAAAGTAGCACATTTATTTGTTTAATGTTCAATGTTCAATGTTTTATCAGCTAAATCTCAATCTAAAATGTGAGATAGGGGTATAGATGCACCAGAGAGTTCAATGCCATACGGTAAAGAAGCGAAAGAAGAGTTGGTTAAGCTTGTTGGTGTGAAATGCTTACGAGTTCTCGTCTATGGGGAAGATCGATACGACCGTTGCGTCGGAGATATAAATTGCAATGGAAAATTCGTTCAGGAAATTATGTTGAAAAAGGGGCTTGCATGGCATTACTCTGCTTATGACCAACGTATAGAACTAGCAACTGTGAGTAACCAATAGATTCTCCATCCCTGCACTTGTTTCAATCAAAACATGAAAAAACTGTCAAATTCTAAATGCTATGTACTTGTATGAAACTAGTGGGAAAAGGAGGCTCGAGCGAAGCGGGTCGGTTTATGGGCTTTACCGAATCTTAAGAAGCCATGGGAATGGAGAAAGGACAAACGACAAGGCAGATGACAATGTCTGATACCTTGAATGAACCACATTTGACATGTACATAAAGGAATATGGGTGCCCTATAACTTGTACACAAGACTAGGGGAATCTACAAACCATTTGAACATTGTCAATTTGATGTTTTATTCTGATTTTAAAAAGTGTTAGTAACATGTAACATTTGTTCAAACAATTAAATCAAGTGTTGTAACATATATATTTTATCAATTTGCTTCTTGTAAAAATCTATGGAACTCTTACCGCATCAATTACCAAAATGTACCTGATAATATTTATCAGTTTGAAGCATCAAAAGGCAACTCTTGTGTCATTAAAACATGTATATCAACGGTAGAATCTAGGGTAAAAAATTATTTTATTACGTGTTACATTGTCTTTCATGTAAAATAAATAAATAAATTAGTCCTTATACATTAGATTAAAGAATAAATTGATTCTTTCTATTAAACTATACACTAGTAACATGAGACTAATTTGCATTTTTTTATTAAAAATATAAAATATAATCTAACTTTTAATTTACCTAAAATTTATTATTATTATTATTATTATTATTATTATTATTATTATTATGATATAAGAGCTTTGAGGTGACAAGATACTCTAAAATTTTTTTGAGTAAAGGTCAGTAGTACCAACAGGAATCTGCAAACGAAATTCATTGGAAGCGCCTTTGACCATAAAAAAAATATCCCACCATAAGTCTTTCTCTTTCCTGGTTTTTCTTCCAGCTTTCTTTTACCCCAGTCCTGAATATCTCCTCTATAGTGCTACAGCAAAAGTTTTGAGAGCTAGGATTTTTCAAGATGGGAAATGCTTTTAGGCTCCTATATGGGATATGTTGCAAACCCTCCACCACTGGGGATTCTGATTCAGTAGGGCCACCTTATACCACTACAGCTCCTGGGGTTTCAGCTCTTGCCCATGATCTCTTCAATTTTGAAATCACATCC
The DNA here is from genome assembly GCF_025698545.1 of Gossypium raimondii. NCBI lineage: Eukaryota > Viridiplantae > Streptophyta > Magnoliopsida > Malvales > Malvaceae > Gossypium > Gossypium raimondii. Next base: position 61,680,354 of record NC_068574.1, read on the forward strand.
CAGGTAATGATTATTTCTGTGTGTTCTCTTTGTTGATCTTTTTGAGCTGAACAAAGCTTCTCTGTTTGTTTAAAATTGGAAACTGGTTTCTTCAAGGTCCCTGAAGATCTCAGTCAGCATGTTGTATCATCAAGGAAGGCTCAAGTCAAATGGTAACTAACATATCTGATGATGATGATGATGATGATGATGATCAACACCATTTGGTTAACTTTTCTTGGTCTGTTTTACATTAAGGTATGGAAAGTTATTGCAAGCATGGAAAGAAGCAAAACCCCCACCAAAAACACCTGAAGAGGTTGCTAGGCTTATTGTTGAGACCTTGAGCGGACATCGAAGGGCAGATGTTGAGGTATAAAAAAGGCCAATAGCATAAAAAACATTAGTTATGTACTGTTGTTAATGCTATTGCAGTGATGCTTTTTGTGTTCTAATTTACTTTTAGGGTTTATTGGAATTCTATGATCTTCCTCGCCCTTCTATTTTAGAGGAAATTTCTACTGGTGCCCCGACAAGATTGCCTGAAGGAGTGAAATCTGAAATGCATACATTACCAGTGAGGATATTAAATGCCATTTCAATATTGTTCAAGGGAGATTGCTCTCTGGGCCAGTCTTGAATCCTCAATGGTGAAGGTATTGTACTCTAGATGTCTATTCTTGATTATCTTCAAGTTTTATCTTCTGTAATTCGAGAAGAAACAAAAGAGATTCACAAAGTTTAGAAAGTGTCTCACCACCAAGGAAATGTTTAGCATTTAGCCACCAAAGCCAAATGCTAAACATTTCCTTGGTGGGGAGATGCTCCTAAGTTCAGTGAACTTTTGGGGTTCGCTTCGGACTACAAGAGATAAAAACCCGGGGATAATCCATAATAGACTTTCTGAGTATAATACCTCCACCGTTGAGGTCTGAAACCGGCCTAAAGAGCAACCTCCCCTCAACAAGTATACATATTGGATTTGATAATTTCGATGCTGTAAACTTCTTTAACTTAATCAGGTAGATGGGAATACGGTACCAGATGGGGATGGTTTAAATGTGTATGTGAATACTGATGATCCTAGGGAGTCCTCGAACATACCTAGAGCCGTTCTTATGGCTGCGGTTCAAAGATCAAAAGCACGTGCTAAGAAAAACTATGCCAGAGCCGATGAACTTCGCGAGAAGATTATTGAATCAGGATACCAGTTAGTTACATTCAACTTGTCAAATTTTTAGTACTACTGTGATTCGAGATTGTTAATCGTTGTTTGTCTGCAGGGTCATAGACTTTCAAAACGAAGAGATTCTTGCTCGAAAGTATCGGATTCGACTGAGGTAACATTGTCTGTTTGTTGGACTTTTATGTTCTATATTGTAACTTGTTGAAAGCATATAAACAGAGGTATAGATGCACCTGAGATGTCGATGCCGTTCGGGAAAGAAGCAAAAGAAGAGTTGGCTAAGCTTGTTCATGGGAAATGTTTGAGAGTGCTTGCCTACGGGGAAGATCAATACGGTCGTTGTGTTGCAGACATATACTGCAATGGCATTTTTGCGCAGGTAGATACCCTTTTTGTAAGCTTCAATTTGGTTTACCTGATAAGAACGAATTAATCTGCAAACCTGTTACTTGAACAGGAAGTAATGCTAAAGAAAGGACTCGCATGGCATTATGTAGCCTACGACCGACGGGTTGAATTTGCAACCGTAAGTAAACAACAATCCTGTATGTTCTTGCACATCGTTGAGTTAAAACTTGTGACTATTGTCTTTGTACGTATGTAATATCAGTGGCAAAAAGAGGCTCGGGCAAAGAGAACCGGCCTTTGGGTACAATCAAACCCGGAGAAGCCATGGGAATGGAGGAAGAAGAACAAACAATAAGGTAGATAACACTGTCCTTAAGGATCCATAACATCTTGAGAAGTGATAAAAGTACACAATTATCATATTTGTGTAAAGAACCATGTTTGATCCATTCCTCTCTCTCTTGTTTGTTTGCAATGCTTATTATTATCAAATGATTGTCAAACATATATATATACACATTACTTTTGAAACATGGTTGTGCTCCTAAAATTGATCTCTAAGGAGAGCATTGTACCATAATATGGCATGCTCAACATATGGACACCATTTAACAAAGACATAACATCATATTCATGTCGGCCGAATCAAAACATCTTCGTGTAGGACCAGAGCTCTATCCAAAATTTCCAAGCATAGATTTGCATAAAGATCTGTTCAGCATGCAAAATCCCCAACGGTGCAATCCATAAAAATACCAAAATCCGTTAACAGGGAAAAGAAAGCATATTCCATTAAATGAAACTCCTTTACATATACAATTCAGTCATAACAATCTATGATTTCAATAGCAAATACAGCAACACTTGAAAGAACAAAAGATGATAAAAAACAAATGATCATCAAAGGATACACAAAGGGAACAAAAAATAATCAAGTGTGAGTGTGAAAAGAATAGAAACCACTCTCTATTTGGCAAAATAAAAGCAGCCAGTGAAGAAGCATCATGACCCACAACACTGCAAAAGCAATTAATTTTCAGTATCTATCAAAGAAAGCAATAAAAAATTAGCCTTTTAACAAGCATCTATAGCCATAACCAAGCATGCAAAACTGGTTCATATGGTTCCAGAAAGCAACAATAATGTGAATCAAATTTAGCTCTTTTTCCAAGCATCTAGAAGACAGCAGCTACATCAATTGAAAAGCAACAAAAATGAATCAATTTAGCCCTTTAAAAACATTTATAGCCATTGCGATACATTTGGCCAACAAGCACTTGCATATTGGTATCACCAGCATTAGCTTCCTTAAGAGCATCATCGAACTGTACTTTTACTAACTGGGAAACCACCCGAGCCAACGGAATCCGATCCGGGTCAACCCGGTTATCCATTTCCTTCTGCTTCACTCGCTCCGCATCCAACTCGGACTCACTTTTTCAGGGAAAGAAACGCGGTTTACCGATTTGGGTTTTACGTGTTACGCTCAGTGAAGCTTGTTTGATGGGACTGCTTTTGTAAAGTCTCGATCTTTCATTTGATTTTCCCATGAAAACACAATCTTTTTCTCTTTTCTTTATTTGAATTTAGATTTTTTTTTAAAATGAAAATTAATGAATTAAGAAAAGAGAAAAAGGTAGAGGAAATGGGTTTACTTTGCATGGATTATTCGATTGCTTTTCTTTTTCCTTATCTGGTTCTCATGGTGACAGTTTCCCTTTTTGGGTAGGCAGCTTTGATCTTTGAGAGTTTGGAGAGTGAAATGTCCAATCTTAATTTGAGCTTAAAATAAATATTTCATCAAGTTCGAATTGAGTATCAAGTTCTAAATTTTGAGTCGAGTTTAAACTTACTAATATTTAAGCTCGGCTCGGCTCAATTACACCGACACCGAAAATTAAAAGGTTAATCCTAGTTATACATGTGAACTTAAAATGCTAATTTTTAAAATATTTGGTTAAAAAAATTTTAAAAATGCTTTAGCAAATTTAGTTAAAGGTGACAATGGTTGATTAAGATTAAATAAAAGTGAACTACTTACTTAAAAACCAAATTTGTTTTTTATTATTATATTAAAACACTAAAATTGGATACTTAAACAAAAGTAGAAATATTAATTGTGATTAAGGATAATTTTGTTCTTCAAAATCAAAATCCCACAGCTTACCCAAAAATTTCCCTTTCCCATCTTCATCATTTTTTAAAATTTTTGCTTCTGATTTTCATTCAATTAAGTGAAATTTATTGGAACTTAGCCTATCCAATTCCTATTAAAGGTATGTTATTATATATATATATATATATATATATATATATATATATATATATATTACATTTTATGCATGAGAAAGTTTGATTAAAGTTTACAGCCTGGAAGATAGGATTCAATTTCAAGAACATTGTTTTAGCACATTAAAAAAGGGATTAATTACAATATATTCCAAATGCTCAAATTTATTTTTTGAAAATGTAGAAAGTTTTAAAAGTTGTCTCTATACACTTTTTTTTCCTTTAAATTTTTGTTTTCATCTACTTTGCTTCTTCCTTTCTCCAAAATGGACTAATACCAATATAGACTTAAAGGATAAGTATTCTAGTTTGCATTTTTTGAAAACAGAAATGTTAAAGAAAGCAAAGTATTGGCTAGCCCTATCATATTGGTTAAATTATGTTTTTGGTCCTTAAATTATATTCTATTATATATCAACTCTACTAGCGCGACTCGAACTCAGGCCACATCTGGACATGAACACCCTGACCATCAAAATTATTATTATTTAACTTTATGCATTTTTTTTAGTTTTAGTAATTAGCGAGGAATTTGTTTTAAAAACTGTGAGTTGATTTTTTTTCAAAAATTTTGGTTGGTTGAATTTACTAAATTTTGAATCTAATTTTATTTTTATAAAATATTTTTTCCTCAAAAATTTTTGTGTGTTGAATTCTCAATGTGCCTCCTCCACGGCTAACCAATAACATTACGAAAGTTAAGGTCAAATTAAATTAAGGGACTAAATATCAAATTTAAGAATAGTAGAGGGATTAAAACAAGAATTTCACCTTTTTAATTTCTTTTACATGTTTGAAAACAGTATTAAAATAAAAAAATAAAAGAAATCTGACATTGTTGGCCTTGATTATGTAATAAAGGTAGGTAGGGAAGGGGTTAGCTTCTCCAAGTGTGTTCCAACAGAGAAAAAATCATTAGCAATCAAAAGAAAAAAAAAATACAGAGAGAAGATTGGAAATGGAAGATCAAATGGTAAAGGTTGTCGGAGAAAGATTTTGTGTTCCTTACACCATGGAACTTGTCGTAAAGAGGAAACTACAATCATTTTCTAAATCACTTTACGAAGCTTTTGATGCTACCGGAAATTTTCTTCTCCAGGTCGACGGCGGTGTTTGGAAATTTCAAAAGAAAAGGGTTATGAAAGATCCCGCCGGTTTGCCGGTTGCCACTTTGAGAGAAAAGGTACGTAATGTAATGAAAAATATTATGGTTAAAATATGTTATCAGTCCTTATACTTTTCGTTGTTAAATTTAGGTTCATTACTAAATTATTTTGTAGTTACGTAGTTATCAATTGAGTTTTTTTTATTTAAAAATGTTACACTAATAAATTTAATGAAATTTATTTAATGATGTTAATAGTTAGACTTGATATTTGAAATTTGGAAAGTAGAGACTAAATTTATAAAATAAAATATAGGGATTAAACTCTTAATTTATGAAGAGTATAGGGACTAAAGGCACATTTTAACCACAATACTTTGGTTAAAATATGTCATTTTCCTTTTAATTTTTTAAATTTAGAATTTAGTCTCTATATTTTTATTTTTAGAAATTTAGTTATACTTTCATATTTCTAAAATTTAAGTTCAATTGTTAATACCGTTAAATTTTTCTTGTCAAATTTGTTGATGTAGCATTTTGAAGTAAAAAAAAACCCCACTTGATAGCTATGTAATTAAAAAATAACGTTGCAATGAACATGAATTTAACAAAATAATTGTAAGAGGGTTAACAATTTTATTTGAGTTTTAAAATATAAGAAGTAGACATAGGTGGACAGTCATTAAGATTTTGGGAGGTCTTTGGGGGCAAGACCCCCAAAGTTTTTGGAAATTTTTATTATAACCTTAAATTTTTAAAAAATTATTTAGCCCCCCCAAATTTTTGTAAATTTTCATTAAACCTTTAAAAATTTTGAGCGTTATAAATTAGACCTACCAAAATTTTGAAAATTCACATTAAAACCCTCAAAATTTTAGTTCTCTCAATTTAATGCCAAATTTGTCACTGGAACTAAAAGGTAGAATCACTAAATTATAAACTTATGAAGAGTAAAGGGATTAATGTATTATTTTAACCAAATATTGTTGTTTGGAAAGTGTTTTTTTTTTGGTAATGAATTTAATGATGTATGGATTGATGGTAAATCTTGCAGCAGGCATTGTCATGGAAACATCAATGGATGATTCATCAAGGTGAAAGCTCAGAGAGAAACCATTTTCTTTGCACTGTGCAAAAATCAAATGCGCTTAGGATCAAAAACAATCTGGATGTTTTCTTGGGGAATCGGTACAAGGATCATGGCAGAGATTTTCATGTCACCGGAAGTTTTTCTTCGCTTTCCTTCAAAGTTATAAGGGCTAATACAGTCATTGCCGAGGTAAAATTAACGGGTTAATTTAACTTTTAGTCCCTGACCTTAAAAATTAAGTTATTTTAGTGTATTTACTTTTTTTTATCCATTTTGATACGTGAACTTGACAACTGAGTTTTATTGTGAATTTGGATTCCATCAAGGATTGTGTCATTTTATCACTTGGATTTCTTTTAGTTTTCGGGTGATGAAATGACACAATCTCTGAGACAATACAATGATTGCAAAGGTAAAATAGGGGTTAATATAACTTTTATTCCTTGAACTTTGCGATTAATTCCATTTTGATACCTGCACTTTTTTTTGTCTACTTTGATACATAAACTTGACAACTAGGTCTATTGTGAATTTGAATTCCATCGAGATTTGATGGTGTGGCACTATGTAATTGTGTCACTTCATCACTTGGATTTTCCTTTTTAATTTTCAAGTAATGACATAGCATAATCTCAGAACGATACATCATCAAATCTTGAAGGAATTTAATGACTAAAATGAATCTAATTGTCAAATTTAGGTACCAAGGTAGATCAAATTGTTGAGTTCAAGGACTAAAAACTATACTAATTAACTCTAAAAAAACATAAAACTCTTTCCGCTTCAATTTTTGTTGAGCTAATGTTAAAAGACAAATAAATCTAAGCTCGGTTCATATTTTAAATGAGCTTATATTTTATTAAAAACCATCTTTCGAGTTTAATATTTTCATGTAAATCTTCTTAGATATCAAATTGACATTTAGTATTGAGCTCTCAAGTTAAACCATTCGAAATGAGAAATCCTTACGTGTTCCTAGGGGCAAATGCTCATTGAAGTTGGGGACTCGATTCTTCAATTTTTTGAAGATTTTAATCAGACTCTTAAATTTTTGAAAAAGATGTCATTAAATCTTTTAATTAAATCATAGATTCATTGTTGTATTATCCTTTCATTAATCAAATGTGATGTGAATAAATACAGGTTAGGCACAATTTCACATGGGGGAGCTGTAAGGGGAAAGAAAGTTTCAAGGTTAAAGTATATCCAGAGGTGGACTATGCTTTCATTGTAGCTTTGTTGGTGATTATGAACGAAAGTGACGGTCCATAGTATCTAATGCTGTGTGATTAGTATCCCAGCACAATTTTATGGCACATATACATATATCTATGTACAAAACCCAAGGGAAATTAACCTTAATGTGAGTGCATACGTTGCACATAGTTTAGGGTGCCAGTTTTTTTTTCCTTAATTTCTTTTGTATTTATTTTATTCCATCAATTTGGGTTGGGTCTTTAATTTGGGTTTAAACATTAAACTAGACTAGTTTAAAGACGAGTCCAAGCCTTAAAATTTTTAAGTCTGATTTAAGAAAAAATTATTTAGGTTTGGTTTAAGAAAACCGTGATTATCAAAATACCCTTTATATGTACGTAATACTAATTTAAAATATATGGTAATGAAATTTATATTTATATTTATATATGCTTTAGTATAATTATGCATAGAAACAATTAATAGTATTGATACAAATTACGCACGGGAGGAGAGTGAGGAGGAGTAAGTGACAGTTCTATGGAAGTCAATTCATCTAAGCGGAAAGCTAAAAAGGAATAAAAGGGCAAGCTAATTGCTCAAAGCAACTTTAAGGGTCGGGAAATTGATCTATTTTTCATCGTTGGGAATGTATTTATAGTACAGGTCCTTTTGTCCAGTAGCATGACGTGATTGGTTGTTATGAGGGAAGCTGCTATCATGCAATACGTGAAGGACGTGCATTGTGGGCCCTTTTTGTTATGCATTCTATCAATATAAGGTTGTTATACTCAAGTGGATTCTCATTATCTCAAGGGAATGTTCGCACCTAAAAAACCGGCACTTGCCGTCAATAAAAATAAAAATAAGAAAATTTGTTAATATTTTTATTTTTTATATAATACCAAATTTAGCCCTCAATATTTACATAGTTTTTTTTTTATTTTAACATTTTCATAAACTAAATTTGACCATTAACCTTTCAAAAAAATTAAATCGCTTTTTTTAACTAAAGTCAATTAATTATCTTTTAAAAAAAAATTGAAGTAAAGGATAGGAGTTCACCTCTGAAATTAGAAAGCAAAATGACATACGAAAGCCATAAATGGGACCAAAAAACCAAATGGATAGTGAAAGTGAAAAGGATATAATAGAATACTTTTCTAGTGGCAACTATATGCTTTTGCAAATTCTAATTTCACACAATAGAATAAGTTTCCACTTTTGTGCTTAAAAATTACATTTAATATATTTGTATTCAACAATCTTATTATAGGTTCTAATTATATCTGTTTTTTTACATAATTCGTAAAATTACCTATAGCTCCTCTCCAACCCATAAATAGGAGAATAATGTACTTCACCACACTTGAACTCACATCCTCTTGTATTGAAAATGGCATATTTTTGGGCATAACCTTTTGAGAAGGGAGATACAGCATATATATTTAGGAATCATATGCTTTATATTTTATTTAGTTCAGATACTTAAATATATGATATTGACTTGTTTAATTAATTTAATTATCCCTTTTCTTTCATTTAAATTGGCCCACAAAAACAAGATAATACCATAAATAAATAATTAAACAATAACACTAGCTAGTAATTTAGGGGTGGAATAAAAGAGTAATAATACTAATTACTTACTTTCACTTTTATTTTATTTTTTTTAACTTACTAATTTGAAGAACGGGACTTTGGTATCGTTGGTAAAGATTGAGATTTTTGGGTATTTGAGGACAATATTCAAGTTCAATCATGCATGACTGTCATTAGAGATATAGTTAGAAAAAAAAATTTAGGGGTCGAAATTAAGATTAATAATGCATGATTGTCAAAATGCTTAAATAAAAATGTAACATTTTTTAAAATGAAACTATAATTTCATCATATATTAGTTTGAGATTTTATAAATTTTAAGGGTTTAAAACAAAAATTCCTCGTTTTAGAGGGTCAGAGCCCTTGCTAACCCCAGGTTGATGTTTTGTTATTGTACATTTTATTTAAATTAATTTTAAAATTATTCAAATATATATTTGTAATTGCAATCCACTTGTTTTGAGATTATATTTATAAGCTCTAAAAATTGGAAAGAAAAGAAGAAATTGGTCACCGCATCTCCATGCTAAATTTGAAATGGAAATTGGATATATTCATGGTAGAAAGCGATATATTCATATGGATCATTTAATATTCCCCATTTATTTTTGGGCATATGCTTTTGATATTGAATGTTACTCATAATCTAAATATATGGAAAATAATCAAATCAAGTCCTTAATTGGAATGCTCTTCTTGGTCCTATATGATATGATTTGCCTCATATCATGCAATATTCATTATTTTACATGATAAAGTTACATTTAGATTCTCCAAAAAAAAAAAGTAAATTTGTGAATTAATTTCTCTAAAAATGTAAACATACAAGTTAATATAATAAAAATTTACATTTTAACTTTTATAAAGATATATAATTCGATTTTAATTACGTACTTGGCTCTAGTTTCATCCACAGATTGAAATTATTAGATTTTTGTAGAGGACGAAAGACATTTTCGACAAACTTGTTTTAGTGCTTGGCAAATTAATTGGGGTAGTGGTATGGATGAGTTATAGGAGATTGGAAAAGCGTCATCGTAGAACATGTCCCTTAAACAAGAAGGAATCATCACATGACTCAAATAAAAAATGGGGTTTTAAGAATAAGAATGATCACATGGTTAAAAATGATGCCAAGACAAAAGTATCCACTGTTCCCCTTCCCTGTCGGAGATTCTCATCTTCATTGATTGATAATCACTAACCTCTATCATCATATGGTGCAACATGAACAAAAGCCATCACATATTCCATTAAATTTGCCTAATAAATAGATTCTTTAATAATAGCATAGATTTTTTGGATAAAATTTCCTTTCTAAATGATTTTGGATTTGGTCTGTTAGGCTGCTCCTCACGTTGGCAGTACCCACGTATAATATCACCCCAATATAAATTCAATAATGATTAGAAAAATAAAAATAATTATGATAAAAGCTATTAATTTAATATTAAATTAAAATAATATACCAATAGATATAGATATAGATAAATCTAAATTGATATTGATCGAAACAACATTGAACTAGAACATATCTTGAACTACATGATATCAAAATTTTATATATCAATTAATGCGACCAATGCCAAAACAATATTAATTATTAATTATTATGACTGCTCCTATATTAAGAATTAAATTGTATTTTATTTTAGACATATATAAATTAATTATTGTATTATTATTTTCATTAAAATTAACGTAATTATCAAATTTTAAACGTAAAAATATAGGATAAATTAGAGGAGGGTCTTACTTTTAAAATAATAAGGAGAAAAGAAGTAGAAGTATCTGCAATAATAAGAAAGTGAAGAAGATAGCAGATATTTATTAGACAATGGAAACACTGAAAATGAGAAGGAGGAGGAGGAACTCTTCTCATGCTGGACCCCACACACTTCACTAAATCCAATTGCATTGGAAAACAACACTCACAACACAACAATAATAATAAGTTACCAAATTGACAGTTCTGACACAATAATTTTAACACCAGACCCAACTCAACTCATGGAACTCACATCTGTTATCTTAACCACGCGTGGGAGGAGGAAACTAAATTGCAAGAACAAGACCCGGAACTGATTTCCCCACCCGGTTGGAAAGGCTACTCTCCCAAACGTAAGGGCAATACACCGGCGCAATCTCCGCCGTCGAAGAACTGCAAGCTGACGGTGGAGAGTCTCCAAGGCGAGTAACGGTGAGAGAAGTGTTGAAATACTCCCTCACTTGGGTGATTGTCCCATCACGAACAGTCCAAGCGTGAACCCAGGAGATCGAACGGCTGTTGTCACAGCCTTCGACGATGACGGTTGATCCAAAGGTGGTGACTAAAACAGGGTCGACCTCGAAACGGAAAGGATCGTCGGATGAAGCGCCGGTGAGTAAGCGCATCAAAAACTGGTGAGTGGGTGGACCGTGGAACCACCACTCTAGATCGGGAGCAAGGATTTGGTGAACGGTGTTGACGTCTCGTGTGTTTAAGGCTTCATAGAGGGCAAGAACCACCGCTTGGTTCTTGTTGGTTTCCTCCACGATTTTTTGCTGAGCGTTAGCCAGTTCTTAGCAAAACGAACCAAAATAGCAAAGCAAAGATGATTTGGTTTTGTGCAATCAAAAGAGAACCGGCTAGGGGTCTTATGTGAGGATGTAAGGAAAAAAAGGGTTTATATAGAAAAAAACGGGTGATTTTGGGTTTTGATTCGCTACACCCGTTTCTCGTTTCATAATCTAAGCTAATGTGGACAAGTGGGAAGAATGGGGGTTACGTGGCTGGACATGAGTGGATTTAGCGACAAAGTGGGTCCCATAGATGATGAATAATCAGATTTTATCGTACGCGGCTAGGTGGGGATGATGACAGGTAGCAAATAGTCATAAAAAATTCTGCTGTACCCAACTCCTTTTGACCCCACTAAAAATTATAAAATAGTAATTAAATTATCCAAAAAAAATGATTTCCGTTAATTTTCTTTTTAAAATTAGATTAGCGAGTTTTAAACAAGGATTGGTACGGTGAATTAATATATATCAACAAGTAGATGAACATACCTTAGATTCAATCGATTTGACAATTAAAGTCAAAGATCGAAAAAGAAAGCTATTTAGATTTTAGTTTATAGGTCCGTGAATGTTTAAAGTTATATCATGGAAAAGATTGAATTGTAGAGGAGAAGAGAAAGAGAGCGTTCGATTGGTACAAGTGGTGCGAACAAAAGTGATGCAATAACGATTTTAACAACTTAAATGATAACTTTCAAATAGTTCAATGCCCACTTTATAACTTGTTGAACTTAAATAATCAAAATGTAAACTTACTAATAGTTTAGTGACATTTAACAATTTATCTTTCAATCATAGATTAATTTAATCATATCTCCTCAATCTATAACACAAATTTTAAATTAGTCCAAAACTTCAAAACCCACTAATTGAGTTGTAAAAATATCAATTAAATTTTTTTGTTAGCGCGTAGAAATTAGTTATTTTTTATGGTAATGTAATTTTTTTTTTATTTTTCTTGATTCATCGTTTCGGATTGGAAATCTAATCAAGTTTAAACCTCATTCAACTTTCCTTCTTCTTTTAAGTAAGACATCATAGAATAGAAAATTTTCACGAATCCAGTATGTATACTTGAAAAGTGGAAGAGGTTTTTAATGTTTAACAGGCAATATCAAAGCAAGCAAAATGGCAAAACAGTTGGCTCCATTATATTAATGGCACAACTTTATTTTTTGTTACATATCAAGGATTATAAAACTTATGTATGTATACATGATAGGTGATTTTCATTTCACATCACCTTAGTTTTCATTTCACTTTAATCACTAATTGGTATTTTGTCTCACATGATACGCATTTTCATTTCATATCACCTCAATTTTTTTTCTTAACGGATTTAACCATTCATGGTTTTTGTTTCATTAGATGGGATGTGTTTGTTTTTTTATTATTATTATTATCTAGAATTATACATAGTCCTTCACCAACCTGTAAATAAAAAGGCAATGCGTTAATTTCAACGCTCTTGAATTTACGTCTTTTTATATTGACAACAATATTTATGTTAATCGAACTAGAAATCCTCATATATCATTAATTGAAAGTCCAAACAATTTTGATTCAAAGCATACCCAGGCAAGTTACAATAACCAACCATGTGTTCAGAAATGTTCTCAAGTTGCAATTGATGTTATATCTAATAGTTGTAATTGACACCAACAAATATGTTTTATATGGTGAAAGTACCATAAAGGTTCTTGTGCTAAGAGTTAATTTGCATTTTGTTCTTTTTACTAAAAAGACAGATAAATTAGTCCATATATATTAGATTAAAGATTAAATTGATTTTTCTTGTCAAAAATTTTATCCATTTGCACTGCTAAAAATTGACATGACTGGTGAAATAATCAGACAATGACACATGGCGTACCATATGTACCTAATGTTAACGTATCAAGACCAGCTTTTAATGGTAAAAATGTATGAAATTTTTAACAAAACAACTAGTTTGTTCTTCCATTTAATGTTTACAATGACTATTTTTTTGAATAAAATGAAAAAATGCAATCTAATTCTTAATACAAAAAGTTTAGTTAGCCTGCCTTTGTTGAAAACAAAGGCCATGGACCATGGTAAATAATAGTTGGTATTGGTTTGGAGACAGGCCATGCTCATCTATCATCGTTACAGCACTAATAAGGGTCCCTCCTCGGCCTTTTGATCAAGATCAAACGCCTATTGCAGTCCACAAATTGTCTAGTCCAAAAGTGGTCCTCAATTGTCCCTACCACTATCACATTCCCTGGATCAGGATGTAAGGTTGAATTCTTTGGAAAAGTGCAGACAATTGCTCCAATAGCTTGCCAATGTAGCTAGAATTGAAAGATGGTAATATTTTGGAAGGTAGAGATTAATGTGACAAGGACCCAAATTGTGCAAATGATGTGGATTAAGATATGATTTGTCAATTTCCCCATAAACTTTTTCCAAAAAACAAACTAAAAGTGTTGACAGACAAAATAGTGAGTGATGGTTTGTTATATTAGGATCATGGAAGTTTTTTGAGCTGGAAATTTCAATTTCAATGAGCTATTGCCTGAAATGGCTGATGGTTAAAAGCACCTAGTCTCCCAAATGGATTTAGCCCTAGTGGGGTGGGTCAATCAAGTTCCTTTCAACTTAATTGCTATTCGTTTAGGGGAACCATGATAGGATATATTATGCATAAATGGCATCAACAACTATGAAAATTATTTATTTATTTATTATTAGTTATGTCTTTTTTACTTCAGGTTCGTAATTGTCTCTTCTAATAATATCATATTTAAAATTTAAACTTGCAATCTCTTTTGAGAATATAATGTGCTTTATCATTACACCAACACTCATTAATGCTATGTAAATTAATTATCCTCAATTAATTTTAAAAAATTAAATTATTCTAATTAAAATTTTAAAGTGTTAATACCGACTTAAATTACTGAGCTATTACCATAAATGGGTCATGATTAAAAGCACCTAGTCTCCCAAATGGATTTAACCCTAGTGGGGTTGGCTCAATCAAGTATCTTTCAACTCAATTTGTTGGAGGTAAATTTGTGCAAGTAACGAATAAAAAATAATAAAGATATTAAAAGATTGAATATATAAATTTTATGTGAAAAATTTCATCTGAAGAGGGTAAAAATTATGGGTAAAAATAATTTCACTAAATCAACAAAAAAGAAGAGTATAAAAATGGAGATAAAAACTAAATCTTGAAACCCAAAAATAAGAACTCTCAAAATTTAAACACAAAATTCTCTGAAAGCTTGTAAAAACTAATACTTAAATGTGTTATGAGTTAATCTTTCTAGGGTAGAAAAGAGTCTATTTATAGGCTAAATTCAAAAGTCAAATAATATTAAAATAATCTACACTAATCAGAGTTCGACTGTGACAAATAATCAAAATTTGATTGGAAGAAGAAAATCAAGAAAATTGCATGACACGTCGCCACGTCCCCTAGCGTGTCGTCGCGACGTCATTTATGCTTCTCCCTTGTTTCGTCGTCGCATTGTCATGATGTTACTCTTTGTTTGTGTCTTAATTTGACTTAAATACGAGACATACTCCACACAATTACTATTTGTTAAGGGCAACCATGAAGGATATATATTGCATTAGTGGTATCAAGAACATTGTAAATTAGTTTGATACCCCGTATAAAAGTAGCCCACCTATTGTAGCAATACCCAATTGATGAAAGAGAAAAGGTTAATTCCATTAAACGTCCTCAAATTATAATACGAGCTTTAAATTAACCTTAAATTTTCAAAATATTCTAATTAAAATTTTAAAGTGTTAGTATTGTGTCAATTAATCAAGTCATTTTGTCAACTCAGTATCAACTTAAGAGTTAAATGTTAATTTATGATCTTACATAGAGTATTTAAACACATAAATTAAAATTTGAATACGTTTGCACCTATCGCGTGGATAGCTCGATTCACACATGTTAAAAAATAGTGCTACTAGATTTTAATGGTGTTATCCTTTTTATAACATATCATATCCAAATTGTTGATACAATAGGCAAATAAGTGTTAAAAATTTAATCCATGTATTTTAAATGTGCTCCACGTTAGATTCAAGCTAGCATTTAATGCATACGTGACATTAGATTAGTGAAATAACTTAATTGATATAATACTAATAATGGAAATTTAGGGACTAATATAAAATATAGATAATAGTTTAGAGACGCTTGCTGAACATAACCCAAAAGTAAATGTCAACAAGAGTTCAATCACTCAATGAGTAGAAAACAGCCTGTAACCATTAGCTGCAGTGGTGGTTGCTCAGTTCATTTTTTAACTATGTGTTTGACGGTTCAATCTCTATTCATAAGAATTGAGTACGTTTCATAACCAACCGTTTATTTCTTCAAAGAGCACATGAAATGAGAGTGAGGATTTCACAAAATTTTATTATTATTTTTGCACCAATTTCAATGAACATTCAACTTTGATGATACAACATTCACCAGCCTATATTGTCAAATTGTGCCACCTATGCCAAACTTACTTCATCTCTAATGTCGTTTTTTTTCCCAGAAAAGAGCCAAGGTTAATTGCAAACGAAAGCAACCTAAATTTTCTGTCCTCTAATGAAGGAGCTGCCTTCAATAATACGCTCATTTATGCTATTTTATGATTTCAGATGTATATTATTAGCATGTATCCTTTTTGGGGGGGCTTTCCAACGGTGGCTACTAGTACAGGACCGTGCTTGCTTGTAAGGGCGTAGCTTAGATGGCAAGAAGAGGGGATTTTGCCCCTTAATTAAGTGGCTCAATGCAAAAGTTTGGCTTTTGTTTGGCATACAAGGTCACGTTCCACTAATATTTTAATCAGACATAAATTTTTAATTTCAACGACACTATTTTAAAAAGTTACAAATTTATCATTAAAATATTTGAAAGTTTTTATTTAAATCAGTAAATTATTTAAAGTTTTTATTTAAGTTGTTAAGTCTTTTTTCTTTTTAAAAGTTCGGCTAACAAACTCCAAGTGAATTTGATAGTTGGTACGGTAGATCAATACCCATTGACAAGTAGAATAACATATAATAGATATAAATCGATCAGATAATCATTATCGGAGATTGGAGAAGAATACTGTTTAAATTTTAGTTTACAGATTTTTGAAGTTCAAAAATTTTTCATAAAAACAAAAAAACCTATTCGACCATTATATGTGAACCGATATATCAACCAATTTTTTATTCAACCGATTTGAATAACACTGCTATCAACCCTTTAGACAGCTTGGAGTTGCTGGCTATGATTATGACGTATGCAAAAAAAATGGTCTATTAAGTTCCCAAAAATAGCAGCTACCTCGTAACTTCGCAAGCAATTTTCTATTGACAGATATTGTACTAGTCACTGTCCGACCAGCTTGCCCAGCTCCAATAAAGAATTTTTATGTTAAATTATAGTTTTGGTCCTTCTACTATATTCATATTAAGGATTTAGTCTCTACACTAATTTTATTTATTTACTTTTATAATATTATTGATTAGTCCGGATAGTTAACATCATTAACTATTCCAATTAAATTCTGATTTGGATTTAGAAAGAAAAAGAAACCATACTTTCCAGCCCCATAAAATCTATGTTAACAATATGAGTAAGAGTATTTTTATATTGAAGTATTATTTTAATTAAAATAGTTAATGGCGTTACCTATTTATACTAGTTGATAACAGTATATAAAAAAGGATTAAATTAAGCTAAATTAAAATATAAGGACTAAATTATAAATTTGGAATTAGTAGGTGAACAAGAACTACAATTTAACTTTTTTCTCGCTTGCGTGTTCAGGTGTGGGCTTTTCTACGTGTAACGCAATACAGATCTGATGTGAATTATGTTATCAAGTTATGAAATTAATGACCTTGGAATTTTAAATTTTGGTTAATAGTATAATATTAGTAATTTTTATTTGTATTAGGTTACATTTTAATTATTTTGTTTGAAGTGTTATGTTTTAGTCATTTACGTTATCGTTTTGTTACAAAATTATTCCTCTGTCGTAAAGATTTGTTATCTCCCAAAACGACAATTCAACATGACAGTTAAAATGAGTTTTAGGGCAAAAAAAAACCCAACTGTTATTTCTTTTTAAATTGGAAAAAATTGAGTTTTAAGGTAAAATTTTATATTTTATTTTCATAATTTTTTTAAACTTTTCTCATCTCAACTGGATATTTATGTTGGCATTTAAAACTCATTTTAACTATCACGTTGGACTGTCGTTTGGGAGGTAATAGATTTTAACGGCAGAGTGATCATTTCGTAACAAAATGATAACGTAAGTGACTAAAACGTAACATTTCAAACATATTTAACTAAGATGTAACCTGAGGCAAATAAAATTAACTATTTTATAGTTTACCCTTTTAAAAATATGTTATTTTAATAACTTAATTATTTTTGTTAAAAGTTTAATTATAGATAATATATCCTTAATATTTAATTATTGTATTATATGTTTAATTTTATGTAATAGAAATTCAAAAATAAAACAATATATTATATCATAAAATAAAAAGTCAGGTGGAGTAGTTAATTGGAAGATAAAATGATAATATATATATATATATATATATATATACGTGGGCATAAATACCAGTTAACTTTAATTAGTTTTATAATGCTTTCTGGCATTTTAACTAAATAAGTGTTGTGAATTTACTCTTTAACTCGATTGATATGGATATTATTGTTAATATAGGAAGATGAGGATTCGATGCTGTTGAAATGCATTATTTTCCTAATTATGAGTTGAGAAAAAGCTATAAAAAACTATGAGTAGCTATAAATATTATGTCAAAATAAGTAAATATTATCAGAAATTATAACGAAATTGTTTAAAAAAATAAACAAATCAAACAAGTGTTATTTCATGCATTTACAATATTATATATAAAGCGTGTGAGAAAGTTAGTAACAAAGGGAACAAAACAAGACAAGCATGGTGTGAAGTTAGTAGGACGAAAGTGGCCAACAATGTAGATCCATTGCCTTTTTGTTTTTTCTTTTATTAAACGCTTTCCTCGTGGACTCTGTCGTCATAATTTCATAACGACAACATCCATATTGGAATTTTTTATTCTATTTTATATATTTTAACAATTTGATTATAGATTCCGATCATATCTATTTTTTCTAATACGATATCTAGAATTACTTATAATGTCTCCCCAACCTATAAATAGTAGAAGAATGCGCTTCAACATACTCGAACCCACGTTCTCCTGCATTGGCAACAATGCTCATGTCAATCAAGTTAAGACTCAATCGACATAAATATATATTATATAAGAGTCTATTTCACAAATGTTATATGATGTTTATAATTACTCATAATCTCTCCCCAAGCTATAAATAGGAGGATAATACGCTCCAACACACTCGAACCCACGTCTTCCTACATTTGCAACAATGCTCATGTCAATCGAATTAAGATTCAATCGACATAAGTATATATATTATATAAAAGTCCATTTCACAAAAGTTAAAATCGAGAGTAGGGAAAAGGAAGATTCAATTTGAAAAAAAAAATTTGTTTGAATTTTGAGTTAATTGAATCGAGTTATTTATCTTTCGAATCAACTCGAATAAGTAATTTGATTTTTGTTGAATTTTATAACTTGAATAATTCAAATAACATATTCATGTAAATACTCTTTGGGTCCTTGATAATTTTGAAAATGTGCAAATTGATACCTAATTTCAAAGAGAAAATAAAAAAATCAAAATGATTCTAAAATTCAAATATTTATACAATATTGTTTTCCAAAGTTTTATAAATATATATAAATTAAAAATTTAAAAGATTACTAAAAATATAAAAATATATAAAATGCTAATTTATATATTTTAAAATTTTCAATATATAAATTTGAGGCATTAAACAAATAAATTATCAATTCAAGTTTATCATACTAATTACTTTATGTTGTTTTAAAAGAATTTAATCATATTGTCAACGAGATTTTAATATAGCGGTTTAATTTTTAAATTTAACTTGAACAAATTTATTCGATTCGACTCAATTGAATTGTATTTCACTCGATTTAATAAAAAATAATCATGTTAAAAAAATAAAATAATTAAGACTCATTTACTCGACTAACTTAAAATTCCTTAATGTTCACCATTAGGGAGGCAAATATATGAGTGACAAAATCTTGAGAAACAAGATGACAATATCAACTTATGAGCACAGTCTAATGGTTGGCATGGTTATTAGTTACTCTTAAAAGTCGCATAATCTATTGATTGACATTGTTATTGGTTGACTTATAATAGTGAGGAATAGTGTAATAGTTGTTGATTTCGTTACTTAACCATAAGTTCAGGATTCTTACTCATTTTGAAGAGCACCCACCAAAAAATTCACATAGCTAGCGAGAGTTGACTTTGGTGCTATATCACTAGATTTTTAGCCTCCAAATGATTTCCCATCTCCTGTTTAGAGAGACGCATTAAAAGTGTAATTATACACAATAGGACAACAATATATAGTGGATATTCTAACAGGAAAAGTCTCATCTTTCTAGAATATCTAT
Organism: Gossypium raimondii; assembly: GCF_025698545.1. Lineage (NCBI taxonomy): Eukaryota > Viridiplantae > Streptophyta > Magnoliopsida > Malvales > Malvaceae > Gossypium > Gossypium raimondii. The sequence continues at coordinate 61,700,274 of NC_068574.1, forward strand.
CCCGCTGCCGGAGTAAATGCACCGTTAATTGCCAGCAGCGCAGTAAAGCACGCATCGGTTTCCGGTGCCATGTTTAATGTGTCCACAAGCATTATAGGTTCTGGAATTACATTGTCATAATTCCAGTCATTGTTACAGCTTTCACATTCCATTTCAATGGTGAAGAACACTTTGACCTCATAAATTGTTGTTGTATACTTGTATGGAAGTTACGTTTATGCCTCGGTTTCGAGATGGATAAACTTTCCTATATAATATCAACGGTCCGAATATCATCGGTCATATATGCTGCCATCTACTTCACTATAGAAAAGCCACACTACACAATCTAATACTTGAGTGAACATGTAAAGGAAACAAAGGCAATGCCACAATGTGTGAAAAATTTGAATTTCATTGTCGAATCCTTTTTTTGTAATCAACTTTTGGTTTTAAAACAAACGAAAAATGAGAGTCGCCACCAATCATTTTTTACTTAGGTGTGATCGGATCTCCTCGCAATTCAATCATTTTAATAAAAGTTTAAATTTACTAAAACGATGATTCTTGGTCTACAAAATCCAGAAAATGTGTTCGAGAGTCGGTTACGCACGAGGAAGGATTAGCACCCTCGTAACGCCCAAAATTGGTACCTAGTTGACTAATTAAAGTCTTAGTGTCGTGAATCAAAAATTTGAACAAGTTTAAAATACGATCCTCTTTACATTAAGGCACTATCTAACTAGAATAATTTTCGCGAAAATGGTTCATTTCAAGTTAATTGAGAAAAAAGATCGCGTCCCATAAGTTAGGACACCATGCCTTAAATCCTCGAGAACGAACACTAAAATCTTATTTTTATTTATTTTAAGATAGATATTTGACCATCTCGGTTTTAGAATGAAGCAATATCCCGTAAGTTAAGAATACGACCTTTCTAATTCCAAAATAATGAATATTTACGTCGTTTTAAAAATTTTCCTTTTTGTGCCTCGTGCAAAAACTAATGTAATACTTAAGTTGTACTTTTAACTTGTTTGAGCATAAGGTAAATGAATGAATATATAACGACATAGTAATTAACAAAATAAAACAAAGTTGTGATGAAATGATATCGAATAATAAATAAATAATAAAAAGCTAAAATTGTCATGCTTAGCGAATAATGCTAACGCAGCATCAATTTGTGGTAATAATGGCAAAATTAGCCTAATAAAATATAAAAGTATAATAGTAATAATAAATCATGATACTAATATGCATAATAGAATAATAATAACAATAATAATAAATAATCTAATTTTTTGAAAGTTAAAACAATAAATAAATAAGTAATAAATAATAGAATAATAATAAAATAATAAAGGAAAAAATAAAATAAAATAAAAATGCACAATAAATACAAAAATAAACCGAATTTAAGAAAAGAAATGATAAGTAAGTAAATAAATAAAATAAAAATATTGTAGCTTAAGCTAAATGGAATACTAATTTGCAAAACTATTGAATAGTTTGATATTTTCCATTGATGAATATAATAGGGTTTTGATGTTTAATGGAAGAAAATGAATCTTTGTTGTTAGTTAAACAATTTTTGTTAAGAGATTTGTAATGAAATTGTCAAATAGGGGTTAAATTGAGAAATGTGAAAATTATGTGTTAAATGTGTGAAATTGTGGAATATATGGGCTGCTATGAGCACCTATAAAATTTGGCTAGGCTTGGGTGTAGAGAAATTTGCATGAATTTTATTTTACGAGCCTAGGGACTAAATTGTAAAGAGGTCAAATTTATAGGGGCAAAATGGTAATTTTTCCATAATATGAATTTTGGATTAAATTGAATGGATTGAGAATTAAATTAATTAAATTTGATTATTTAGATCAAGAAAAACCACGTTCGAAATTAGATTGAGGCAAAGATAAAGGGGTAGATTGATCGGTCGATTTAATCCGTACAAATTCGAGGTAAGTTCGTATGTTAATAAGCACTAAATTATATGTGTTTTAAATGCTTTATTATAATTGTGAAGATACAACTCCACGGTAATGTTCGACGAAGTATCGACGACATAAATATCCCAGTTGAACCTTAGGAATAGATAGGATACAAATGACATGTCATTAGGGGTTACCGCGTTTTGGGTGCTGGTCTCATACGTCTTACTGGTGGCTGAGTTTTTGACATGTGTTGTGGTTACTTTACAGCTTGTGTGAGTAGCAGCTTGTATGAGTAGCACCTTGTAGCTATGTCTTGACTGACAGCTTGTGTGAGCAGACCCAGTGATAGCTCGAGAGTGAGCATCTAACCACGTATTGGCACTTAGTGTGTGAGATACCTGAGTATCCGATAGTATTCCAAATGGTTCAATGGACACAAATGATGATACAAGGTTATAAGAGTTGATACGAACCAGTACAAGTATTCATGTGAAATACGGAAAGTAATTCATAGTTGATGTGTTCATACATGACTAACATAATTGTGATTATGTGCTAGGCTTTGGGCCAATTGGAATTTATCTATGTTTTAATTATGCTTATCTAAATTGTGGATGAATGTGATTTGGAAGCTCGCTCGGTTTGGAAGTTGTTGGAGATCGCGTCGCACTATTAAACTCTCATTTTGGTATTTTGGACTTTGTATAACTTGGTTAAATGACATGTATAGGTGTTTTGGCTAATGTAGCCTATATGTTTTGTGGTGTTTTGGCCATTTATTTTGGCTTGAATATGGTATGTGTTTGGTTATGTAAATATGTATAAATGACCTTATGGTATGTGATGTACAGTTGCTTGGTGAATGCCTTGTTTGTGTATTGGTATTATGGGTACCAAATGGTTGAATTTGAGATGTGGCATGCATGATAAGTTAGGCACAATGTTTCACATATGAATTTAACCATTTAGGTATATTTTGGAAGTGTGATTGGTATTTTTTAAAGTGGTCAATGAATGTGTTGATGGATATCATGTTGTATGTGTGAATATTACATGTTATAAACTTGATATTGGTTGGTTTTGAATGCTTATTTATGCCACGGTCGTATGTGCGTTGTTGAGCTTAGGTTGGTACCACAATGGGTGAGATATATGGCTTGGAAAATAACCTATTTTTATCCACATGAGCAGAGACACGGGCTAATCTTTACCATATACCAATACATTCAACAGCTCTTGAGCTCCACCAAGTATCGTAAAAGCAAAGAGTTTAAATCATATCAACGATGACAACAATAATACAGTATACATATGCCAAAAATGATACCCTCGATTGCAAACCGGGCTAATCTAGAAGCTGCAATTCTTTTAAACAAGGGATCCTTAATATGCAAAAGTGACACAGACTTGTGCATCAACTAATCTCTTGCAAGTACATATAGGTTTTGTATATAGTTCAATACAAAGAATCTTGAGTTTGGTATAATAAACAGTAATAGTGAACTGATCTTGAGATAACTTGGAGAGATTCTTGCGAAAGATTAGAGAAAGTCCACTGAAGCAATCTTCAAGATTCTTCCAAATATCGAAAGCGGAATCACAATCCAAGATGCTGGGGGCTATTGCTTTGCATATAGAGTTCTTGATCTAAGGAAAAACCATGTGATTCGATATTGTCCAGGCACGAAGTGATGAAACCAAGCTTGTTCTTGGCAGATAATGCCATCAACATCCAACGTTTCCAGGTGTCATAGTTTAAAGGCGTGGGAGGTTGAGAAATGAGCTATAGATCGGGATTGTTAGATTAAAGGAGGTAATATGGATTGCTTTCATGAAAAAGAAAACCAAACGTAGTAGAAAATGATTGAAAAGGAACTGTTTGGATGCCAAGAAAAAAGATAAAGAAAATTAAACTAATCAGAGAGTAGATTTCCAACAAGGTAAAAAATAGAGGAACATTGCATGTAATGAAATTTATAGCTCATTCGACGAGAAGTAACAGAAATAAGGCTCCTAGGACAAAATTTGCCTTTTAGAAAACATCATTAAATTATCTTTTCCAGGTTTTTGTTACATCACATAAGACTTCGGTTTGGTCATAAAAAGGAAGGGAAAGCAACTATATGTGAATTTAACTATCATAAAAACAAAAGGAAAGCATTTAAAGATTGAAGATGGATCCAGCTTGGTCTCCCATTAATGGCATCTGGTGAAAAGCCTTCTCATTTGCCTCACCGAAAAATTTGAACAGTCGATATCCTTGGAAACAAATTCTCTCTATTTCCTGTCCATAAGAACATTCACGAACCGTCATCAAACATGCAAGTGAGCACGATAATAATGTTTGGAAAACAAGTACACATGAACATTATCAACTTTCAACTGACCTTCCACTCTTGGCTGATGGGGGAATTAGGCCTCTTTTCTCTAAGCTTTTAAATCTATCTCTTGCAAGAGTAGCACAACCCTTTATGCAACATACAAAAACCACAATGGAGAAAGTTAATTTTCATTACCTAAGAGTAAAAGAACTTGATGTTAAAAAGGATGTCAAACGACGTTACCTTTAGCTTACGGAGAGATCCAGTAAGTTCTTCGGATAAGAGGACTTGTGGGGGAGCAGGCTGGAATCTGGAATTATAAACAATACAGATCAATCGGGCATATGAAAAAGTACTGCATTATCTTCAGCTCATTCAATGCAATACGTAAAATCGAACATTCAGATGGAAAAAATTTCAAAAGACGAGGTGGTGGACAAGCCTTATGTCTTTCTTGCTTAAAAAAATGAGAACTTTATATGTTTGCATACTTAAAAAAATGAGAACTTAAAAAAATGCTTGCATACTTGTATTTCCCTAAGCGGGGTGGACAAGCCTTAAGTCTTTCTTGCTTAGCTATGGCCTTTCGAAGATGCCTCTTTTGCTTCTCCTCATCCTCTTTGGCTATTTCTTGTAAAATATCTGGCAAGCTGCATAGAGAAGAACCAACAGGTGATGAACATATGTTCTGCAATAAATAGATTATAAATATAGTAGAGACAAAGCTAAAATGTACTTGTCAATGTCTTTGGAAAACTCCACTGCCTTTTTAGCTTCAGCTTCTTTTTTTTGCTGTTCTTTCCTTCTAGCTCTCTTATTTAACTCGACTCGAGTCACCCTCTTTGTTTTAAGAGGCCTGCAGCATGATAGAAGCAAAAATTAACATGCAAATAAAGTGTTCCCCGATATTGAGTGCCTTAAGCTCTTGGGAAACCCCAAAACATAGGCACGCACATAGGAATGCTGGTTAGAGATTACAGAACTTTGAGTCCCATCTTCTCACATAACCCTCAAACCCCATATTTCCCGAGGCAAAGATGTAGTAACAAATACACAAGGAATTACAACAACAGCGATGCTAAAATCGACTAACCTTTTCTCAGTTGCTTTATCATCCTCACTCAAATTCTCCTCGTCCATTTGGTCGTCATTTCCATCATCTGCTTCAATAAAGTATTTCTAACAAAAGAAGATGGGTTAGAGTTTCATAACCACAACTTATTAGTGTTTAGGATTGCATGTATGAAGAATAAATAGTACATAAATGTAACAAATAGACACTCACATCATCTTCATCAACCACTTCTCCCATAACAGTTAATGGAACTGGCTGAGGTCCCAACTCGATCTTGTAGGCCTTTTGCATTTCTTCAGCAACCGCTTGTGCCAACGAATCCTGATGACTATCAAATGTGGGATTGTATGAACATCCCGGAGGCTCAACTTCGACTGCTGGAATAATCGATTGTTTAGATACCTGTCTAGCTTTGCCACTATGTTGACCTGAAAATCCATAAAGAGAATCAAATTCACCATGAGGAAAAAAACAGCTCAAAACTTTAAAACTTCTAAACACGGTATATTACCTCCATCTCCCCATATAGGAACCATACCAGAGTCAGGGACGGTTTCATCCTACAACCAAAACAAATCAACAATCAAATACTTATTAATAAAAAGGGATAAGTATCAAAACTATACATGAACTTTGATGCAATGTGTAAATTTTGATATGATTCAGTTTTCACAAATCACTAACAACATTATATAATTGGCACCATTTTACGTTGATATATTGCATGCACAATTAATTACATTAGAATCCAACATGAAAAATCATGTATAAATATGAACAATTCAAGTTTCATGTGTATAATTGCACACAAATCAAAATTCATGTATCAAATGACAAATTGGACCAAAGTTCTCACCTTGGGAACATCTTGAACTACATCTTTAGCATTCAAAGCTTCCTTCTTTTTCTTCTTAGAACTCTTTTGCTTCGAAGATGGTACAGCTTCAACAAAAGGGTTCTTCTTCAACATACTATCCACACGCAATACCTTTTCTCTTTTCTTCTCAATCTTTTTTTTCACAGAAAGATCTGATAAAACAAAGAAACCCCAATTAACAAAACCGAATTACAATTAAGAAAAAAAACAAAAAGGGAGTTATGTATTTAAAAAAAAAAAACAAGACCTTGAGATTTGTCGATGAAGAAGAGGGATTCAGTAGGAGCTGAAGTAAGAGAACCACCAGAGAGAGCATCTTTAGTGGATTTCTCGAAGAAATCATGGATGTCTTCTGTGCTTATGTTAGCTCTCCATGCTTTTTTACCTTTTCTTGAGGTTTTTGATTTCTTCCCCATTTTTTTTTTTGGCTAGGAGGGTGGCTTCGCGGCTGTGGAGTTAAAAGGAAGGAGACCGACGAAACAGAGGGTTTTTGTATAAGCTGTTTGGTTTTCGTGTGTTTTAAAACGATGTCGAGTTGTTTGATTTTGGTTCCTCTATAATGTTAACCATTGAAATTGAGTCTCTATATTGTAATTTTACATAACTTCTCCCTTATTTTTATAATTTCATTAGCTAGTGTAATTATTAAATTTATCCTTAGTTTCTCTACTTTAATTTATCAGGATTTGGTTCTCGTACTTTATGAAAATTGAGATGTTAGTCTAATTGGGTGACACTTATAAACATTGACGTTAAATTGGTGACTTGAAAACTAACGGTTCAACAATTTATCTGCACTGAATTTGTAATAAAAAATAAATATTAAACAATTTATTTGCAACAAATTAATAAAAATCAGTAGTTCAAGTCTATATGTTTACCAACAAATTGACTAACTTCTTAGTTTTAGTAAAATATAAGGACTAAATTATGAAAATTAAAATAAAGAGACTAACTTTTAATTTTTAAATAGAGGATGAAACTTGTAATTAAATTGTCATGAGCTAGTTGAAATAATTTTTAAAAAAATACCCTTCTAACATGTTAGGGTGATATTGATTTTTAAAAATTCAAGTCAAGATTTTAATTAAAATAGTTAATGATGTTAACTATTTAAATTAACTAATAACATTATAAAAATTAACAATCCCAAATTAAAGTATAAAAATCAAATTTCAAATTTGAACATAACAAAGGGACTAAACCATAAATTGACCCTTAATTTATTCTCTTTACGGCGGGCCCTATTTAAAACATAATGCAGGTAAGTTCAGCCCATTGAAAATAAACCTACGAAGAATTTAAGCCCAAATAAAAATAGTTGGCCAGTTGCTGCACTTCATACTATCTTATATATTAACTTACATAAAAAAGAACAGAAATAGCTGAAGATGATTAAACTACCTACCAGTAATGTCCAAATAGTTGCTGCTTTTTTGTGTTGATGGTGATCCATTTCTGTGATAAAGTATTCATGAAAATTTATTACATCCACTGCTAATTGCTTGAGTTCCTACATGATGCATGTTCTCAATGGGGTTGTCTTTGCTTTTCTTCTCTTGTTGTGTGGCTACTATCAATCTTAACACTGCTTTCATCACTTTCTAAATTCAACCACTGTTTAATGCCTTTTCAGTCTTCTTCTTTCACTGTCCTTGAAAACCCTAAACTGAAATATCAGTCCAACGTTACGAAGTAACAACATCATCATTGTTGCAGTCAGTCTTGAAGTTGTTGAAAATGGCTCCCTAAACAAATTTTCTATTGGCAAATTGATTTCTCTCTCGATAAATATGCAAGAGTGATGCTTCTTAGTTAATGCTTTTAGTGGTTTTATATGTATGCGAGTTATGTAGCAAATATTCTTTTGTGCTGAGATTTGTGTTTGTTTAATCTATTACATGTGACATTGATACTACAGTGTATAAAAGACACTCGAATGTTATTCTCATTTGCGGCATGTAAATAGTCTTATTTATAGATTAAGTTATTCGTTCAGGTTCGAAGATTCGTTTAAAATTTAACACGATTTAGATAAAAATATTAATTTTAAAAAATAGATTTAAAAAAATTAAATCTATTTAAAATAAATGTCGAACTCAAATTTAACCTAATCCGATATATAAATACTTCTATACCCATTATATTTTATGAGAAAAGCCTTGTTTTTTTTTTGGGGTTTGCATGTGTTGCTGGTAAAATTATGAACAATGAACCAAGGTGAAGCCCAAATCGAATGGGTTATTAGACCTTTCGTCAACGCTACTAAAGAAAAGCAACTTCATTGGGATTCACGCAGTGGATAATAAAAAAAAGCCCTCATAGTATTAGTAGTCATAACACTTTTGAAAGTCATTTATTTTAATTTTTAAAAAAAATAGTAAAACTTTATTTAATAAAATATATATAATTTAAAAATTATTTAAGATATAGAAATTAAATTCAAAATTCATGACAGAATTTAGCCTATAAGTAGTTGACAAGCAACCGCCACATTTACAAGCATTTAAGCAAAACCAGTTGCCAAGTGGCTGTGACTCATGGTTTTAGAGGAAATGAAAAAAACAAAAGGAAAAGGGAAAGTACTTCTGAGACCTGACAATTGACGCTTTCATAATAAAAAAAAGCATGGCGGCAACTACAAAGTACAACATTAAAAAAAAGCACAACCAAAACAGCCAACAGCAGCAGCACATTCGCCCTGAAAATTGAAAAACAAGGGGCTCTGTCCTTCCTTTGCCAGATGGGTTCAATTAATGTTGGCCACCCAAACAGGTAAACCAAAACCAAAACCAAACAGGTAGCTACATAAACAATGAGCTACACACGCACACCCTAATTAAAAACCTTCACCTGTTTTTGTTTTGTATTGTTTTTCATGTTCCCTATATAAATAAATACTGGTTTCTGTTGATTTCACAGTCTAAACTAGCAGCAAAGCAAATCCTGTTTCTTCTTTCAGTGAAAACACCATCAGTTGATTTTTATTTTTTATATTTCCATGGCTTCTCTTGTTCTTTTATTGTCTGAACTTGTTCGTCACCATGAACCAAACTTTGGTTTTGTAACACCAACACCATCTACCCCTTCTTCTTCATGCGGTGCTTCAATGTCTTGTACTGCCATTGTTGCCAGCAAGTACGAACCAGAGATTGTAGAAGAAGATCCACAAGAGCTAAAGGTTTCTGTTGACCTCGTCTGGCCGTAGTGCTCCATTACTATGATTTGATGCATGCATGCAAGCCAGATTTCTATGGTTTCTGAGCTCATTTTTGGCGTGTCATCATTTTGTTACATGTACAAAACTAGGAAGAATAATGTCTTTATGTAACACAACTGAACCCAACTTGGGTTTCAATTAATGTATTTAATCTTTTTCATTCGCTTTGTAGAATGATTGTTAATCGTTTCTTGTAATTTGAATTGCCTATTCTTTATGCACATGTTGATTCCAACAACAAAAAGGTGTAAGACTGTTAATTGGTAAGAACCCAAATCTGTAAAAAAATTTACACTGGATTTTTTATCAGTCTGGGACATGAACCCTAGGAAAAAAAAAATGAAAGGACCAAAATTGATATTTTGAATATTTTTTTTTCTGCTTTAACATCCAAGTTAACCCTGGCCTTATCTACTTCACTCAATGACCACAAAACAAAAACCATGGCTGCTCTTCAACATTCATGGCTTTCATCTCTCAAAACCACTGCTCTTTTCTCTTCCGCAAACCAACACAAGAGTTCTCTTTTCAAGGTTCCATTTTCTCAGAATTGGAGCCAATCTAGTGATGAAGCTTCAAACCCTGAGTCACCTAACTCGGAAGAAGCTGCTCCTGTTGACCCTGTGAAGCTTGCTTTTGAAAAGGCTAAATCTTATAAGAAAACCAAAGTGAACCCGGACGGGGATTCGAGTCCAGCTTCAGTTAAGGTTGCAAAGGAGAAGACAAGCGAGTACAAGGAGAATGGAAGTGAGAGCATAATTGCTTCTGGTAAGAATTGAGCATTCTTGGCTTTTTGCTGGTCTTATTATAAGTTCTGTATGATATATATTACATGTTACTAGGAAAATCATGCAGTTCATAAATGTGCTGATAATTGGTACTTGGTGGGCACTGATTATTTTTTCAGTGAAGAAAACTGGGAGTGAGGGTACCTCACAGCAAAGCAAGATTATGGAAAAGAAGGTTCAGAAGCCGGAAAAGTTGTCGATTTCGAGCATTGATTTCGTAGGGCTCGAGTTTGCTGATAAAAAAAAGAGCAGAGGGTTACCACCTGGATTGGTTCCAATTTCAGATCCTTTTACAGAAGGCGATTTGCCTGATGTTGAGATTCTTGTTGGGGACACAAGCCAATTTGGGGAGGCTACAATGCCTGAGACGAAGCCAAGCACGGAAGAAGAAGATTCGGAGTTTTACAAGCCGAAGGTATCAACATGGGGAGTCTTTCCTAGGCCCGGCAACATCTCGAAGACGGTAAGAAACGAATAATACGTGTGTCATTCTTGAATAACTTATTGCAATGGAACATGTTAAAAAACATACAGGCTCCTACTAGTTCCTAGAGAATAAACAAATTGATGCGATACAGTTTGTTTGGTGAGAATTGGAGCAAGTGATACAAATAAGAATTATATGGATATGTTCCACTTTAACAACTTGTTTGAGACCTGACCGTAGCTGCTCGAACTGTAAAATGACCGATCGAACTTCAATTCTCATGATTATCGAATTACAAGGTGCCTTCTTCATGTTCTCTCAAGAATCTCAAAAAGCATTTGTGATATTATTTCTTGGTTTTAGTTCGGTGGTGGAAGGACTATTCGACCCGGGGAAGTGCTTGAGACAGAACAAGATCGAGAAGCTAAAAACGAGCGCACGAGGCAATTGCTTGCTGCATACAAGAAGAAAGTTGGGTTAAATGTTGACCCAAAGCTAAGATCTGAATGTGAGAAGGTACTCAAATTCTTATCAAACCACAGTAGTTGTCTCAAATAGAAGAAAATGCAATTCATTTCTGAAGCAAGCCAGTCTGTATGTGTGTGTATATATTTTGCATATACTGCTTCAAATTGGACTATAAGTGCCCAAAGGACCATTCTTCTGAATTGATTTTTCATAATTACAGATATTGGAGGATGGCGACTCGTTGATGGGTTCTGGGAAGCTTAAGGAAGCTTTAGCATACTACGAAAGAATAATGGAGAAGATGCCGTTTCAGGTAATTCTCCCATTGTAACGTTTCACGGACAAAATGTGATTTGATCTTGTCTGTCTCTTTTAGTTGATGGTAGAACTTTTTGGTTAAATGCTCAAATTAGGGTCCAACCTTTAGGGGTAAAACCTTTTAAACTGTTCATATAACAGCCTAACATTTACAGAAGTGCTCAAATAAAAGCTTTCCATGCACTTTAGTTTGTAGTAAAAATTAGGGGAATGATTTAAGATGTTCTACTCGTCCGGTCATTCTTGCATACCGAACTAGACGTTTTAAGAACTAGTAATTTCTCTTTCAGATATCGAGTCAAGATCTGTAGCACCGTAGCCTTGTTATCATTGAAAAATCAATCTTATGTCAAAAAAGAATTCAATTCATTACAGCAAGTAATTAACCATAACAAGATATTCTTCTCCTTTTAGTTATTCTCTTTTGATTGTGCAGAGTGAACTTCATGGAGTAGCTGCTTTGCAGTGGTCTATATGTCAAGATTCACTTAGTAGGTAACCATTTAATCTGTTGGAACCGTTACGGCGTGCATGCATCCTTAGACTTGGGTATTACATTACTTTTATTTGCATACAAGATGGACTATAAGCAACTGCAATTGTTTGCAGGTCGAACGAGGCTCGAATTATGTATGAGAAGCTGCAGTCTCATCCAAACCCCAAAGTAAGCAAGAAAGCAAGCCAGTTTATGTACAGTTTCAAGGTAATTATTGATAATCAACTTATTGGTTTTGCTCCTTCATATCATCTGTATTCTTTAACCAATGTAAACAACAAATTTTCATGTATTGGTAGGCCATGGAAATGATGAAGGTAACAGGCTCAAACTTTTCACTAAAGAACACAGGCTACCAAAATTACTTTGAGGCATTTATAGAAGACAAAGCCAATTACACTGCAAATGGGTCTGAATTCACAGAAGGTGCATTGAATCAAGTCCTACCATATATGATTTTACTTGTTTCTCCCATTGTTGCTGTATTGGTCATTGCTGTACAGAAAGGGTATACAAATTAGTATTAAACCAAGGGAGACTACAACTCACACATGTTGTACATGTTTCATTATATACCTTTCCAAAAATATACATTCAAAGATTTCATTTTTCTGATTTCGTTAGCCGTATGATGATATAATATACCACGTTAGCTTGTTGTTACATAGGTAATGCGCAAATGTAATAATTTGATAATATTAATGATCGTATCGAATTTTTCATCATATTGTAACTGATCAAAATGTAATTTAAATGGTATATAAGTGACTAAATTTATAATTTACCTTTAATCTTAAGTATATAAACAAAATATAAAAATAAAAAAACTTTTCAGACTCTCTCAATTTTCATATTGAACAAATCGGTCCCTTTCGAGAAAAAATTGCAGCAATTTAATTTATATCAAAGTAGAAAGTGAGCAATTAAAAGAATTAATAATAGCATTGATTTTTTTATCAATTGTATATAATTTTGATTGGTATGATAATAAATGTAGTGCTTGATGTTTATATATTCTGTGTAAGTAGACAAAATATGTAAATATTACAAGTTAAATTTGTAAAATCAAGATTAAATTAATAAAAGGTGTAAATTTTGGGGTTAAAATTTGTATTATATCAATAAAATATATATAATTAATAGAAAAATGTTAACAATATAATTAGCTAGTTGAGCTGCTCACTTTTGAAATTGGAAGAGATTAAAAAACTGTGATTTTCTTAAAATGGATCAATTTGTTCAATTGTTCAATATCAAAATTGAGAGGGACCAAGGAAGTCTTTTTACCAAATAAATTATTTTCTTAATTAAAAAAAAGTACAGCTAAACGGTGAGTTTTTGGTTTTTTCAACGATAGTCACTCTCACCGCCTCTTACTCAGCATTTTCCCAGTCACCGCTTCTCTCTCAGCCTCTTACGGCGGCTCTGGCTCTCGCAGTATCCATCTCTAAATGCAATTTATCGACGGAATTCAAGGAGGGAAGAGAAGGTATAATAGAAGCCTGTTTGGCCGCGGTCTCTGATCTGTATTTTCATTTGTTTTCCCTTACGGTGATTATTATTCCCTTTACTAGTTCTTTGTTATGTTTCTGCAACTTGGCTAGAACTTAATTCTTCATTTTGAGCTATAATTGAAACCATATTTAGCTGTTAAAATGTCTTTATATTCTCGTAGTGTTGGTTTTAAAGGTAGTACTCGTATCTCTGTTGATTTTTTTTTTCTTTTTGTCTATGGTTAAAGATTAAGTTAGTTTCTTCTCCCCTTTATCTCGAATTACTGATTATTAATTCCTGATTTTTATTTGCTAATGATTTCGTTACTCAAATACTTTGTTTTTGTTTGATTATATATAACGTAGCTTGGATTTGAATTATTTTGGATTCTGATATCCTACAGATAATAATATATTAGACTTTAGATTTTTTGCAGATTTAGGCAGTTTTGCTGATTTGGACAATTTAGAAAACCGCAGATAACTGACCTGCTCCTATCCTTATCTGGGAAAAGAATTTGCTTGGAATTTTGATGGAAGCTTTTACTTCACTGTCAGTGAACACCATTAAAACAGGCCTTATTTGGCTTCTAAGAGTGGCATGGATAGCTGGAACACTTCCTATCCTCATAGCTTCACTCCCTTTTCCAATTCTCAAGTCATTTCATACCCTTTTACTAAGCTTTGCCAAGAGGGGCAAGATTATGCCATCTTCATCCCATGTAAGAACCCTTTTTTTTTTCTTCATATTTTTAAAGAAATTCCCATCAAATTTCATTCTTCAAACAATTTATTTTTCTTCCTGGGTTTTTGTGGCTTATGTAGAGGTTCACAGTTCCACAGAGTTTCTTTCTGCACTTCTATTTGTTGGCTGTGGTTTGGACGACATCCTTGTTAATGTGTACCTGGTACTTTGCATACAAAGTTGCACCTTTGGGTACTGAGTCTTTGAGTTATCCTTTTGCTGCTAGTCACTTGACAGGAGGGTCACATGTTTTTTCCATACACAAGTCTCGTTTTACCTCAGCCGAAGACAGATTCAATGTTTGGAAGTCTGTGTTGTTGTTGTTGTTGATGGAAGTTCATGTCTTGAGGCGGCTTTATGAGACCTTTAACGTTTTTAACTATAGCTCTTCAGCTCGAATGCACATTTTTGGATACTTAACTGGTATCTAGTGAGTTGCTGAACACTATATGCTTCTAGTTGACTGTTGTGACTTCTTTTCTTTTTAGCTGAGCATGGTCAGTTAATGCATGAGCTTGACTATTTTGTGCAGCGACTATTGGTTGATGTTAATATAATCTTAAATGCCCTTGTAGTTGCATTTAGTTCTGATTGTATGATAATTGTATTGGCAGTTTTTATACAGCAGCACCTCTGTCACTCTGTACATTTTGTGTACTAGAGGCTTTTAATTTTGCAGCTGATCAAGTAGCTGAATTTAAAGTTGAAGGCCAAGAACTGGTATCAATTACGGGTTTTGATTTTTGGGGATATGTGAAACCTATAACAAGGCTTGGATGGTGCCAATGGGCTGGTGCTGCTATATTTGCTTGGGGGTGGTTCCATCAATATTGTTGTCATGCAATTCTTGTAGGTGTTTTTGCCTGTTTACATCTATATCTGCTTGTGGGTGGTTCCAAATTTTATGGTCTATATGCATCGTTGTGCTGATTTTGGAGGGTTAAATGAATTGAATGTTAAGAGAATTGATATTGATGGTTTGTTTGTCACCCAATTTTTAGGTTTTTCTTAGCAAGACTGAAAATAAAAGCTATATCAAAATTTAAACAAGATGGGATGAACACAAGGATTCAATTTTTTGTAATGCTTTGTAACTTGTAGACACCCAGATGCTGATTTTCTGTCTTAAATACAGGGTTCACTTAGAGAACGCGGAGATCGAACTGCTGATTATGTGATTCCTCATGGAGATTGGTTTGAAATTGTCTCAAGTCCACACTATTTAGCTGAGATGGTGATTCTTTTTCACTTTCTTTTTGCGGATGGTAGTATATTGTTGCTTTCACAGTTATGTTTGTCACTTCCTTTGCATCGTGCAGATAATATATGCTGGTCTATTGGTCGCGAGTGGAGGAACTGACTTTACCATATGGCTACTTCTTGGATTTGTGGTATTTTGTACCTCCTTCATAACTTTGTCCCCTTTAGCTGAACACTTTGTAATTGTTAGACTCATTTGTGGCTAACTATTTCAGGTGGCTAATCTTGCATTTGCCGCAGCAGAAACTCACCAGTGGTACCTCCGGAAGTTCGAGGACTATCCACATAATCGGTGGGCCATTCTTCCATTTGTTTATTAGTTCCAAAGAGACAAAAAGTTCTGAAATATATATTTTTAAACCAGTTAGCTCCTGCTCTACTATTGTCTATAATTCCTTTTTGTTTGATTATAACTCGGTTACTGAAATATATATAGATGCCTAAGCTTTTTTCTGTTAAACATTATCATTGAGCTGTATATTGGATTATAAAATGCTTTGAAATTACTCGTTTATCTCCCTTCAACTTCCATGATTCTTCATACTTCTAGATTTCAATTATCAAGATATAATATCTACTTTGTCCGATAAGTTCGGCTTGGATTAGGTTGAACAGGCAAATACCCGAATCCAGTCTAGTCCAACTTTTGAACACTCAAATATTTTTATAAGGTGGTCCTATTAGGAATGTATTCCTGACTGTTGTAGAAAACAAATATCATGTCATCTATATGATTCTTTTTCTTTTTCCCATTTTCCACTAGCCTAATTATAATTCAATATAGTCAACCATTCCCAGTTTCCTTTACTTTCTCTAGAATATTCAACTCCCACAAAGCAACCTATGGGGTCCTTAGTCTACAATGCAAATTAAATTTATCAAAAGCTAGCATCCCATTTCTTATTTGTGTTTACATTTCTTATGTATGAAACAAAAAGTGGATCCTCCACAAGCTTTAAGCATTGCCACAACTTGAGGCAACTTTAATAAAAGATTGGTACTGTTTTTGTGAAAGCTACTCAACACCTTTCTTTTCTTTGTGGTAAAGCGAACTTGTATATATCCCAAAGTTCTAATCACTGTTTTAGGATATGACTTAATGTATTAAGGTTTACAAATAAAATAATAAAGTTGCTTTCATGACTTGATTCTCTATCTGATCACCTCATGCTTATCGATGGTTAGGTTTTTGATAATCACATATGATTCACTAATTAGAAGCTTACACTATAGTAGGATTTAGGACAGCTAACCAACCACTGTTTCTAGTTTTGGGTTTCATTACTATACTTGAGATAGTTGTTGGCTGCTTAAAAAGGTTTGCTTAAAAAGGTTAAGTTCTAGGACTGACATGCAATGAACTATCAATTGTTGGTTATAGGGAATTTCAATTATTCATTCCAGGGTAAACTACACTAATTATAAATTATTAGTCAATTTCGTTTTTAGTCATCCAACCATGAAAAGTTACAAAATGTCATCTAATTATTTAATTTTTTTCTTTTTTTGTCACTAGTTGGCTAAAGGTGGTATCTTTTAAAATTAACATAATAACAATTTTACTCTTAACATTCTACACAGTGTAATTTGGTCCTTTTTGCAGTTTTGCTTTTCTTTGTGACCCTTTCACTTATGATGTAAAAAAAATTATCAGCTAAATTTAATTGAAAATATACAAAAATGGAAACTCCCAAAAGTCCATAATAATTTTGATTTTTTTCTCATTCTTTTGAAATTAATTCTCTTTGTCATAAAGAAAAGCAAATCAACAAACAAAAAGAAAGACTAAATCACACTGTGTGTAAACGTTGAGGGTTAAATTTTTTAGAATCAAGACTAAATTGACATAATTTATAAATATTAATGGTTAAAGTTATTATTATATCAATTTTAAAAGCTACAACTGTTAGCTGGTTAATGACTAAAAATTATAAAATTGAACTAAAAATTATAAAATTGAATAATTAACTTATTACTTTATAACTTTTTATATTAGTTGGGTGACTACTTAGTTCAATTTACCCTTCATCCTATCATATAATTTATTGAGAGAAAAAATGATTTAGGGAACAAGAAAACATGGGAATTCTTTACAGGGGAATGGAGGGGGAGCTGTCTTCTTGTTGCTCTTGCGAAGAAGAAGCAAAAACACATAGATATACTGACATCCTTGTCTTATAACAACACTGCATTTGCATGGGATGTTTCATATATTTATTGATTCTTTGATATCTCTTCATAATGAAAATTTGTTGTGACTCAAAGTGTATTATTGTTATTGTTAGTCTGATATATTATTATTATTATTTGGTCTTGATGGTACCCACAAAGCTAGCTTGTTTCCTCATGGGGAAAGATTAAGGGGTTAGAATAAGTGGAACTACAATCATTACTAGAATATACAGTATATTTTTTATAAAGGTGATATTATAAATCTATAATACACCTATAATAGGATTTAAAATTTAAATTATATTTAAAGTTTTAAAAATTATATATATAAATAATATTATTCATCAGTGAGATTTAGATTATTTTATTAAAATTTAAAATATTATTTTATTTATTAAAATGTTTTTTATTTTTATAAAAATATTATTTAAAATTTAAACATTTCATTAAAATAATATCTTAACTAAAATCTTTTATGTTTATTTCATTTAAGAATAAAATTAATTTGATTAAAATTTAAATTATTACGGAGAACTAATTTTACTTAATACTTTATAACCGTTGTTGTTACATTACAACTTGACTGTTACAATGAAGTGTTATTATAGAAAATGATTGTCATAGAGAGAGATGATTGTATTACGAATCCCTCAACAAATATTAAGATTAAGATTGTTTGAATTGAATTGGATCAACTGATTAGATCGGTTGAATTAAGAACCGGTCAGGGAATTGGTGCAGAGAAATGCATTGAATCGGATGATATAGGAATTGATATGGATTAGTGGAACAAAATGATTAAACTGAATATTTAATGATTTATTTAATTAAACTTTATGGATTATCGAATTGGTAAATTGGTGGCTTGACTAATTCGATTTTCAGTTCGATTCTAAAAGCCTTAGTCAATATTATAGGTAGCAACGGAACAAGAGAGGTAGGTAAAGGTTTTAGCCCAAAAATGAAATATTAGCTCTTTAGTCTTTTTAAAAATTGAAAAATTTTGATTTCATTCAATAATAAAATTATATTTTTGCCTTTTTAAAATTTAGAATTTAATTATAAATTCTCCAATAACAAAAAAAATCATAAAATTCTTTCAAAATTTCAAAATTTAAATTCGATACTAAAATATTCTAATTTCGGCTTGACCATAGACTAAAACTTCTAGAAGCCTTCATTAATATATACATGTGTTGTTTTGTGTCGTAAATTGCATGCGTAAAATCGTTTCAGTACGTGGTTGGTTCTTTTTTTAAATAATTATTTCTTAGTTAAAACGTGAAACGCATAAAAATAAAAAATTTAAGTAAAAGAGAAAATAATTAAAAAAACAGTATAAAATGGTTGAATTGCTGATAAACGTTAGGTGAGGTTGGGAAAATCAAAATTGATGTACGCTTACGTTCAATTTCAATTTGTTGACATTTCTAATTGCAAATTCATGGGTTTTTTATATTAATAATACAAAAAATAATTACGAAAATCAAATGAAAAATTAATTATTTATGAGAATAGATCATTTAAACAGTAAAAATGGTGTCGTTAATCTACCAAGTGGTATTATTTATAAAAATAATATTTTAATAAAATAAATTTAAAAAATAAAAAGTTAATTTGAAAAATGTGACGTGAAAAATGTTAAACGGCATCCCTTTTTCATCTTTTTAATATAATTTATGCACTTTTCATCTAATTATTATTTTTAGTATTATTAATGAAAAAAAAAACCCCGTAATTTCATATTTAGTTTTTATTGAAATCTGATAAAGGGAATTAAAAAATAGGCATGGGGGGAAGAGCGTGTGTGTAAGGCTGTGCGTTGTGACCCCACACGCAGCCCATATCGCCGACCATTGCCTTTGTCTTTTTATAACGTGCCACCGCCCTTTGCCCCCAACCTCACCTTACCTTTTTCCCATCACTTGCTTCCTTCCTAATCTTTTTTTTTAAGGATAAATTATATCTAACGTGATTAAATTATTGATAAATTTATATTTTAGTCATTTAATTTTAAATTTTATGTTCTTATCGTCAGACTAATTAAAAACTCTCCTTCTCATTTTGTTTTACAATTTAATTTTTTTCATAAAATAATTTTAAACGTCACAAATATTCAAATCAAAATTTAAATAATTTTCTTTTCCGATCTCTAATACAAATCATCAGATCAATTTAGATCTAAGTTATATTTTTCTACTTACCGGTAGGTACTAATCTACCTTATAAGCATCTAATCGTCACTTGAAACTTACTAACCGGACTTTGCTTAACAACCCGGTGATTTAAATAATATTATTTGAATAGTTAATTAAATTAAATAAAAAATTTAAATAGTTTAGTGATCATTTTATAATCTTTTAAAATAAGTGATCAAAACATAAACTTATTAATTGTTGAGTGTAATTTACATTTTGTTTTATAATCATCATATTTTCTTTGAATTACGTACATTAGTTCATTGAAGGTATATGAATACATCTCATATGGTCATTGGCATAATATACAATATTCCAAATATTTTGTAAAGCAATAATTCTATTAAACTAAAATAAAGGGGTCGCAAAACTCAAACACCGGTTATCTTAATTTAGTGCAAGTCAGAATCTAATTCTTATCTCAACCTTATTCAAATTTGGTGACACTGCCACCCCCACTACAATCCCACACCAAAGCTAATTATAATCTTTTATATAAATATAAAACTACTTTTCTGGTTTTCTTCCACAGCTCAATTTCCCTAGTTTCTAGGGGAACCAAAACCCACCCTTTGAACATGGTTCAAAGAAAGGTGACCAACAAGCTTGAAATTGGTGTCCAAGCTGATCATCATATTGATGGCAAGAACAAAGGGACTGGTTTGAAGAAAAAAATGAAAAAGTGCAGATCAATCAAGTTATCAGATATGAAGGAGGGCCTAAGATCATCATCACCTTTGGTTTCAAGGAAAACTATTTCTCCGCCTGTTAAACCATCACCACCACCTCACAACAACAGCAGGTCTATCATCAAAGGAGCTAGCAGTGGATCACCAAACTACATGAAGTCCACCAGCAGTTCAGAGGCTAAAAAAGAGACCTCCGCCAGCAGTCAGGTGAGTTCTCGTAGGAAAAGTTCGGCTTCCGGTTTAACAAGAACGTCTAGTTTGAAGTTAACAAAAACTCCTAGTTTCAAACCTGTTAGAGCTTCCGCCAAAAAGTGTTCCAAGGTTGCTTTGCGTTCAGATATGAATGTACAGAAAGCTACATGTTCTTCAACTTTAAAGGATTCGAAGTTTCCAGCTTATCTTATGCTTAATCCTGGTGGAACCGAGTATGAAGGAACTTCGATTGTGAAGGTTTGTTCATATACTTATTGTTCACTCAATGGTCATCATCATGCTCCTTTGCCTCCATTGAAATGTTTCTTGAAAGCAAGAAGACGTTCAATGAAAGTACAAAGAAGCATGAAGGTGGAAGCTTTGAGCCCAAGAAAGGCTTGTGGTGATGGAACAGAGGAATTGAACTCCTCCATGGACTTTTTTGTTGAAATATATGGCAAAAGCAAAGGTGAGGATAGTTCTGAATGTGGCAATGAAACAGCTCCAGAGCCTGAAACTGAGTCACGAGGTTCACTAAACGCTGAGATTGATTTTGGTGAAAACGTTGAACATGGCAGTGAAGTTGTTTCTCAAGTAGATACCAGCGAGAACGAAGAGTTTCGAGGGATTTCGGCTAAAGAAGAATCCTCACCATGGAGTTTTAATGATGGGGACAAGCAGGAAGGTGATTGGAGCGCTGATATGGACGATACCATGTTTGAAGTTATTGATTTGGAGTGGGATGAATGGCCATTTTCTGCTTCACAGTCCGGCGATGAAGCCTGTTCTGCAATAGAATCTGATACGAGCATGGAGTATTCATCGGAAACCGTTAGGAATGACATGACAGAGGAGGGTGTGACCGACGATAATGAATGTACAAACGACATTGATACATGTAGCCAGGTATCTGAAACCTTATGTTATGACCTAGTTTTGGCTACTACCATCGATGAAGAACATGGGGAACGAACATCAGGCAAGGAGGAAATGTTGGAGAATGGAGTTCCTGCAACAATTAATGAGGTCTTTGAAGTAGATTCTACATTTGAAGTTCCAAGTAGCGAAATTCGAGACAAAACCGGGAACGTAGATGTTGCCGGATTGTTGGTTGAAGTTAATGATGCTATTGATCAGACCCTAGAGGAACATGAAGATGCTGCAGATGGGGACACTAGGCACAAGCCAAGAAGCAAAGCTATTGCAAATGAAGAACTACCCGAAAAGCACACCACGAAATGGACGATTGGACATGGAAGACACGACGAGAACAACGACGAATTGAAGACATTCAACCCGAGAGAACCGAATTTCCTATCTGTTGTTCCAGAGACAGATAAAGAAAAAGTTGATCTAAGGCATCAAATGATGGAAGAAAGGAGAAATGCAGAGGAATGGATGTTAGATCATGCACTTCAACAGGCAGTAACCAAGCTTGGACCAGCTAAAAAAAAGAAAGTGGCATTACTTGTTGAAGCTTTTGAAACAGTCTTACCATTGCCTATAACTAAATGTGAAACTCATTTAAGGCATCATACTTCAACAGGATTTGCTCATAGCCATGGTAGAACCATTCAAGCTTGTAACTGATAGACTGTTCTGTTACATGTTATTTATTTGGTTTTTTAGTTTGTATTTGTGGGTGAGAATTATGTCTGCTGTTATGTACTCGTAATGGTGGCACTAAAGTTTATGTTTTAAATATTTAATGCATCAATGTTTTTTACATGTATGTTTGAGGTATAAGAATTTTAATTATTCTTAGAATAGTGATCATGCTAAACTAATAGTAGATACACATGGGATGCATGGATGCCAAAAATGTTTGCTTTTTCCACAACATTATTGTGTATATACATGTGTATGTATACAATGTTGTTCATTGTTTCCACTTACAATGACGGGTTGTTTGTCATGTGTTGTATGTGAAAAGTAGGTAATTCTCCACGTATAAGTTTTCTCGTCTTAATTTAGTTTACACTCAATATTTTTTTAATATTTTTAAATAGATATATTTGTTTAACATTTAAAATTTGATTGTGATTTAAATGTATATATTTTTAATTCCACGTCTAAATTTGAGAAAAATTGTTAAGTTTTAGGAGTAGTGTAGACAATTTCTTTTTTAGGAATTAGGTTAAAGAAAATGTAACTTCCAGCACTCACAACACATGTGAACCAAATTGCTTGCATTACTAAAATAGCTGAAACTTTGATGCCTGCCTGTCTATTTATCCATCAAACAAGTGGACTAGTAAATGCAAACTCAAACAATATTTTTTCTCCTCTCTAATGGGGTTTTCAAGGACAAGAAGATCAGACTCTCTTATTGCTCTTAGCTTTCTCACCATTTCCTTTCTATGTTTAGAAAATGCCAATGGTTGTTGCAATGTATACAAAGGTAAGTGGGTGTATGACAGCTCCTACCCTCTCTACGATACATCAGCCTGTCCTTTCATCCACAAGGAGTTTAATTGCCTCAAGTATGGCCGCCCTGATCATCTTTACCTTAAATATAGATGGCAACCAAGCAAGTGTAATTTGCCAAGGTACATATCTCTCACCGCCCTCAAAGTTTGATCTGCATGGCTATTAGCTTAATGGAACAAATGACAGGTTTGATGGGACGCATTTGTTGAGGAGATTAAAGGGCAAGAAGATAATGTTTATTGGGGACTCCATAAGTATAAACCAATGGCAATCTCTGTTATGCATGCTTCACGCTGCAGTGCCTACTACATCTGGTATAATCACACAAGACTTGCATAATCACACTGTTTCCACTGTTACTTTCAAGGTAATCAATTTATTCTAGACATACATACACAAATACATGTATGTATAGGTAACTAACTATGGTCTATGTATATGGTGGACTAAAACTTTCAGCATTATAAGGTATCCGTGATGCTATTTCGTTCGTTGTACTTAGTAGACGTTGATAAGGAAACAATTGGCAGAGTTCTGAAATTGAATTCTGTAAGGAATGGAAATCTATGGAAAGAAATTGATGTTTTGATATTCAACACTTGGCATTGGTGGCACCGTAGAGGACTGAAGCAACAGTATGAGCTCTACAAAAATAAGTATAATCTGATTAACTGATGACTTTTAGTAAGAGCTAAAGATCTGTAATTGTTAACTGCAGATGGGATTATGTGCAATTTGATGGGAAGATTCGTAAGGACATTGATCGCACGGTCGCTTTTCGTACTGCTTTGAGAACATGGGCTAAATGGGTTGATTCAGATGTGGATACCAATAGGACTAAAGTTATATTTCAAGGAATTTCCCCTTCTCACTACAAGTGAGCTTTTTCCCTGTTGCGATCTCTTTGTTCTGTATCGGCCTTCCGAGTAACATGATTACTGGTCTCTTGTTTATGCATGTATCAGTGGCATAGATTGGAATGAGCCAGGAGTAAGGAATTGCTCAAGGCAGACGACACCATTCAAGGGATCGATTTATCCAACTGGTTTGCCTCTGGCAGAGTACGTAGTTAAAGAGGTCATAAGGAACATCAAGAAACCTGTTCATTTGCTTGATATTACAATGCTCTCTCAATTAAGAAAAGATGCACATCCTAGCACTTACAATGACTTCAACGGAATGGATTGCACCCACTGGTGCGTTGCCGGCCTCCCCGATACATGGAATCTACTTCTGTATGCAGTTCTCATCAAATAGCAGAGAAATTTGGTTCAGGCACTAGCCACCCAACATATATGTGGTCTCCTTAAATTATTTATTTTGCTTACTCAAAAAAGATCATAAGATTATACATTGAAAATATAATAAATTTGTTTTACTTCTGTTTGCAGTTCTTAATTATGCATGTGATGTAATTCACTTATTTATGGCATTGGTTTGTTTTCTTCTTGCTTTAGATTGTTTCTCCTATTGCCTAAAAAAAGAGAATTGGTGATATTATCATTGTGAGGATGAAAATGAGAATCCTGAGATTGAAGAGATATTAGCTTCAACTTTTCATCAAAATACTGAAATAAGTACATAATATTCTTTATAGAGAGAACAAAAAAAGATGAAACAAGCACACCCAAAATGAGTAGCAATCTTAGTTAAATCGTCTAATCCCCCAAGCTGATACAAAAATACCAGCAAAAAGTATAATGTGGCTGAAATGCATCCGTAAAACTGGGGTCAACCTTACTACAAAAAGTTTTCAAGTTTGTAATTCCCAGTGCCAAACATGATGCACTTCAAAATCAACACTTAGGTTTATAATGTGAAATGCAACAGTTCAATAGTGGATTTGCAAAAACTGAATAAAGGAAAGTGGACGCCCCCATACTCCAATAGAGCAACTCAACCTACAATGAAAAAGGCATTTCCATAGTCACTTTGTAAAGCATTAGTTAAGCCATGATGAAAATAGAAGAGTAAAATACCATTTGGTTTGAATTAAAATGAAACTGAGCTTGTCTCACACGGACCCCAACATATTTCCTTATTTCATTTGGAGCAACTGATCAGTAACCTCGACCGCTTGAGAATTTTGAACACTCTGTACGTGCGTGATCAAAAGAAACAATTATAAAGAAAGGTAAAACCAACGTTTTCAAAAGTTAAACACTTTAAAATGATTGGTACCATTTCATCGAACATATGTTTTATGCTAGTGTTAAGATCGCCTTCCCACTGCAGTTCACCGTCCTCATCTCCTGTTAAGTGCGCTTGTTCCAGCCTTGGTGTGCTTAACTCTCCTTGACAGAAATTCTTCATTTTGGGGCACTTTTTCACCTTCACCATTTGCAAGACTGGGAACTCCAACAAGTGATGCGCCAAGGAAAAGCTTGCTAGACTTGGCAGACAACTTAGTTCCAAATACTTCAGTTTGGGGAAAACAATGTTGCCTTGTATTTCTTCACCCTCACATGCTATGATTTCTTGTATCATCTCACAATCATCTATGCTCAGGCTTTCTAGTAGCGTCAGGCTCTTTGCTGTCCAGCATGCCATTAGATTGATGAATCCATGGCATCTTGAAACTTCCATACTTAATAGATTTTTGAAAGACAACAAAAATGGCTCTATAGTCTTTAACGTTAGCTCTGGAAGTTGAGACAACCTTAACGCCTCTAACTGATAGCATGCCGATGTGTGCCTTTCCTCATTGATGAGTCCTTCAAACAAAGTCTTTAATGTCAACTCTGGAAGTTCAGACAAGCTTAATTCCTTTAACTGAGAGAACGCTGATGTATGTCTTTCCTTGTGGCCGAGTCCTTCAGACCGGACTAATTCAGAAATGGAAGCATTGTTTATAACAAGCTTCTGAAGCTTTGGTAGTGAGCGAATGAAGGAATATGGAAGAGTAGTGGATGTCTCAGGAAAGAATTGGAGGTTAAGAAGTTTGAGGTTTGGGAAACACTGCAATGAGAGTTGTCCATCACATATCCCCTTCATCATATCACTCGTCGTCAGTGTTAAATCTTGTAAAACAGGGAAAGTGTCCTGGACACCAACAAATATATTAAACATGGATTAAAGAGTTTTAAATTTAAGTAAGAGAGAAGGTGAGAATATTAGTTAGTTAAAAAGGCAATTTATAGGTAATCTCATTTGATTTGGATATAATCTCGAGTAATGAACATGGAATATCAACTATCAGTGAGCATACCTCATTGACGCAAAACAAGGGTTGTTGGTTTGAGATTTGAACCTCACCAAATATCTGTGCTTTGGGGCATTCAATAACGTCCATTTGTTTCAAGGATGGCCATTGGCTGGTATGCATCCTAGAGAAGAAACTTTTCAATCTCGGCAACTTACCCAATCCAAGGTGCGTTACATGGGGAAATACAAACTTGGTCGTCACTGTTTCTGCCATAGTAGACCGAGTAGCTGATGTTGACTGTGACTCATTGGCAATGAGTCCTTGCAGCTCAATTATTTCTTCTAACGAATCACAATTCTGAATCCGCAACTTCTCCAGACGAGGGAAAACAACCTAATAAACCATTTGATTGGGTTAATAACTGAAAAATGTTGAAATGAAAAAAATTAATGAAAGAAGTAAAAGGAGAAGAATGGTAAAGTAAAAGGAGAAGAAATGACCTTTTCATTGAGGACAGCAGAGTCATTTGTTTGTGTAGGTTGGTGAATTTGAGGTTCATCTCCACATACAGATTTAGAGATGAAAGTTTTCAGCAGAGGACATTTTTTTAGCGTTAGCTTTTTTAAGCATGGGAATTCAGAGTAATTTTGAAAGCAGAAATTTGTGAGTTTGGGAAGGTCTCCCAGTGACAGCAACTTTAGTTTAGAGAAAATCGTATGATTCCTCCTTTGATCTTCTGCACCCAATCCATCCGTGAAGATTACTTGTTCCATCGCATTACAGTCTTTAATTTTAAGACGTCGGAGCAGCACAAGATCTTTTAGTAAGAACGACGGAAACAGGTATTTCAAATTGTGACACCCTTCCACCCGTAAGTGTTTGAGAGATAAGGAAGATGGGTGGTGCCATATCTCATGAATGTTAATGGAGGACAAAGTCAGATGCTTCAAATTGGGAATGACAACCTGCAGACATATATAAATGTCATAATAAGATAACATAACTCTTCCTTCTTTACATACAAATACAAATTCAATCAAAATCAGAAGAAGAAATGATAAATTGTAGAGAAAATTGAAACATGGACTGAGTTAAGTGATAAAATGTAGAGCTGCATAAATCTAACATCATTCAACCGCCTTTCTTTTCTATCCTTAAATTACACTTTCATTATCATTTACATTATTTATTTTTCATTTACACTTTTATTTTATTTCACTAATTAATTAACAGAAAAATCAGCAATTTTCACTTTTTCATTCAACTTTAATTATGGTTTGAAGGTTTTTTATTGCTGTAAAATAGTTAATATATTTTAATTATGTTTAATAATTTTAATATTATTACTTTATATTAATTACATGAAATAAAAATACACTATATTTGTCACATATTTATTTATTAAAAGGCTTAATAAGACATTTGATATCCGAAACGACACTTTTTCTTAATTTAGTATCTAAGTTTTTTTATGTCTAATTTGATATCTAAACTTGTTAAACATTATACAAATTACTCCATTATACTAATCGTGTTATTCCTCAATATGATACGTATGTTTTTCTTTCTATTCTTATAATCAATCAACCAGTTTACCCCGAAGCCGTTACGAAAAATGATGTGGCACTAAAAGACCAATTCGCCATTAACCTGTGGCATTTCTTATAAGAGTCTCACACCCAATAACAATTTGACACATGGTAACATTATAAAAATATAGTTTTAAATTTTTAAAAATAATATTTTTTAAATTCATTAATATTTGAAAAATAAAAATATAATATATATTTTTTGAAAAATAGAATTAATTTTTTTGTTAAATTAAGGTTAATTAACAATTTTTTTAATTAGGTCCCAAAGTATCAAGTTTAGGTACTAAATTAGAAAAAAAGAGTCAAATTTAGGTACCAAATGTTATATTAAACTTATTTAAAAAATATAATTATTTATTTTACAATTTATTAAAATTAAAACAAGTGGTTAAGTATAATGGTAAGGTACGTTGCCCTCCCAAAAGAAGGAACTAGGTTTGAACTTAGAGATGACATTATTAAGAAGGTAGCCATTAATCCGAACATAAACCATAAAAGCGGATATAAAATTACCAAAATAAAAATTACTAGCTTCTCTAATGTTAAGTGATTTTACCTATTTAATTATTTTTAAATAATATGTTTTGAATTATTGTAATTGCTGTAAAATAATATTCATTATCCAAGCTATTGGATATAATTAAAATATTTAATAATATAAATGATATTATAATAAATTTTGAAATCACAATTAAAATATTTTATTATATTCAATGTTTTACTTCGTATAATTAATATAAAGCAACATATAATTCAGAATAATAACACATATCATTCACGTTTAATAAAAATTTTCCTAATCACCATTAAAGCATTCGTACAAATTATAAAGTATTGATATATTATAAATTAACTTGACAGTAAGTGTATATTTAAGATGACTAAAAGGCCTGGAAAAGGGAAGTAATAATGTCTAAAAGATTTTGTTTGATATTCTTCATACTCAACAACCTCATTCATTGCTATCTTTTATGCTATCAATTCCCCCACTATTTATCTAATACATTCTCATCATATATGGATTCTCATGAATTCATCAAATAGAAAGAGAGAAGATATGAATTATTTAGTGCACATAAATATTGAATATCAAACTCACCTTGTCGCAGAATAAAGTTGTAGTATTATCTTCCACGCCTTGCTCGCCAACCACTTTATCACTCTTTATTGAATTTAAAGAAGAAAACGCCGTCATTTTTGGACACCCAGCTATTGCAATATCACTCAAATTTGAAAATTCAAGAGCTCGACTTCCCAAATAAAAATTTGTCAAGTTGGAACACGCCTTTATTTCTACAAAGGAGAGCTTAGGAAATGTGAACTCATGTGCTGTTGCTTCCTCCTCGTCTTCCCTAATCACTTGTTCCATTGTATTGCATTCTTTTACTACTATCCACCATAGTTGCTTGAGGCTCAAAAGCATAGACGAGGTAAAAATGTACTTCAAGCTGCTACATTTATAAAAGTTTATTTTGCCAAGGCATGTCAATTCCAAAACTGCTCGAGGGCTTTTTTTCCATATTTCTATCAACTCGGGAAACGTGTCAGAGATGGTCAAATAACCTAGGCTATGGCATCCAACCTAAAACAACAAATTCCTCCATATTAGTACATTCATAATTCAAAAATAAACACTCTTTGTTAGTTATTCAACAATGAAAG
The DNA here is from genome assembly GCF_025698545.1 of Gossypium raimondii. Taxonomy (NCBI): domain Eukaryota; kingdom Viridiplantae; phylum Streptophyta; class Magnoliopsida; order Malvales; family Malvaceae; genus Gossypium; species Gossypium raimondii. The sequence goes on from NC_068574.1 coordinate 61,729,761, forward strand.
AATAGGAAAGAAAATCGAGCACTAACATTCATTGCATCAGGACAAGGAAGTTAGATAGCATTATGAATTAACTCCGTACCTTTTTTATGTTCAACAGTTGTAAGGTGGTATTCAAGTCACCTGCCCAACACCCTTTCATATCGAAACTATCCAGTTTTACACTTTGTAATTGTGGGGTGTTTAAAACTCCCTCAGAAAAGATCTTCAATTCAGGACACTCTTCCACAACTACTTCTTCCAAACAAAGAAAGTTGAAGGTGTAACTTCCAGGACAAAAGCTTGTGAGGCTCTTCAAATTGCTTAGTTGTAAACATTTCAAGTTACGAACCACAATCGTTTGATGGTAGTCTCCCTCATTTGCCACTATTTCTGTTATTTTAGTGCAGTCGCTTACCCTCATTGTTATTAATTGCACCATCTTCTCAAATACTAAGGGTGTAACTAAGTTTGTCATCATTTTGCAATATGACACTTCCAAAGTTGTGAGATTTTGGAAAGATACTGATGAGGCTCCAAGATTTATCAAATCATCACAATTCTTAATTGTGAGTGTCTGGAGATTAGAAAGAATATGGCCAAGCTCCGAATCTTTCTTCCATATATGCTTAAGATTTTTGGAAGAAGTCAATTGCAGATTTTTTATTGGTGAGGGAGTCCCAACATCTCCCTTACAAGGGACTACATGTTCGAAATCAAAACTATCAAACTCGAGACTTTTCAGATTGTAGAATCTTCGGAGGAAAAAGAATATAAAAGGAGATCCACCATGATGCCCTTTAAGAACTTTAATGTGGGGAAACAAGTTTGGTGGAAACTGGTCCACATCACCAACAAGATCTCGTAACCGAAGTTGTTCTAGATTGGGAATGATCTAGGAAACCAGTTAAACATAAACAAATCAAGCTCAATGTTTGAGTAATAGGATTTTATTTAAAATTTTTAAGAACACAGAATACCTTATGAATGAAAACTGATAAAAAAACCACACACACACAACTTGAAAGTCGAATGAAGAATAACAAGTTGAACTTTAACGTATTTAACGTATTTAGAATAAAATACATGACAGTCAAATCAAATATTGCTTGAAAATAAAAGAAAATAATAAAAATATAATTTGAGACCTAATATACACTATCTGAGAAGCCTTTATTGAGCACTTTTAAAAAATTTGATTCTTATTTGAGCACTTTCAAAATGTTTTGGTCCTTATTTGAGCAATTTAAAAGGTTTGCTTTCATTTAAACATTTTTATGGCTATCAAACCAATGTAAGATTCAGTTAATTGAATTGCATTATTATGTCATATAACACATAGCATGCGGTTTAGATGATGAAAACAAAAATATTTGGAATGATATACGTACCTCTTCAATCAACATTGCTGCCTCCCCATTCCCTTTCTTTCTTGCATTAATCTAACATCTTCTAAGGCCATTATCATTAGCAAAGCAGAACAATTTGTCCTCAATGTTTTCAACATGGGCCACAGGATTGTATGTTGCCCTTTATAGGGACATTTGAGCTCTTTTAAGTCTTCAACCACAAGTGAAGACACTTTGGGAAACTCAAACCTCATAGGCTGCTCCTCTACTCCTTCCCCTTCTGATACAATCTCCTCCACCCCACATTTTATTATGCTTAAATCTTCAAGTTGTAGAAGATGTTTGACTATTGACGCTGGAAATAGAATTTTCAAACTCTCACACCCTGAAACACTTAATTTTCGTAGATTTTGAAAAGAATCTGATGGTAGGTCATTTTGAAATATCATCTTCACATTACTCAACTGGAAGATCGTCATGGTTTCCAAGCTAGGAACAACAACCTATTCATACATATATATATATATATATGTATATAATGCCCATTTTAAAGTTAGCTCATATATCGCAAGCAAAAAAACAATAAAGGACAAATCAATTGAATTATACAAGTGTAAGACTAATGAAATAAATCACCTTCTCATTGAAGAGAGCCTGCGTGCCGGACTGATTACTAGTCTGACTAATGAATGCTTTTAACCTCGGGCAACCCTTAATCTCTAGCTCTTTCAACAATGGGAATTCGATATTATAATTTCCAGAGAAGAAGAAGATGAGGTTTGGAAGGTTACCTATCCGCAGGGAGTTTAATTGAGGGAAACAAATCACATCTTTCCTTTCTTCTTCTTCTACTTTTATTTCCTCTGTAAATATTATCTCCCTTAAGCACATGCAATCAGCTATGTCAAAGCGTTGGAGCTGCACCATACTTCTGGCGACAGAGGGTGATAACAGATGCTCAAACTTACAGCGTCCTTTGATGATCAAGCTCCTCAAATTCGAAATCCAATAATTTGTCTGGTTGTGCCACATTATGTCCTAAAATATCAAATTTAGGTGCCACATTGAAAAAAGAAGACAGAAGTACCAAATTAGAAAAAAGTGTCAAGTTTAGATACAAAACGTTATATATAATTGTTTATTTTACAAATTATTAAAACTAGTAAATGAATTACATTATAAATTTTACTAACTTCTAATATTTCATGTCTCTTGATAATTTTATCATTTAATTATTTAAATAATATATTAGTGTAAAGTAACATTTATTATTTGAATTATTGAATATAATCAAAATATATTAAATTATTTAACAATATAAATATTATTATAATATTTTTTTCTTTTAAATCTATAAAAAAATCAAAGTAAAGGGATATTCAATTCAGATTGAGTAGGAATTGTTTTGTTTTAAATAGATTTAGGGATTATAATTATTTATTTTATCTAAATATTTTCATAATCCTGGTACAAGAATCAATTTTATGAAAATAGGAAAGAAAGAAGATTATAATGTTGGGTGATATATATAAGAAAAATAGGAAGAAATTAAAATTTCAATTCATTACCCTATAAAGTAAATGGTATTATCTGCCACTTCTAAAACTTAGCTTATGAAATGAAAAAGGAAGTATTAATTTCTATCTTAATTCAACCAGTGTTGAAATAACTAAAGATTTACTCATCAACCTCATCCTTTTTTTTATCGTTTATGCTATCAATACCCCCACTTCAAATTCAATTTCTCATATATGGATTATCACCATTTATATACTCATCAATTCATCTAATAGAAAGAAAGAAGATATGAATTTTTTAGTGCACATAAATATTGAATATCAAACTCACCTTGTGGCAGAATAAAGTTGTAGTATTATCTCCCACGCCTTGCTCGCCAATCACCTTTTCACTCTCTCTTGAAATTGAAGAAGAAAATGCTGTCATTTTTGGACACCAAACTATCCTAATATCACTTAACTTTGGAAATTCAAGAGCTCGACTTCCCAAATAAAAATTTGTCAAGTTGAAACACGCCTCCAATTTTACATAGAAGAGTCGAGTAAATGTGAACTCATGTGTTGTTGCTTCCTCCTCGTCTTCCCTAATCACTTGTTCCATTGTATCGCATTCTTGTACGTTTATCCTTTCCAATTGCTTGAGGCTCAAAAGCATAGACAAGGTAAAAATGTATTTCAAGCTGCTACATCGATAAAACATCATTTGGCTAAGGTTCTTCAACTCCAAAATTGCTCGAGGGTTTTTCTTCCATATTTCTATCGACTCGGGAAACATGTTAGAGATGGTCAAATGATCATTTCGGCCATATAATTGTCCCTAAAACAACAAATTCATCCATATTATTACATTCATAATTCAAAAATAAACACTCATTGTTAGTTATTCAACAATGAAAGAATAGGAAAGAAAATCGAGCACTAACATTCATTGTATCAGGACAAGGAAGTTAGATAGCATTATGAATTAACTCCGTACCTTTTTTATGTTCAGCAGTTGTAAGGTGGTATTCAAGTCACCTGCCCAACACCCTTTCATATCGAAACTATCCGGTTTTACACTTTGCAATTGTGGGGTGTTTAAAACTCCCTCAGAAAAGATCTTCAATTTAGGACATACTTCCACAACTACTTCTTCCAAATAAGGAAAGTTGAAGGTGTAACTCCCTCCACAAAAGCTTGTAAGGCTTTGTAGTTTGCTTAGTTTCAAGCATTTCAATTTACCAACAACTATTGTTTGACGGTAGTCTCCCTCGTGTGCCACTATTTCTGTCATTTTAGTGCAGTTGCTTACCTCCATTGTTGTTAATTGCACAAGACTCTCAACTATTAAGGGTGTAGCTAAGTTTGTCATCATTTCGCAATTTGACACCTTTAAAGTTGTGAGATTTTTAAAAGATAATGAGGAGGCTCCAATATTGATCAAATCATGACAAAACATAACTCTGAGTGTTTGGAGATTAGAAAGAATATGGCCAAGCTCTGAATCTTTCCTCCACATACGCTGCAGATTTCTGAGATTAGACAAATTCAATTTTTTTATTCGTGACGGAGTCCCAACGTCTCCCGTACAAGGGAGTCCATCTCTGAAACTAAAACACTCAAGATCAAGACTTTCTGGATTGCAGATTTTTCTCAGGAAAGGAAATATAGGAAATCCATCCCCGAAGCCACCATTCACTTTAAGAACTTTAACGTGGTGAAAAAAGTTCAGTGGAAACTGGCCTTCATCACTAAGATGTGGTAACTCAAGTTGTTCTAAATTGGGAATGACCTAGGAAACCAATTAAACATTAACAGATGAAGCTCAATGTTGATGTACATGCTTAAATAAAACCAATGTACAGGAATAGGATTTTTTTTTTTTTAAGAAATCAGAATAGCTTATAAATGAAAAATGATAAAATAAAAAAAAACACACAACTTGAAAATAAAAAGACAAGAAATCATTGTTTCTGATTAAAACAAAAGGTTTTAAAACGCTAATATAATAATACATGACACTTGTACTTCCTTAATTGCTTTCAACACAATAAGCTCTTCTCTGACTCACTTTCTTTCCATCTTACATCCTTTAAGAGGTATAAAATCTTCAAATAAAGTCTTTACAGGTACTTTAACTTGATATCAATAAAAATAGGTAAATTTTAACGTATTTAGAATAAAATATATGACAATTGAATCAAGTATTGCTTGAAAATAAAAATAAAAATATAGTTTGAAACCTAATATACAACATTTTCAAAAGGTTTGACTCTTATTTGCATACTTTCAAAATATTTTGGTCCTTATTTGAGCATTTTGAAGGGTTAGGCTTTCATTTGAACATATTTGTAAAGCCCTTATATGAACATTTTGAAAGACTTGAGTCTTATGTGAGTAACCCTTTATTTGAAAATTTAACCTTTTTATCATTGTTCGGTGTTTCTTTCTATTTTTTCAAAAAAAAAAGGTAAAATACTCTTATGGTCAATCTAAAGTAAGATCTATCTTATTTTGATCACTCTAAATTTTTTCTCAATTTAACCACTCTAAATAAGATAATTGTATGAATTAATCACGACGTTAAAAATTTCATTTTATTTTAGTAGATTGTTGGTTTAGCATATTAGTCTATTGAACGATTGACATGTGGTTTTTTTTGGCTTTTAACTAAAGAGTTAATGGGGAAAAGTTTTGGACTAATTATAAGAATATTGTCCCTAATTTTTTTTAATTTTTATGTACTTTTTGAGATTTTTTATATTTTTGAATTTATATAACTATTTATTTATATATACATATTAATTTTAGGTTCAATACTAAATTGATAGAATATGTAAATATTGATTGCTAAATTTATCAAAATGTTAGAATCAAGACTATTTATCACTCATTAACATTTAATAAGAGTGTGATTGATAAATCATTAAAAATTCATTTCATTGAAAATAAAAATTTTCAACATTTAATTTTTTTAATTGTGTTTGAGAACCATATCACCATTTTACTTAATATAAAAATTTTAAAATGTTAGAACAGATAACTATTTATCACTTAATGTGAAAAATAGTAAGTTGATTTACTTTTCAAAATCTTATTTTTGAAATAAATTATTTCTGAATTTTTTGAAAAATAAAAAAAATAATTTTTATTTAAAGATAATATGAAAGTATGAAAAGATAAATATTATCATAATAATATTAATTATAATTTAAAAGAATGAATATTATGTAATTACATAATTGAATTGATGATATGATTAAAGGTGATTCTAACTCAAGTAAAATGCTTAAATATAAATATTAGATAGATAGGTCTAATGTAAGACTTCAGTTAATTAAATTGCATTATAACAACATAAAATGCATGTGATGATGAAAAGAAATATATTTGTAATGATATACATACCTCTTCGACCACCAAAGCTGCCTCCCCATTTCTCTTTCTTTCTTGGATTCTAACATCTTCTAAACCCATTATCATTAGCAAAGCAGAACCATCTGTGGTCAATTTTTTCAACATTGGCCACACAATTGTATGTTGCCCTTTATAGAAACATTTGAGCTCTTTTAGGGATGTAACCTCAAGTGAAGACACTTTGGGAAACTCAAACCTCACAGGTTGATCCTCTAATCCTTTCCCTTCCGATACAATCTCCTCCACCCCACAATCACTTATGCTTAAATCTTCAAGTTGTAAAAGATGTTTAGCTATAGACGCTGGAAATAGATTTTTCAAAATCTCACACCCTGAAACACTTAATTCTCGTAGATGTTGAAAAGAATTTGGTGGTAGGTCAGTATGAAATATCATCTTCACATTACTCAACTCGGAGATTGTCATCGTTTCCAAGCTAGGAACAGCAACCTATTCATATATATAATTCATGCCCATAAGAAAGTTAGCTCATATAATGCAGGCAAAAATTAAAAAATAAAAAAGGGACGAATCAACTGAATCATATAAGAGTAGTGTAAGACTAATGAAATAAATAACTCACCTTCTCATTGAAGAGAGTATGCATGCCGGACTCAGAACTACTTCTACTGATGAATTCTTTTAAATTCGGGCAATCCTCAATGTTTAACTCTTTCAACAAAGGGAATTCGATATTAAAATTTCCAGAGCAGAAGAAAATGAGGTCTGGAATACCCTTTATATGCAGGGAATTTAATTGAGGGAAACAAATCACATCTTCCCTTTCTTCTTCTTCTACTATTTCTTTTGTAAATATTATCTCCCTTAAGCGCATGCAATCCTTTATCTCAAAGCATTGGAGCTGCTCCAGCCTCCTGGCTACAGAGGGTGATAACAGATGCTCCAAGTTACCGCATCCATTGATGATCAACCTCCTCAAATTCGAAATCCAAAGACTTGTCTGGTTGTGCCATATTGTTTTAGTGTTAATAAAACACAATTGCAAGCTATCCGGAAAACATATTGCACACATTTACACATAATTCTTTTTTTTTCTTTTCTTAATCTTAAATTTTGTGTATTGAATTGAGTTTGGATTTTCATTGGGGTTCAAATTTATTTATTTTTATTATTAGAAAATGTAATTAATATTTTTTGATGGTGTTACTAAATAGTTACTAAATATGAACAAAGCTAAACAAATACCTGTTTATTGAAAAGTGGTACCGGCTCAAAACTTGTGGAATACTCCTCCATTCTGATTATGACATCAACTCTCTTTAAATTTGAAAATTCTTCTCCATTATTTAACTCCGCAAGTACACTCTTGATGCCTTCATGTCCCTTTAGGTCAAGATGCAAATCTTCACTCCTTTTCAGCAACATTTTCATCCCATTGTTCGAAGAAATGTTTGTATATATCTTGAGCTTCAATGTTCTCGAACATTCATATTTTGAATACTACTCAAATTCATTATAATCACCTACGAGAACCTTATATCTATCCAATGTCTCAATGAATCCATGCTTTGGAATCATTTGAACATCAGGAATATTAACATGTAAAGTAGTTAGACGAGACAAATTGTTTAATTCATCAAGGCGTGCATTTCTCCTTTCGTTGCCGACTACTCCTTCATTTTCCCATTCAGCAAAGCTTCCCTCCATATATAATTCTTCTAATTTAGACAAACTTGATAAGACATTTGGCGGGATGATTTTGAGTGCTCCACACCAACTCAAATCTAACAACCATAACCGAGTCAATTGTGCTATCTTCTTGGGTAATTCTTTGATCCTTGACAAGGCAAGGTCAAGGATTTCTAAATTTTTAAGCTCTCCAATGATTGTTATGTCTTCAACTCGCCATCCTCCTAAACACAACATGCGAAGATTTATGAGGTGAATAATTGACTCCGGTAGGTGAATAATTGACTCCATTAGTAGGAAATTGAAAATTCGTGATGTAAATCCAAGACTCTGAGACTTTCAATTCGTCTGAAAAAATCGGGAGGAATTGCCACTGAATCATCATGGGCCATATGGAAAAAGGAAAGACCTGAATACTCCATCTCCTTAGGAAGCTCGGCTACAATTTGAGGACAAGGTAAGCTTATCACTCTCAAGCTGTTCATTTTCGCCTTATCGGACCACTCCTTTGGAATATGATCTCTCAAAACAAGCATATGGTAGTCCCTCGATGCAATAGCTAAAGCAGCATCCCAAACAACATCATGGATATCAAAGTGCTCATCATCATAACTATCAAGCAACAGGGAAGAAGCTTTGAGATTAGCCACAACCGTCAATACTTCATTTCTAGCTTCTTCCATAGTGTTGACACCACCAAATAAACCCAAACCCACAGTATATCTCATCAACTTCTCAACCAGACCATTATGGCCTATTACACAGCAAAGCAAGAAAGTCAGCTTAACTTCCTCACTTTCTAAATAATTAAAACTCCACTCAATAGCTGAATATGCTGCAGTTATCCCCGTGAAGTTGCTTGATGAAGGCCTCTCTAGTTCTCGTAAAGCATTCTTCCACTCAAACAATCTCTTGTTTCTCAAAGTCCCTGCAACTGTCGCAATGGCTATCGGTAATCCTGCACATTTTTTGGCTACTTCCATAGCTGTAGGCTTCAAATCGCAACTTTCAACACAACCGCCAGCCTTCTTCTTGAACAGGTCCCAGGCCTCCTTTTCATTTAGAAGCCTAATGGAAAAATGTTTTTGAGCATCCATCCCATTTGATAAAACATTGAGCTCTCTAGAAGTTAATAGTAATTTGCAGCCCTTGTGTTCATCTCCCAAAGGAATCCCCACTTCCTCAATATCAACCTTCCTCCAAATGTCATCCAAGACAACCAGAACCCTCTTCTCTTTCTTCAATCTTTCTCGTAGTCGAAGTGCCTTTACATCAGTACTCTGCTCCTCAAATTTCAAGTCCAATAACTCCGCAATTCTCTTCTGAATTTTCTCAATATCAATGGTTTGAGTTACTGTTGCTATGACAACCGAATCAAACAACTTGTCCTTGACCTTTCTAGCGATTTCTTTTACTAGCGTTGTTTTTCCAATGCCGCCCATACCGTGCACCCCAATAACGCTGACGCTATCATCTTTCAGTGCCCCTATTATTTCATTCAAAACCAACGTTCTTGAGTGGAATTCCTCGTAACCTTTACCTGGTGGGACAGTGATACTCTGTAAAGGTACAGGATAAGAAACACCGTCAAACTTGCCCTGTTCAAGTAGCTCGGCAACAGCCTTCGCCTCCGCTGCAGCTTTCAGGCTATGCTTGTAACGAGTCCAAAAATTAGGACACAAACCAATGAAACACTTTTTCTTTGCTTTTTCTTCATCTTGCATCACTTTCTCTACTTGTTCAGGGATCTTCCTGTCCACTGCCGACATCCAGTTGTTAACATCACGTTCGATCTCTTCGCCGTTTCGTTGAGCTGCACCAACAGAATGCTGCACTCTGTCCCTTGCATCTTTCAGCTTCTCAGCTTGGTCCTTGAGGGTCTCAACATTTTGCTGATGACTGGAAAGGTATTTGACATGGTTTATGATAGGAGAAATCGTATACTCTGCAGCTTTAGTGAAAATAGAGCTAACGATGCCAATAACGAACTCCATTGAGAGAGCAAACAGCAAGTGAACTGAAAAACCACAGCCGCAACAGAAATCAAAACAAAACCAGAAGAAAAAATTACAAGTAAAAATGAGCAAAAGTAGAGCTTCTGTAAACAAACAAGTAAGACCAAAATGAAAGCAGATGGCGTACCTTTCCAAAATATAAGAGAATGATTGAGCGATGAATTCTCCCAGTTTTGAACGATCGAAATAACAAAATAATAATGTTTGTGCTAAAACATTTACATTATTCTACAATAAAAATATATGCAGAATAAACACAATATTTTTTTTTTTGGTGAATTATAAGAAGAAGATAAAGTTCTAATAGTAAGGCGATTGACGTGACTCAAATTTAAATCCCACTTGGGATGATGAATACCTTAACCATCAAACCAATATATGGGATCCATAGACGATAAACACAAAGTTTTAATACACAATGCAATACTTGTTTTATACTCCATCATCACTTTCTTAATTGCTTACTGAACAAAAAGGCTCTTGTCCTTAACAGTTTCTTTCATTTAAAAGATACACACATAACATTCTTATTTTGCTTAGTTTCAAAATTATGTTTCCTAATTTACTTTCCCCCTTTTAACATTAAAATTACAAAATATTTATTTTTATGAAATCACCATAATTAAATTTTAATAGAAAATTAACTAAAATAACAAATAGCCGAAACTCAATAAAAGTCAAATGAAAATAAAGATGTAATCTACTTCCGTATGTAGCTCTCATCAAATAGCAGAGAAATTTGGTTCAGGCACTAGCCACCCAACAGATATGTGGTCTCCTTAAATTATTTATTTTGCTTACTCAAAAAAGATTATACATTGAAAATATGATAACTTTATAATTCCTAATGAAGATTTAGGGAGAATCATGAGTAGCTTCTTAGCAGATCAATTCCGAGTTGACATTAATTCTTTCGACAATGAAAACCGATGAACAAAAATTTTTGAACAACTAAAAGCAGGACATTGTCGCCAAGTATCATCCACAAACTTGAGATTGATGTTTGAAAATAACATAGTGCATAATTAGCTGCTTGAAAACAACATAGAGCATAATTAGCCTATGGTCATGAATTTTGGGTTCTCAACGTGATTTATGCTTTCTTGCTTGTGGGAAGAGCTGAAGGGATTAATTAAGAATGCAGATGAATATAATGTGACTGTTGTTCACTACTGAACGATTGCTACATGCATGCATGCATGTAATTCAATTATTTATGGCATTGGTTTGTTTTCTTCTTGCTTTAGATTGTTTCTCCTATTCACTAAAAACAGAGAATTGGTGTTATTATCATTTATATTTTTGTGAGGATGAATATGAGAATCCTGGGATTAAAGGAGATATTAGCTTCAACTTTTCATCAAAATACTGGAATAAGTACATTATATTCTTTATAGAGAGAACAAAAAAGATGAAACAAGCACACACAAAATGAGTAGCAATCGTAATTACATGGTCTAAACCCCCAAGCTGATACAAAAATACCAGCAAAATGTATAACGTGGCTGAAATCCATCCTTACTACTAAAAGTTTACATGATTGTAATTCCCAGTGCCAAGCATGATGAACTTCATAATCAGTACTTAGATTATAATGTGAAATGCAACAGTTCAATAGTGGATTTGCAAAAACTGAATAAAGGAGAGCGTAGCCCCCATACTCCAATAGAGCAACTCAACCTACAATGAAAAAGACATTTCCATAGTCACTTTGTAAAGCATTAGTTAAGCCATAATGAAAATAGAAGAGTAAATTACCATTTGGTTTGAATTGAAATGAAACTGAACTTGTCCCACAAGCAACGGAACATATTTCCTTATTCCAGTTGGAGCAACTGATCAGTTACCTCGATCGCTTGAGAATTTTGCATATTCTGTACGTGCGTGATCAAAAGAAACGATTATAAAGAAAGGTAAAACCAACATTATTAAAAGTAAAACACTTTAAATCCTTTGAAATGATTGGTACCATTTGATCGAACATATGCTTTATGGTGGTGTTAAGGTCGCCTTCCCACTGCAGTTCACCATCCTCATCTCTTGTTAAGTGCATATGTTCCAGCCTTGGTGTGCTTAACTCCCCTTGAGAAAAATTCTTCATTTTTGGGCAGTCTGTCACTATCACTATTTGCAAGACTGGGAACTCCAACGAGTGATGCGCCAATGAAAAGCTTGCTAGACTTGGCAGATGACTTAGTTGCAAATACTTCAGCTTGGGAAAAACAATGCTGGCCTGTAAGTCTTCACCTTCACATGATATGATTTCTTCTACCAACTCAGAATCAGCTATGCTCAATCTTTCTAGTAGTGTCAGGCTCTTAGCTGTCGAGCATGCCATTAGATTGATGAATCCATGGCATCTTGAAACTTCCATACTTAATAGATTTTTGAAAGACAACAAAAATGGCTCTAAAGTCTTTAATGTTAGCTCTGGAAGTTGAGACAACCTTAAGGCCTCTAACTGATAGCATGCCGATGTGTGCCTTTCCTCGTTGATGTGTCCTTCAAACCGGACTATTTCAGAAATGGAGGCATTGTTTATAACAAGCTTCTCAAGCTTTGGTAGTGACTGAATGAAGGAATATGGAAGAGTAGTGGATGTCTCAGGAAAGAATTGGAGGTTAAGAAGTTTGAGGTTTGGGAAACACTGCAATGAGAGTTTTCCATCACATATCCCCTTTATCATATCATTCGTCTTCAGTGTTAATTCTTGTAAAACAGGGAAAGTGTCCTGGACACCAACAAATATATTGAACATTGACGAAAGAGTTTTAAATTTGAGTTAGTTCAAAAGGCAACTTATAGGGAACCTTATTTGATTTGGATATAAATTCAAGTAATGAACATGGAATATAAACTATCAGTGAGCATACCTCATTGACGCAAAACAAGGGTTGTTGGTTTGGGATTTCAACCTCACCAAATATCTGTACTTTGGGGCCTTCAATAACCTTCATAAATTTCAATGATGGCCATTGGGTGGTATGCATCCTAGAGTAGAAACTTTTCAAACTCGGCACCTTATCCAGTCCAAGGTGCGTTAGATGGGGAAATACAAACTTGGTCATCACTGTTTGTGCCATAGTAGACCGAGTAGCTGATGTTGACTGTGCTTCATTGGCATTGAGTGCTTGCAGCTCAATTATTTCTTCCAACGAATCACAGCCCTGAATCAGCAACTTCTCCAAACGAGGGAAAACAACCTAATAAATCATTAGATTGGGTTAATAACTGAAATATGTTGAAATGAAAAAGATTAATGAAAGAAGTAAAAGGAGAAGAGAACAATGGTAAAGTAAAAGAAGAAGAAATGACCTTTTGATTGAGGACAGCAGAGTTATTTGTTTGTGTAGGTTGGTGAATTTGAGGTTCATCTCCACATACAGATTTAGAGATGAATGTTCTCAGCAGAGGACAATTTGTTAGTGTTAAATCTCTTAAGCATGGGAATTCAAAGCCATTCTCAAAGCAGGTATCTTTGAGTTTGGGAAGGTCTTCCAGACACAGGGACCACAGTGTAGAGAACATCTGATTCCTCTCTGGTGGGTGGGATGGGTGGTGCCATATCTTATGAATGTTAATGGAGGACAACTTCAGATTCACCAAATGGGGAATGACAACCTGTTGACATAAATAATTTGAGTTTGGATTTTATGAATATAAATAACAATATAAATTATAACACATTTCTATTTTCATCAAATAAATTCAGTTGTATTTTAAGGTTAGAGAAAAAATTAGAAAAAATAATTTGTTTTTAAAATGTCTTTCAAATAAATATTTATACTATTATTCAAATATCAAACTTTTAAAACAAAAATCATATATTAAAAGTATTATATATGTACTTTAATTTATTTTAAAAATAAGATAAAAACTACTCTATTGAGGATTCAAGTTTGGATGCATACTCTTACCAGCACAACTAAAATCTAAATAAAGTGAATAAAGTCTACACTTCGCTCAAATTCATCAAATAAAAAGATGATATGAATTAATTAGTTCCGATAAAGATTGAATGCCAAACTGACCTTGTCATAGAATAAAGCGGCAGTATCATCTTCCACGTCTTGCTCGTCAATCACTTTTTCACTCTTTCTTGAAATTGTAGAAGTAAATGCTGTCATTTTTGGGCACTCGGCTATCGTAATAACCCGCAACTTTGGAATTTCAAGAGGTCGACTTCCCAAATAAAAAATTGTCAAGTTGGGACACGTCTCTATTTTTACAAAGGAGAGGTTACGAAATATCAAATTATGTATGGTTGCTCCCTCGTCGTCTTCCCTGATCACTTGTTCCATTGTATTGCATTCTTTTACTTCTATCCTTTTTAGTTGCTTGAGGCTCAAAAGCATAGACGGGGTAAAAATATAGCTCAAGCTGCTACATTTATAAATCTCCATTCTGCCAAGGTTCTTCGACTCCAAAATTTCTTGAGGGTTTCTTTTCCATATTTCTTGAGATGTCCAAAACAAATGGGCTATTGAATCCACCCTAAAACAACAAAGCCATCCATATTATTACACTCATAATTCAAAAATAAACACTCTTTGTAAGTTAGTCAAGTAGGTTTTAATTTTTTTTAAATGATGAAAGAATAGGAAAGAAAATCGAGCACTAACTTTTATTGTATCAAGACAGGAGGAAGCTAGATAGCATTATGAACCAACTCCGTACCTTTTTTGTGTACAACTGTTGTATGGTGGTATTCAGGTCCCCTTTCCAACACACTTTTCGATTGTAACGCCCTTGTTTTACTCTTTGTAATTGCGGGGTGCTTAAAACTCCCTCAGAAAAGATCTTCAATCTAGGACACCTTTCCACAACTACTTCTTCCAAACAAGGGAAGTTGAAGGTGTAACGCCCTGGACAAAAGCTTGTGAGCCTTTGTAGGTCGCTTATTTCTAAACATTTCAATTTCCTGACAACTATTGTCTGATGATAGTCTCCCTCATTTGTCACTATTTCTGTCATTTCACTGCAGTCTCTTACCCTCATTGTTGTTAATTGCACCAGATTCTCAACTACTAAGGGTGTAACTAAATTTGTCATCATTTTGCAATATGACACCCACAAAGTTGTGAGATTTTGGAAAGATAATGACGAGGCTCCAATATTTTTCAAATCATGACATCCCCAAATTGTGAGTTTTTGGAGACTAGAGAGAATATGACCAAATTCCGAATCTTTCCTCCATAAATGCTTAAGATTTTTGGAAGAAAGCAATGTCAGATTTTTTATTGGTGAGAGAGTCCCAACATCTCCCTTACAAGGGACTACATGTTTGAAATCAAAATGACTAAAATTTAGAGTTTCCAAATTGTAGAATCTTCGGACAAGAGGAAATATATAAGAAGATCCACTATGGAAGCCACCACCCACTTCAAAAACCTTAATGCGAGGGAACAAATCCGATGGAAATTGATCCGTATCACTAAAATTTCGTAACTCAAGTGTCTCTAAATTGGGAATGACCTAGGAAACCAATTAAACATTAACAAATGAAGCTCAATGTTGATGTACATGCTTAAATAAAACCAATGTAGAGTGATAGGAATTTTCTTTTTAAAAATTTAAGAAAACAAAATACCTTATGAATGAAAACTGATAATAATAATAATAAACACAAGCAGAAACCCGAATGAAGAATAGGAAGTCTGAATTAAAATGCACAAGCAATCATTGTTTCTGATTAAACAAAAAAAAAGGCAGAATAATGTAAGTTAAAACAAAAGGCTAATATAATACATGATAGTTTTACTTTTTAATTGCCTACAAAACAATAATCTCTTCTCTTTCTAATCTGATGATTAAATGCTCAAATTAGTGTGCAACCTTTCAAAATGTTGATATAAGCCCAACCTTTATAAAAATCTTTAAATGAAAATTTTTCACTTACTTCAATTCAATTTGAGTAAAAAATAAGTGAAATCTAATATATTTAGGGCACGTTTGGTTCGCTGTATTGGATTAGAGGTGTATTGGATTAGAGGTGTAATGGAATAGAGGTGTAATGGAATAGAGGTGTAATAGCAAATCAACTGTTTGGTTGAATGTAATGGAATAGAGGCGTAATAGTAATCTTGTGTTTGGTTGAATGGAATAGAGGTGTAATAGCATAATGAAAAAAACTAAAATGACTAGAATACCCTTACCATAAATTTGTTTTGATAAATGATTATTGTTATTGTTATTTAAATTTTAATAAGATTATTAATATCAATAATAAATAATTTAATCATATTTAAACATAATTATTATTAAATATATTATAATTAAAATATATAATTTAATAAAATTCTTAATAATCAATATTCTTATATAAATTTACTCAAATCATAATATATGATACTATAAAATATAAATTAACATAATTATTATTATATATTATAATTAAAATATATAATTTAATAAAATTCTTTTAATAATTAATATTCTTATATGAATTTACTCAAATCATAATATATGATACTATAAAAGATAATTTGAAATAATTAATATTAAATATATTTTAATTAAAATATATGATTTAATAAAATTTAAAATAATTATAACTAATAAATTATCTTATATGAATTTGTATAATTTAAAATAATTATTATTACATATAATTTAATAATAATATATAATTTCATAAAATTCTTAATAATAAATTTTCTTATATGAATTTATACAATTTAAAATAATTCGGATCAATCACACCTTCATTACTAAAAGTTACATTTCTTTGCATTATAATTCGCAATCTATTTGAAATAGTTTATACACAAAATCCACCGCTTAAAAATATGGACTCTTCCTCGAGCATAACTAAGCTTGAATTTCATTAAATTACTTTCAAAATTTCATTAAATTACTTTCAAAGTTAAGGATCAACATTTAACTACAAATTTTGAGTTTGCTAGTTTACAAAATTGAATTATTTTGGGAATTTGTTTCGACTTGAACATCCTCGTCGAGTAACAATCGAACTTGAGAATCTTACGAAGTCGGCGACCGGTTTTACTTGCTTTCTTGGAGCTTGATTTGAATCTAGTATATATTTGCACGAGAAGAGATTTGCCTCGATGGACTGTCTCTTCATGTACTACAGGTGAAGCTTACGTAAATCATAATTTCACACACAAGTTATTAATTCATGCAATGCAAAATGTTTGAGAAGCAGAATAAACCAAGAGGCGACCTATGTTACTGATTTGAAGTTCAACTCTTTGGAACACAACATGTATGCACGAACATGCCAAAAGTTAAAGTCCGCATGATATATGTAAAGGATGATTCACAAGAATTTATAAAGAGAACTTACCTTCTTGATTCGGAAGAAAGGCTTGCTTTGTCTGACCCGCATACGAACCTACATCTACCTCATCGGTAGAATGGCTGTGTATAACGGGAACAAACATCGAGCATAAGAATAACATGCAAGCGCTTAAATCATGATTAAAGTGTAACACAAAAGTGACCACCATATCCTTTGTATTTGCAACCGTTAAATTGCAGAAAATCAATAATAATTATAGATGTTTTATAAGTAATTTGTTAAAATGACTTTATTTGTTCATGTATGCCATGAATACCAAACATTGAATGCACTACAATCCATCTATTTACGGATAAACCTTCCTACATTTAGATACCTTGAAGGAAGAAGCGCCTTGGGAGCAGATGGAGCGTATGATGTTTCCCTTTCAATTTGCAAGTCGTTGAGCCTTCGAAACTCTTTCAAAGCGCTTGAAAATCTTTTGCAAGTTTAGCATCTGCTACCTTCTCTTGGCCTATAATTAATTAAAGGAATTAAAAGGCATCAAGCACTTCCTCAAGAGAAATGGGAGGAGAGAAAAGAGGCGGCGGGGTCCTGGCCCCTCTAAAATGGAAAATTTGCACTTGCAAACACTACAAAATCTATAAGATTATAAGTTAATACATGATAAAATTACATTTTGGCCCCGAAAATCCTAAAGTTTATAAAGATATAAGCTAATACAATGGTAAAATTGGATTTTAGCTCTCATAAAATATAATAACTTAATTTCAATCCAATTTTTTTGGTTTTGACCACGATTAAGCGATTTAGGCAATAAGTTCATTAATCTATGCATGAATTGCCACAAACATAATAGAATGAATATATATATGTATGTGTGTATATGAATGGAAAACACCAAGTTTATCATCCTGAACTTACACTAATTAAAGACTTGTGATCATTTCACTAGCTTGTTTAAGTTTAGCGAAGTGTCCTTCACTAATTGCCCAATATGTAGCCTTGTTTTATGCCCTTAAGTTAACCATATCAGCTACTTTGAACAACGATAATCTAATTAGCATATAGTAAAAATCACTTAAGAAATTGAAAGAAAGAACTACTTGCCCACACAATACAAGGAAGTAGTCGCTAGCTGGCGATATATATAAAAAACAAGTGAATCATCCGTAATTGAATCTTTCAAATAGAAGATCGAAGCTAAGCTAAGTGCAATTGAACAAAATTAAACTAAAATTTCGTGTATTCGAATCAAAATCGAGAAGACTATGAAGATTGAAATCATGTGATCACTTAAAATTGCAATGGCAATTGAATTGGCAAGAACTCACAGACTTTTCTCGAGCTCAGCGTATCCTTAGAATACCGAGAGGCGTTGACGAGCCGTTGAAAGGTGGAGGCTGCTTGTGTTGATCTGGAAAATGCCGAGGCCCTTTGCTTGCGTGGCGTCTTGCTTGCCGTTGATCAGGTTTTGCCTCGACACCAATGGCCGTCTGGCTTCCAGATCTCGAAAGCTCATGATTACTGCTCCACTATATAGCTGTGCTTGTAATAAACCCTCGCTTTCCCCAGAAAATTTTGAGATTAAATTTTTTCGGGAAAGAGGGTGGGAAAATAACAATCGATTCAACTATCAGAAATAAACAACCGATGCTTCTCATGCAATGAAGATGATGATTTATAACCCTCTCTAATCATGCTTCAGAAAAGACAAGCAAATCAGCATGCAAAGCACCCACAATCCAAGGCAAAGACAGAAAACTAAAATGAAAAGTTCATCCATACCTCACGCCGAGACCGAGAGAACCTAATGAAGCAGTGGCTTTCAAACGTGCTGCAACAAATGAAAGGGAAAAAACGATCGACAGAGAAAATCGGTAAAAGCGACGAGGAGAAATTATCGAGACGAAGAGGAGAGGGTCGGGTAGGGAGGAGGGTAAAGCAGAGAGTTTGGGAGGAAGCCGGACGTAATGTGTATCTGCGATTTGGGAAGGGATTAGAAAAGCGGAATTTGGGGATTAGGTCGGGATTGTATTACAGCGTAATACCTATTACAATGAACCAAGCGGAATAGGAGCGTAATGTAATAGGTGCGTAATCGGGGCGTAATGGATTAGCTAATACACTGAACCAAACACATAGTTAGAATAATATACAGGATATAGTTGAATCAAACATTGCTTGAAAATAATATAATATAATATAATATAAATATAATTTGAGACATGATATACACTATTTGAGAAAACCTTATTTGAGCACTTTCAAAGATTTGGTTTTCATTTGAACATTTTTGTAAATGTTAGGATCTTATATGAGCATTTTAAAAATTTTAACTCTTTTGTGAGCAACCCTTAAAAGGTTAGGCCCCTATTTGAGTATTTAGCCTTTTTCTTATCCAACTTGTCCCAACACTTCGTACTTTTTCTTTCTATCTTTTTCACAAAAATAAAAGGTAAACTATAGCTATGGTCACTAAATAGGGTTTGTCCTATTTTGGCAACTTTAAATTTTTTCTCAATTTAGTCACTTTAAATAAGATAACTGTGCAAATTTGTCACTGTTGTTAATGGATTGCTAATGTGACTCATTAGTCTATTAAGTGACTGACAAGTGGCTTTTTTTTTATTAACTAAAGTTTAAACTCAAAAAGTTTTGGACTAATTATAAGGACGCCTTTAAGCTTTAGTCAAAAGTCAATAAAAAATTTCACTTGTTAGTCACTCAATGTGCTAATATGTCACATAACAATCCATTAAAAGAAAACAAAAATTTTAACAGTAATAACTAACTCACATAATTATCTTATTTAGAGTGCCTAAACTAATTTTTTAAAAAAATTTACAGATTTAAAATGGTATTATTCTATTTTGAAAATATATCGTCTCATATTTTCAAATTTAAATTTAAATTTTTAAAATGTGTTTCATAACCATATTAACATTTTATTTAATATAAAAATTATAACAAAAAGTCTTAGAATATAATAAGTAAATAGATAACTATTTATCACATAATGTGAAAAATAGTAAGTTAATTTTATTTGTCAAAATCTTATTTTGAAATAAATTATTTCTTATTTTTAGAAAAATAAAAATAAAAATTTAACTTTTATTTAAATATAATATAAAAATATAAAATGTTATCATAATAATATTAATTATGATTTTAAAAAATTAATATTTATATAATTTCATAATTCCAATGATGACCCTAAACCGGTAAATACTTAAATATAAGTATTAGATAGATATCTCCAAAGAAATGCCTATCAAAGCAATGTAAGGTTCAGTTAATTAAATTGCATCATTATGGCATATAACAACATAACATGCATGTGATCATATACGTACCTCTTCAACCAACAAAACTGCCTCCCCATTTCCCTTCCTTTCCTGGATTCTAACATCTTCTAAACCCACTATCATTAGCAAAGCAGAACAATCCGTGGTCAATTTTTTCAACATTGGCCACACAATTGTATGTTGCCCTTTATAGAAACATTTGAGCTTTTCTAAGTGTTTAACCGCAAGGGAAGACACTTTGGGAAACTCAAAACTCACAGGCTGCTGCTCCACACCTTCCCCTTCCGATACAATCTCCTCCACCCCACACCGGCTTATGCTTAAATCTTCAAGTTGTAAAAGATGTTTGGCTATGGATGCTGGAAATAGATTTTTCAAAATCTCACACCTTGAAACACTTAATTCTCGTAGATTTCGAAAAGAATCTGGTGGTAGCTCATTATGAAATATCATCTTCGCATTTGTCAACCCGGAGATTGTCAGACTTTCCAAGCTTGGAATTGCGACCAATTCATATATATCATTCATGCTCATAAGAAAGTTAGCTCATGTAATGCAGGACGAATCAACTGAATCATATAAGAGTGTAAGACTAATGAAATAAATAAATCACCTTCTTATTGAAGAGAGTATGCATGCCGGACTCAATACCGCTTTCACTAATGAATTCTTTTAATTTCGGGCAACCGTCAATCTCTAGCTTTTTCAACAAAGGGAATTCGATATTATAATTTCCTGAGCAGAAGGAGATGAGGTTTCGAAGGGAATGCATATCCAGAAAGTTTAATCGGGGGAAACAAATCACATTATTCATTTCTTCTTGATCTTCTTCTTCTATTTCCTCTGTAAATATTATCTCCCTTAAGGACTCACAGCCCCATATCTCAAAGCGGTGGAGCTGCACCAGACTCCTGGCGACAGAGGGTGACAACAGATGCTCCAACTTGCCGCATGCAGTGATGATCAACCTCCTCAAATTCGAACTCCAATGATATGTCTGCTTGTGCCATATTATGTTGTTGTTAATGGAATGATGGAAAACAAGTTGCATACATTTTCAAACAATTCTTTTCTTGTAAAAATCTAAATGGAAGGGAAACGAAAAGATAATACGTAACATAATTTGGAAATATGGTTTTCGATTTTAAAGAATTTTAGTTCGAACTGTGAATTCCAATTACATTTTCATAATTTTTGTGTATTGAATTGATTTTGGACTTTCCATCAGTTTGGATTAAAATTTAAATTTTGGGTTTGAAATTTATTTTGTAGCCTTAAAAACCATTGGATAATTAATTATTTTATTATTAGAAATTTAAGGTTAGTGGATCAAATAATTATCTAATAATTATAACTTTATGACGATGTCACTAAATAGTTGCAGTATAAATAAAAGTTGTAAAAGAATATATGAATAATGTCAAACAAATACCTGATTAATGAAAAGTGGTAGGGGCTCAAAACTCGTGGAACACCTTTCCTCTTGACAGCAAAAGCTAATAAGTTGCGGCAGCCTCTCAAGTTTTATGAAACGTAATTCAGAGAGCTCAATTTTGTTCATTGTGATATAT
Source organism: Gossypium raimondii (assembly GCF_025698545.1). Lineage (NCBI taxonomy): Eukaryota > Viridiplantae > Streptophyta > Magnoliopsida > Malvales > Malvaceae > Gossypium > Gossypium raimondii. The sequence goes on from NC_068574.1 coordinate 61,751,804, forward strand.
TGCACCTGCATACCATTTTGGACATGAAGACTCTGTAAATGTGGAAAATCGTTCCCTTTATTTAACTCTGCAAGTACATTCTTGATGCCTTCAAGTCCTTTTAGGTCTAGGTACAAATCTTCAGCCTTTCCCAGCAACATTTTCACCCCATTATCCAAACAAATGTTTGAATATAACTGGAGCGCCAATCTCCTTGAACATTCATGTCTTGGAAGCCAGTTGGATATAAGATGATCACCTACAAAAATCCTGTATCTGTTCAATGTCTCAATGAATCGATGCTTTGGAATCATTTGGATATCAGGAATACGAACATATAAAGTAGTTAGACGAGACAAATTGTTTAATTCATCAAAGCTTGCATTTCTCCTCTCGCTTGCATTTAGCTTGATTAAAGTAGTATTATCTTTTTATAACTTTATTTTTTATTTATTAATTTATATTCTCTTTTGGTAAAGGTGACAAAAGAAAGGAACAAGCTATGACCAATTATTGAGTTGGGGGCTTAATGGGAATACTATTTTGGTACTGTGTTTTGGAGGTAAATTCGAAAAAGATCTTATTAAAATCTGTTGGAAAAATATTAACACATAGATCAAAAGCTATCAACATATCTATATAACTATTTATAGCCAAAAAAGAAGCAGATTTAAAAAAAATGGTTGTTTAGGCCCATTTTGACATATTTATGGTAATAGTTTAATTTTTAATAGAAAAAGTAAAATGTGTAAGAAAGCACGATGCCTTTACCCTTACTTGACATCGACATCAATTTGAACTTTAAAGTTCAAAAACCTTAACAAAAATTAAAAGTATTGATACACTTAAGAAAATATCAATACCTTTCACCATCTATTGATACCATCATCAACTTTTCAATATTCTATCTATGTTTTTCTTTTGTTCATTTTCATATGTATTTGTCTTCGCATATTTTACCATTTCTCAACTTGTTTGTTTACCCTACAAGTTTATCATATCTAAAACATGAATTTAGCAAAGCTGCTATTGTGGAACCAAAAATATTTTGTATTGATGATGAGATTTATGGAACTTACAAATTGGCTATCAGGCCTTGAACTAATATTGTAAATGTACTCCCATTTTTAATGGTATCTCGCTCTCTCTACTCTGATAATGTTTTCTTTTCTCTCCATTAAATTATAGAAAAAAATATTTTGGTATAGGAGGATTCATCATGTATCCATCTTCTAAAGTTAGGAGAAGACTACCATTAGAAAGTAGCACTACACAAAGTATCTCTCTTTCCCCACATTGTCGATAAACTTCTGTAATCCAATCAACAGATTTATAAATTCCATTGTAACTCTAATTGTAGGAAACAACACATGTAAGGGTACCGATATTAAAAATGCATCATCCTAGACACAATTTCATTTTCTCTCTCCAAAATTGGCCTATTCTAGTAAATATGTTAAAAATAAGCCTAAATAACTAAATTTTTTCTTAAATCGGCCTTCCTAACTAATTTAGTTTTTATATAAAACGATGATTTATGCTTCACATAAATTAAATCAATAATCAAGTAAGTATATAAGTGGGTGTGAACTTATTAAAATATCAAGAAAGTAACAAATATATAATTAAATATATAATTAGTTAACTAATGAGGTGTCACAAATATTAGAATGCTACGTTCAAAATTAAGAAAAATTATTAAATTTTAAAATGAATGTGAAAAAAATTACAGATCAAATTAAAAGAAAATGTCATGTTCGGAACTAAATGTTGACTAACCTTCATTTATTAACCCAAATGTTAATAGGATTAAATATCTTAAAATAATTTTAATCTTTAAAATTCGACACGATTTAAAGTTTTTAATTTTTTAGGCATAACAATAAATTTAACTTCTAATATTTATTGTTTTCACTTTAATCTTAATTTTTTTATTACTTTATCTCTCAACCTTACAAATATAATCAAATTGTTTCACTTTAGTCTTAATTTTTTCTCCTCTCCAGTGGGGTTTTCAAGGAAAAGAAGATCATACTCTCTTATTGCTCTTAGCTTTCTCACCATTTCATTTCTACGTTTATGATAATACTCTAAAATGACATATTTTTATGTATTAATTACATATTTATTTTGAGTACGATCTTATTAATTTATACTTTTTATGATTTTTTATCTTGTAGGGATTAAATTGCAGGCAAAAGAAAATTTGAGGGCAAAAAGAGTGAATTTGAGGACAAAATGGGCCAACATTTTTTATCTGGTATAATCACACAAGACTTGCATAATCACACTGTTTCCACTGTTACTTTCAAGGTAATCAATTTATTCTAGACATACATACACAAATACATGTATGTATAGGTAACTAACTATGGTCTATGTATATGGTGGACTAAAACTTTCAGCATTATAAGGTATCCGTGATGCTATTTCGTTCGTTGTACTTAGTAGACGTTGATAAGGAAACAATTGGCAGAGTTCTGAAATTGAATTCTGTAAGGAATGGAAATCTATGGAAAGAAATTGATGTTTTGATATTCAACACTTGGCATAGGTGGCACCGTAGAGGACTGAAGCAACAGTATGAGCTCTACAAAAATAAGTATAATCTGATTAACTGATGACATTTAGTAAGAGCTAAAGATCTGCAATTGTTAACTGCAGATGGGATTATGTGCAATTTGATGGGAAGATTCGTAAGGACATTGATCGCACGGTTGCTTTTCGTACAGCTTTGAGAACATGGGCTAAATGGGTTGATTCAGATGTGGATACCAATAGGACTAAAGTTATATTTCAAGGAATTTCCCCTTCTCACTACAAGTGAGCTTTTTCCCTGTTGCGATCTCTTTGTTCTGTATCGGCCTCCCGAGTAATATGATTACTAGTCTCTTGTTTATGCATGTACCAGTGGCATAGATTGGAATGAGCCAGGAGTAAGGAATTGTTCAAGGCAGACGACACCATTCAAGGGATCGATTTATCCAACTGGTTTGCCTCTGGCAGAGTACGTAGTTAAAGAGGTAATAAGGAACATCAAGAAACCTGTTCATTTGCTTGATATTACAATGCTCTCTCAATTAAGAAAAGATGCACATCCTAGCACTTACAATGACTTCAACGGCATGGATTGCACCCACTGGTCGTTGCCGGCCTCCCCGATACATGGAATCTACTTCTGTATGCAGCTCTCATCAAATAGCAGAGAAATTTGGTTCAGGCACTAGCCACCCAACATATATGTGGTCTCCTTAAATTATTAATTTTGCTTACTCAAAAAAGATCATAAGATTATACATTGAAAATATAATAAATTTGTATTACTTCTGTTTGCAGTTCTCAATTATGCATGTGATGTAATTCAATTGTTTATGGCATTGGTATGTTTTCTTCTTGCTTTAGATTGTTTCTCCTATTGCCTAAAAAAAGAGAATTGGTGATATTATGATTGTGAGGATGAATATGAGAATCCTGGGATTCAAGAGATATTAGCTTCAACTTTTCATCAAAATACTGAAATAAGTACGTAATATTCTTTATAGAGAGAACAAAAAAAGATGAAACAAGCACACGCAAAATGAGTAGCAATCTTAATTAAATCGTCTAATCCCCCAAGCTGATACAAAAATACCAGCAAAAAGTATAATGTGGCTGAAATACATCCATAAAACTGTGGTCAACCTTACTACTAAAAGTTTTCATGTTTGTAATTCCCAGTGCCAAACATGATGCACTTCAAAATCAATACCTAGGTTATAATGTGAAATGCAACAGTTCAATAGTGGATTTGCAAAAACAGAATAAAGGAAAGTGGACGCCCCCATACTCCAACAGAGCAACTCAACCTACAATGAAAAAGGCATTTCCATGGTCACTTTGTAAAGCATTAGTTAAGCCATGATGAAAATAGAAGAGTAAATTACCATTTGGTTTGAATTGAAATGAAACTGAGCTTGTCTCACACGGACCCCAACATATTTCCTTATTTCATTTGGAGCAACTGATCAGTAACCTCGACCGCTTGAGAATTTTGAACATTCTGTACGTGCGTGATCAAAAGAAACAATTATAAAGAAAGGTAAAACCAACGTTTTCAAAAGTAAAACACCTTAAAATGATTGGTACCATTTCATCGAACATATGTTTTATGGTAGTGTTAAGGTCGCCTTCCCACTGCAGTTCACCGTCCTCATCTCCTGTTAAGTGCGCTTGTTCCAGCCTTGGTGTGCTTAACTCTCCTTGACAGAAATTCTTCATTTTGGGGCACTTTTTCACCTTCACCATTTGCAAGACTGGGAACTCCAACAAGTGATGCGCCAAGGAAAAGCTTGCTAGACTTGGCAGATGACTTAGTTGCAAATACTCCAGCTTGGGAAAAACAATGCTGGCCTGTAACTCTTCACCTTCACATGATATGATTTCTTCTATCAGCTCAGAATCAGCTATGCTCAATCTTTCTAGTAGTGTCAGGCTCTTAGCTGTCGAGCAAGCCATTAGATTGATGAATCCATGGCATCTTGAAACTTCCATACTTAATAGATTTTTGAAAGACAACAAAAATGGCTCTAAAGTCTTTAATGTTAGCTCTGGAAGTTGAGACAACCTTAAGGCCTCTAACTGATAGCATGCCGATGTGTGCCTTTCCTCGTTGATGAGTCCTTCAAACCGGACTATTTCAGAAATGGAGGCATTGTTTATAACAAGCTTCTCAAGCTTTGGTAGTGACTGAATGAAGGAATATGGAAGAGTAGTGAATGTCTCAGGAAAGAATTGGAGGTTAAGAAGTTTGAGGTTTGGGAAACACTGCAATGAGAGTTGTCCATCCCATATCCCCTTTATCATATCATTCGTCTTCAGTGTTAATTCTTGTAAAACAGGGAAAGTGTCCTGGACAACAACAAATATATTGAACATTGACTAAGGAGTTTTAAATTTGAGTTAGTTCAAAAGGCAACTTATAGGGAACCTCATTTTATTTGGATATAAATTCAAGTAATGAACATGGAATAGCATACCTCATTGACGCAAAACAAGGGTTGTTGGTTTGGGATTTCAACCTCACCAAATATCTGTGCTTTGGGGCATTCAATAACCTTCATAAATTTCAATGATGGCCATTGGGTGGTATGCATCCTAGAGTAGAAACTTTTCAAACTCGGCACCTTATCCAGTCCAAGGTGCGTTAGATGGGGAAATACAAACTTGGTCGTCACTGTTTCTGCCATAGTAGACCGAGTAGCTGATGTTGACTGTGCTTCATTGGCATTGAGTGCTTGCAGCTCAATTATTTCTTCTAACGAATCACAGCCCTGAATCAGCAACTTCTCCAAACGAGGGAAAACAACCTAATAAATCATTAGATTGGGTTAATAACTGAAATATGTTGAAATGAAAAAGATTAATGAAAGAAGTAAAAGGAGAAGAGAACAATGGTAAAGTAAAAGAAGAAGAAATGACCTTTTGATTGAGGACAGCAGAGTTATTTGTTTCTGTAGGTTGGTGAATTTGAGGTTCATCTCCACATACAGATTTAGAGATGAATGTTCTCAGCAGAGGACAATTTGTTAGTGTTAAATCTCTTAAGTATGGGAATTCAAAGCCATTCTCAAAGCAGGTATCTTTGAGTTTGGGAAGGTCTTCCAGACACAGGGACCACAGTGTAGAGAACATGTGATTCCTCTCTGGTGAGTAGGATGGGTGGTGCCATATCTTATGAATGTTAATGGAGGACAACTTCAGCCTCTTCAAATGGGGAATGACAACCTGTTGACATAAATAATTTGAGTTTGGATTTTATGAATATAAATAACAATATAAATTATTACACTTTTCTATTTTCATCAAATAAATTCAGTTGTATTTTAAGGTTAGAGGAAAAATTAGAAAAAATAATTTGTTTTTAAAATGTCTTTCAAATAAATATTTATACTATTATTCAAATACCAAACTTTTAAAACAAAAATCATATATTAAAAGTATTATTTATGTACTTTAATTTATTTTAAAAATAAGATAAAATTTATTCTATTGAGGATTCGAGTTTGGATGCATACTCTTACTAACACAACTAAAACCTAAATAAAGTGAGTAAAGCTTACGCTTCGCACAAATTCATCAAATAGAAAGATGATATGAATTAATTAGTTCCGATAAAGATTGAATGCCAAACTGACCTTCTCACAGAATAAAGCGGCAGTATCATCTTCCACGTCTTGCTCGTCTGTTGGAACAAAGAGACAATAACAGGCTGTTTTGTATCTTGCTTGAATAGCAAGCCTCGAGCCTTGTTGAAGAAACAAACTCAGAAGCAAAACAGAAAATGAAACTAGCAGGAGAATAACAGAAAAGAGAGAAGAAGGAATGAATGAAAAATGAGCTGATATTTTTTTCATTAACTCAAAACAAGGCATTAAGCCATTACATATTTCAGTCAACAAGTAAAACAAACAAGTAATCACCTAATCAACTACCTAACTCCACTAATTTGCATTGAAACTTACAAGATTAGCTTGTACAACTTGCATTCTTGACTTTTCGGTCAATCAATATCAAAACATTTACCTACTTAGTTCAACATGAACTAGATTACAAAACAATCAAAATGGAACTAAAGCAGCAAGTGGATTGGCGACTTCAAACTTGATTCTTTGCACACAATGGCACCATTGCTTTCGCTATTTCTTGAGCATGACCACCTTTGCATGTCGTGCATGGCCACCTTTGCATGGGAACTAAACTTAACACTCCTCCTTAGTTTCCATGCTAGTAACACCTAATTCCCTTTTGAATTTAACAAATTTAGACACATTGAGTGCCTTTGTGAAGATATCGACAATTTGCATACGAGCGCAATGAATCATTTCGATTTCATGAGCTTGTTCCATCTCCTTATAACATGCAACTTAATATTGAAGTGCTTGGTTCTACCATGAAAAATGGGATTTTTGCAATTGCAACAATGATTTGTTGTCATAATAAATCTCTGTTGCCTCTTTTGGTTATGGTTTAAATCACCAAGATTTTCTAAGCCATATGGCTTGATTCACAGCAGATGCTGACAACATATTAAACCTGCTTTGTTGATTGTGCCACGACTTTGTTTCTTAGAACTCCAGCAAAACATGCTTGAGCCAAGACTAAATGCATATCCGGATGTGCTCCTCATGTCATCACTCGATCCAGCCCAGTCACTATCAACATAGCCTATCAGCTTCATGTTTTCAGCCCTTTTGAACAATACACCATGATCAATGGTGCCTTTGATGTATCTTAGCACTCTTTTAGGCGCTTGAAAGTCTGATCATTGCAGCAATTCATGTATCTCGATAGCACACTAACAGCAAACATGATATCGGGTCTTGTTGCAGTCAAATACAACAGACTACCAATGAGACTCTTGTACATAGTCTCACAAATTGGTTCACCACTCCCTTGCCTCGAAAGCTTCACTCCAACAGCCATTGGTGTGCTTGTTGGCTTGCAGTTCTTCATAGAGAACTTATCCAGGATCTTCATAGTAAAAGAACTCTGACTAAGAAAGATTCCCTTTTCTGTTTGCTTCACTTCCATTCCAAGGAAGTAGTTCATTCTGCCTAAATCAGACATTTCAAACATTTCCATCATTTTTCTTTTGAAATCTGCGAGCATTCTTCTATCTCCTCCAGTTACCAGTAAATCATCAACATAGAGTGACAGGATAAGTGAGTTTCACTTGGTTCTTCTTCACATCGATGTTGGTTCACTGGGACTTCTCTCAAATTCCAAACTGAGCAGGTAAGAGTCAATTCGAGCATACCAGGCTCGAGGAGCCTGTTTCAGACCATATAAAGCCTTTTTCAGTCTGTACACCATGTGTTCTTTGCCAGTGATCACAAATCCTTGAGGCTGCTCGATGTAGATCTCTTCTTCCAGGAAACCATTGAGAAATGCAGACTTAACATCAAGCTGATGAATGGTCCACTGATGTTGAGCAGCCAAGGCAACTATCATTCTAACTGTGTCAAGCACAGCTCTTTGGTGCAAATGTTTCGGGTAGTCCGGACCATACCTTTGGCTAAATCCTTTGACAACAAGCACGGCTTTTAGCTTGTTGATCGCCATCGCATTACTGTTTTACTCGATAGACCCATTTTACTCCAATGGTCTTCTTTCCGGCGGGTTTATCAACTAGCTCCCATGTGCGGTTCTTCTCAATCATGTTGATTTCATTGACCATAGCTAGTTTCCGACCTTCATCGCCTCGGCCTCTTCAAAGCGCTAGGTTACGCTATTGCAACTGTGCCCTTTCATAAATATCATCTAGGGGCCTTGTGCCTCTCACGAGCACATCATCAACATCCATTTCGGTCCTAGTTGCTCAAGTTGACTTGATTAGGCACTAGGTCTTCAAGCGCTTACGCTCATTTTTCTCCCAATTCCAAAGAGCTTTTTCATCAAAGATGACATCTCTGCTCACTGGACTTTGTTTGTCAAGGGATCCGAACCTGTAGCCCTTCTTGACCGGTGTAGCCTACTAGAACACTGGTTGAGCCCTTTAGAGAGCTTGTCTCTCTTTTCTTTGTATTTGTGCATAACACGAGCAACCAAACACCTTCAGATGTGCCAAAGAAGGCTTGCCGAACCAAGCCTCGAAAGGTGTCTCGGATGCAAGAGCTTTGGTAGGAAGCATTACGAAGGTAAGCTGCAGTGTTCTTGCCTCGGCCCACATGGTTTTGGGCGGTTTCTTTTCAAGCAGAGACATCCGCCATATCCATCGAGCTTCTATTCTTTCTTTCGGCTACCCATTCTTTGAGGTGTGTAGACATTTGTGGTGATGTTTGATACCAACATCATTGCAAATGGCTTGAAACCGAGTGAAGTGTACTCGGTGCCATTATGCATCCTTATCGATTTCAAACTTGCAACCTGTTTCTTTCTCTCTGACGTTTTAAACTTCACAAACACTTGAGCTACCTCGGACTTGTGTTTTAAGAAGAAAATCCAGCAAAACCTTGTAAGATCATCAATGAAGAGGATGAAATACACTTTTCTTTGAGTGATTCGATCCTCATCAGACCACATACATCGAGTGCACCAGTGCAGTCTTTCAAGTAGCTCTCAAGTGAATTTGTAGGAAATGGCGGTCTTGCTGTTTCCCCATCCGCAAACTTCACATACATCATCATGCTCCATCGAGTGGTGAAGTTCTCTGCCAAACCCTCTTTGGCCATCTGAGCCATTGATCCGAAGTTGGCATGTCCAAGCCTTTGATGCCAAAGCTTGGAGTCATCAACAGAGGTGTGTATCTTTGAGTTTGAGTCATTTGCCAGTGAACCTCAAAGCATTTATCGGTCATTGTGATCATCATAAGGCTTGATCCACTTGGATCGATAATGTGGCATTGTTTGTCCTTGAACACAACAGAATAACCTTTCTCGGCGGTTGAGCTATCTTTGAGAAGGTTTCATCAATCTCGCACCAACAAACACATTTGGAATGATCTTGTTGCTGTGGGAGTACATATCAAGCACTTCTCCTCTTCCTTGATCCTTATAAATGACCATTTCCAACCTTGACCTTGGTTTTATAACTTCATCCAAGGTTTTAAACAAGGAGGCATCTGGTGACATGTGGTTAGTGCAACCACCGTCCAAAGAACTTGACCTTTTGAGCATTTCTTACGAGCAAGCTAAGCGAGGAAGCAAAGAAAGACACTGTTCTTCTTGGTCACTACTGATCCTCGGCTACTCGAGCTTCAACCTTTGATCGCTGAAATTGATTACGCCTTGGCTTACTCCCTGCTTTCTGAGACCCTTTCAACATGGCCCTTCTTCTTGCGGTGTTGGCATCGCATCCGCCTAAACCAACATCATCTTCGGATGACTGGCCTCTTGCAATGTCTGCAGGGCTGGTCATTACTCCTTCGATGTCGATCTTAGGCTGTTTTTCCAAGGCCTTTTGCTTCTTGCGACTTTGAAGCTCGAGGCTTCTCTGGCCTTGGCATTGAATGCACCTTCCTGGTGATCTTCAGCTCTGCTAGCTCTCCTTTGTTCCTGAGCATAGAAAGTGTTGATTAGCTCAGTCAAAGAGATGGTAGCAAGGTCTCTTGAGTCCTCTAAGGAGGATATCTTGGCCTCATATCTCTCAGGCAAAGTGGAGAGGACCTTTTCCACAATTCTTGCCTCATCAAAGTGCTCACCAAGGAGCCTTATACTGTTAACCACTGCTATGATTACATCGCATCTTTGCTTCACTTGTTTCTTCTTCCTTCATCTTTAGATTCTCGAAATCCCTTCTCAAATTTAATAGCTGCTGTTGCCTTGTTCTCTCAGTGCCTTGAAACTCCTCCTTAAGCTTATCCCAGGCCTGTTTTGGAGTCTCACAGGCCATAATTCTAGTGAAGATGACATCGATACAGTTCGGATGCGAGGACATGGCTTTATGCCTTTTGGTCCTCTCATCGACATGTTTGCCTTATCTCGAGCTCTTGTGGGATTAGCCTCGGTGGTCTGGCTCGACATCTGTGTTAACAACTTCCCACAGATCAAAGGCTGCAGGTAAGTCTTCATCTTGACCACCATATGTGGAAGCCATCTCCATTGAAGACTGGTGGAAATTTGGTGAAAAACTTGAGGAAGACATTCAGCTTTCTTAGTTTAATACAACAGGTCCACTAAGAATGAAGCTCTAGATACCAATTGTTGGAACAAAGAGACAATAACAGGCTGTTTTGTATCTTGCTTGAATAGCAAGCCTCGAGCCTTGTTGAAGAAACAAACTCAGAAGCAAAACAGAAAATGAAACTAGCAGGAGAATAACAGAAAAGAGAGAAGAAGGAATGAATGAAAAATGAGCTGATATTTTTTCATTAACTCAAAACAAGGCATTAAGCCATTACATATTTCAGTCAACAAGTAAAACAAACAAGTAATCACCTAATCAACTACCTAACTCCACTAATTTGCATTGAAACTTACAAGATTAGCTTGTACAACTTGCATTGCTGACTTTTCAGTCAATCAATATCAAAACATTTACCTACTTAGTTCAACATGAACTAGATTACAAAACAATCAAAATGGAACTAAAACAGCAAGTGGATTGGCAGCTTCAAACTTCAGTTGCTGCACACAATGGCACCACTGCTTGCTGCTATTTCTTCGAGCATGACCACCTTTGCATGTCGTGCATGGCCACCTTTGCATGGGAACTAAACTTAACATCGTCAATCACTTTTTCACTCTTTCTTGAAATTGTAGAAGAAAATGCCGTCATTTTAGGGCACTCAGCTATCGTAATATGCTGCAAATTTGGAATTTCAAGAGATCGACTTCCCAAATAAAAATTTGTCAAGTTGGAACACGTCTCTATTTTTACAATGCAGAAGTTAGGAAATATCAAATTATGTATGGTTGCTCCATCCTCGTCTTCCCTGATCACTTGTTCCATTGCATTGCATTCTTTTACTTCTATGATTCTTAGTTGCTTCAGGCTCAAAAGCATAGACGGGGTAAAAATATAGTTCAAGCTGCTACATTTATAAATCTCCATTCTGACAAGGTTCTTCGACTCCAAAATTTCTTGAGGGTTTCTTTTCCATATTTCTATCAACTTTGGAAACGTGTCAGAGATGTCCCGATCAAATAGGATATTGAATCCACCCTAAAACAACAAATCCATCCATATTATTACACTCATAATTCAAAAATAAACACTCTTTGTTAGTTAGTCAAGTAGGTTTTAATTTTTTTTTAAAATGATGAAAGAATAGGAAAGAAAATCGAGCACTAACTTTTATTGTATCAAGACAGGAGGAAGCTAGTTAGCATTATGAACCAACACCGTACCTCTTTTGTGTACAACTGTTGTATGGTGGTATTCAGGTCCCCTTTCCAACACACTTTTTGAATGAAATGCCCGTGTTTTACTCTTTGTAATTGCGGGGTGCTTAAAACTCCCTCAGAAAAGATCTTCAATCTACAACACATTTGCACAACTACGTCTTCCAAACAAGGGAAGTTGAAGGTGTAACTCCCTGGACAAAAGCTTGTGAGCCTTGGTAGGTCTCTTATATCTAAACATTTCAATTTCCTGACAACTATTGTCTGATGATAGTCTCCCTCATTTGTCACTATTTCTGTCATTTCAGTGCAGCCGCTCACCCTCATTTTTGTTAATTGCACCAGATTCTCAATTACAAAGGGTGTGACTAAATTTGTCATCATTGTGCAATTTGACACCTCCAAAGTTGTGAGATTTTGGAAAGATAATGACGAGGCTCCAATATTTTTCAAATCATCACAACCCCAAATTTTGAGCTTTTGGAGATTAGTGAGAATATGACCAAGTTCCGAATCTTTCCTCCATACATGCTTAAGATTTTTGGAAGAAAGCAATTTCAGATTTTTTATTTGTGACAGAGTCCCAACATCTCCCTTACAAGGGACTACATGTTTGAAATCAAAATTACTAAACTTTAGATTTTTCAAATTGTAGAATCTTCGGACGAGAGGAAATATATAAGAAGATCCACTATGAATGCCACCATCCACTTCAAAAACCTTAATGCGAGAGAACAAATCCCATAGAAATTGATCCATACCACTAAAATTTAGTAACTGAAGTGTCTCTAAATTGAGAAGGACCTAGGAAACCAAGTAAACATTAACAAATGAAGCTCAATGTTGATGTACATGCTTAAATAAAACCAATGTAGAGTAATAGGAATTTTCTTTTTAAAAATTTAAGAAAACAGAATACCTTATGAATAATAATAATAATAATAATAATAATAATAATAATAATAATAATAATAATAATAATGACAAACACAAGTAAAAACCCGAATGAAGAATAGGAAGTCTGAATTAAAATGCACAAGCAATCATTGTTTCTGATTAAACAAAAAAGGCAGAATAATGTAAGTTAAAACAAAAGGTTAATATAATACATGATAGTTTTACTTTTTAATTGCCTACAAAACAATAATCTCTTCTCTTTCTAATCTGACGATTAAATGTTCAAATTAGTGTGCAACCTTTCAAAATGTTGATATAAGCCCGACCTTTATAAAAATCTTTAAATCAACATTTTCACCTACTTCAATTTAATTTGAGTAAAAATAAGTGAAATCTAATATATTTAGAATAATGTACATGATAGTTGAATCAAATATTGCTTGAAAATAATATAATATAATATAATATAAATATAATTTGAGCCATGATATACACTATTTGAGAAAGCCTTATTTGAGCACTTTCAAAAAAGTTTTAGAATTTATTTGAGCATTTTAAAAGGTTTGGTTTTCATTTGAACGTTTTTTTTAAATGTTAGGCTCTTATATTAGCATTTTAAAAATTTTAACTATTTTGTGAGCAACCCTTAAAAGGTTAGGCCTCTATTTGAGCATTTAGCCCCTTTTTTATCCACCTTGTCCTAACACATTGTACTTTTTCTTTCTATCTTTTTCACAAAAATAAAAGGTAAACTACAGCCATGGTCACTCTAAAATAGGGTTTGTCTTATTTTGGCAACTTCAATTTTTTTTTTAAAATTTAGTCACTCTAAATAAGATATCTGTGGAAATTTGTCACTATTGTTAATGGATTGCTAATGTGACACATTAGTCTATTGAGTGACTGACAAGTGGCTTTTTTTAATTAACTAAAGTTTAAGCGCAAAAAATTTTGGACTAATTATAAGGATGCCTTTAAACTTTAGTCAAAAGTCAATAAAAAATTTCACTTGTTAGTTTTAACAGTAGTAACTAACTCACACAATTATCTTATTTAGAGTGCCTAAATTAAGAAAAAATTTTAAAATTTACAAATTGAAATGGTATTATTCTATTTTGAAAATATATCGTCTCACATTTTTAAATTTAAATTTAAATTTTAAAATGTGTTTCATAATTATATTAACATTTTATTTAATATAAAAATTACAACAAAAAGTGTTAGAATATAATAAGTAAATAGATAATTATTTATCACATAATGTGAAAAATAGTAAGTTGATTTTATTTGTCAAAATCTTATTTTTGAAATAAATTATTTCTTCATTTTTAGAAAAAAATAAAAATTTAACTTTTATTTAAATATAATATAAAAATATAAAATATTATCATAATAATATTAATTATGATTTTAAAATTAATATTTATATAATTTCATAATTCCAATGATGACCCTAAACTAGTAAATACTTAAATATAAGTATTAGATAGATATCTCCAAAGAAATGCCTATCAAAGCAATGTAAGATTCAGTTAATTAAATTGCATTATTATGGCATATAACAACATAACATGCATGTGATCATATACGTACCTCTTCAACCAAGAAAACTGCCTCCCCATTTCCCTTCCTTTCCTGGATTCTAACATCTTCTAAACCCACTATCATTAGCAAAGCAGAACAATCCGTGGTCAAATTTTTCAACATTGGCCACACAATTGTATGTTGCCCTTTATAGAAACATTTGAGCTTGCTTAAGTATTCAACCGCTAGGAAAGACACTTTGGGAAACTCAAAACTCACAGGCTGCTCCTCTACACCTTCCCCTCCCGATACAATCTCCTCCACCCCACACTCTCTTATCCGTAAACGTTCAAGTTGCGGAAGATGTTTGGCTATTAACGCTGGAAATAGATTTTTTAGACTCCGACAGTCTGAAACACTTAATTCTCGTAGATTTTTAAAAGAATCTGGTTGTAGCTCATTATGAAATATCATCTTCGCATTTGTCAACCCCCTGATTGTCATCCTTTCCAAGCTTGGAATTGCAACCTATTCATATATATCATTCATGCCCATAAGAAAGTTAGCTCATGTAATCCAGGACGAATCAACTGAATCATATAAGAGTGTAAGACTAATGAAATAAATAAATCACCTTCTTATTGAAGAGAGTATGCATGCCGGACTCAATACCGCTTTCACTAATGAATTCTTTTAATTTCGGGCAACCGTCAATCTCTAGCTTTTTCAACAAAGGGAATTCGATATTATAATTTCCTGAGCAGAAGGAGATGAGGTTTCGAAGGTAATGCATATCCAGAAAGTTTAATCGGGGGAAACAAATCACATTATTCATTTCTTCTTGATCTTCTTCTTCTATTTCCTCTGTAAACATTATCTCCCTTAAGGACTCACAGCCCCATATCTCAAAGCGGTGGAGCTGCACCAGACTCCTGGCGACAGAGGGTGACAACAGATGCTCCAACTTGCCGCATGCAGTGATGATCAACCTCCTCAAATTCGAACTCCAATGATATGTCTGCTTGTGCCATATTATGTTGTTGTTAATGGAATGATGGAAAACAAGTTGCATACATTTTCAAACAATTCTTTTCTTGTAAAAATCTAAATGGAAGGGAAACGAAAAGATAATACGTAACATAATTTGAAAACATGATTTTCGATTTTAAAGAATTTTAGTTCGAACTGTGAATTCCAATTACATTTTCATAATTTTGTGTATTGAATTGATTTTGGACTTTCCATCAGTTTGGATTAAAATTTAAATTTTGGGTTTGAAATTTATTTTGTAGCCTTAAAACCATTGGATAATTAATTATTTTATTATTAGAAATTTAAGGTTAGTGGATCAAATAATTATCTAATAATTATAACTTTATGACGATGTCACTAAATAGTTGCAGTATAAATAAAAGTTGTAAAAGAATATATGAATAATGTCAAACAAATACCTGATTAATGAAAAGTGGTAGGGGCTCAAAACTCGTGGAACACCTTTCCTCTTGACAGCAAAAACTAATAAGTTGCGGCAGACACGCAAGTTTTATGAAACGTAATTCAGAGAGCTCAATTTTGTTCATTGTGATATATTGCACCTGCTTACCATTTAGGACATGAAGACTCTGTAAATGTGGAAAACCGTTCCCTTTATTTAACTCTGCAAGTACATTCTTGATGCCTTCAAGACCTTTTAGGTCTAGGTACAAATCTTCAGCCTTTCCCAGCAACATTTTCACCCCATTATCCAAACAAATATTTGTATATAACTGGAGCTTCAATGTCCTTGAACATTCATGTCTTCGGAGCAAGATGGATATAGGAATATCACCTACAATAATCTTGTATCTGTTCAATGTCTCAATGAATCGATGCTTTGGAATCATTTGGATATCGGAAATACGAACATATAAAGTAGTTAGACGAGACAAATTGTTTAATTCATCAAGGCTTGCATTTCTCCTCTCGTTCTCAACTACTCCTTCATTTTCCCATTCAGCAAAGCTTCCCTCCATATATAATTCTTCTAATTTAGATAAACTTGATAAGACATTTGGTGGGATGATTTTGAGTTGTCTACACTCACTCAAATCTAACAACCTTAACCGAGTCAATTGTGCTATCTCCTTGGGTAGTTCTTTAATCCTTGACAAAGCAAGGTCAAGGATTTCTAAATTTTTGAGCTCTCCAATGATGGTTATGTCTTCAACTAGACATCCTCTTAGACATAACGTGCGAAGGTCTATGAGGTGATTAATTGAGTCAGGTAGATAGGAATATGAAGGTAAATCCAAGACTCTGAGACTTTCAATTCGTCTGAAAAAATCGGGAGGAATTGCCACTAAATCATCACGGGCCATATGGAAAAAGGAAAGACCTGAATACTCCATCTCCTTAGGAAGCTCGGCTACAATTTTAGGACAAGGTAAGCTTATCACTCTCAAGCTGTTCATTTTCGCCTTATCGGACCACTCCTTTGGAATATGATCTCTCAAAACAAGCATATGGTAGTCCCTCGAAGCAATAGCTAAAGCAGCATCCCAAACAACATCATGGATATCAAAGTGCTCATCATCATAACTATCAAGCAGCAGGGAAGACGCTTTGAGATTAGCCACAACTGTTAATACTTCATTTCTAGCTTCTTCCATAGTGTTGACACCACCAAATAAACCCAAACCCACAGTATATCTCATCAACTTCTCAACCAGACCATTATGGCCTATTACACAGCAAAGCAAGAAAGTCAGCTTAACTTCCTCACTTTCTAAATAATTAAAACTCAACTCAATAGCTCTATATGCTGCAGTTATCCCCGTGAAGTTGCTTGTTAAAGGCCTCTCTAGTTCTCGTAAAGTATTCTTCCACTCAAACAATCTCTTGTTTCTCAAAGTCCTGCAATCGTCATAATGGCTATCGGTAATCCTGCACATTTTTGGCTACTTCCATAGTGTAGGCTTCAAATCGCAACTTTCAACACAACCGACCTTCTTCTTGAGCAGTACCAGCCTCCTTTTCATTTAGAAGCCTAATGGAAAAATGTTTTTGAGCATCCATCCCATTTGATAAAACATTGAGCTTTCTAGAAGTTAATAGTAATTTGCAGCCCTTGTGTTCATCTCCCAAAGGAATCCCTACTTCCTCAATATCAACCTTTGCCCAAATGTCATCCAAGACAACCGAACCCTCGTCTCTTTCTTCAATCTTTCTCGTAGTCGAAGTGCCTTTACATCAACCTTTGTGCTCCTCAAATTTCAAGCCCAATAACTCCGCAATTACATTGCGAATTTTCTCAATATCAATGGTTTGAGTTATTGTTGCTATGACAACCGAATCAAACAACTTGTCCTTGACCTTTCTAGCGATTTCTTTTACCGCGTTGTTTTTCCAATGCCGCCCCATACGTGCACCCTAATAACGCCGACGCTATCATCTTTCGGTGCCCCATTATTTCATTCAAAACCAACGTTCTTGAGTCGAATTGCTTGTAACCTTTACTTGGTGGGACAGTGATTCTCTGTAAAGGTACAGGATAAGAAACAAATCAAACTTGCCCCGCTCAAGTAGATCGGCAATGACCTTCGCCTCATTGTAGCTTTCGGGCTATGCTTATAACAAGTCCAAAAATTAGGACACAAACCAATGAAACACTTTTTTTTTGCTTTTTTGTTGAAGTTGGTCAGCATTAAGCCAACACTCGATTCCATACAGGCCATGAAGACCAAGCAAAGTGGAGCAGATGCAAGGGTCACGATACAAGCTCATTTTGTTCATTTTGTTATATTTAGTTGATGAAATGAGTGTTAGTTCATTTCTAACTAAGTTAGCTTTCGATTGATGTAATTAGCTTATGTATGAGTAAACACAGTTTTGTATAAGTTTACAAGCTAAGATTTCAAGTTTCTATGTAATTAGTGGAGGTAGGTAATTACTTGTTGATTTTGACAAGCCTTATGCTTGAGTTATGTCTTGGCTTCAAGCCATTGTTTTATGTATGAATGAAATCAGTTTTGTTCATCAATATTCTCTCAAATTTCCCACTTATTCTCTTCTTTCTTTAACTCGAAATTGTTTGTTTGCTCAAGAAGTTTCGAGGCTTGCTCGACAAGATACTTCTTGAGTCGCTTGATTTCGTTGTTGCACCAACAATTGGTATCGAGCTTATTTCTTAAGGGACCTATTATACAAATCCATGGCTTCATCAAGCTTTTCACCACCGCACCTCAAGTATTCAATGGAGAAGGCTATCACATATGGGTGGTCAAAATGAAGACTTACTGCGGGCTTATGATCGTGGGAGGTGGTCAACTCAGATGTTGAACCGTAACCACTTAGAGGCAATCCAACAATGGCTCGGATCAGGCGAGATCTTGATGAGAGGACCAAGAGGCACAAGGCCATGTCTTGCATTGAACTCAAAGGTCGATGTGATTTTCACAAGGATTATGGCACATGAATCACCAAAACAGAACTGAGATAAGTTGCAAGAAGAGTTTCAAGGGACAGAGAGGACAAGGCGAACGATTCATTGAATTTGAGGAGAGATTTGAGAATTTAAAGATGAAGGAAGAAGAAAGCATCAAGCAATATTCGGCAGGATTATGGTCGTGGTTAATAGCATCGGGCTCCTTGGAGAGCGCTTTAATAAAGCTAGGATAGTGGAGAAAGTAATAGCAACTCTGCTCGAGAGGTATGAGGCAAAATCTCATCTCTCGAGGACTCAAGGATCATCCACCATTTCCACGACCGAGTTGATCAATGCTCTATATGCTCAAGAGCGAGAGGAGAGCAAGTAGATGGAAGAGCATCAAGAAGGTGCCTTTCGAGGCAAGGACAAATCGCCTACAAAGGCAAGAAGGCACGGAAAGACAAGCCAAAGAATGATGTTTGCGAGAAGAGAAGGTCAAACTTGCAAGCACTGCAGAAGGGTGGTCATCCGGAAGAAAATCTTGGTTCAATCCGGATCTTGTGTGTCGACATTGTAAGAAGAAGGGTCATGTTGAGAGAGTTTGTAAGAGCAAGACCAAATTAAGACGAACCGGTCTCAACAGATGAAAGTGAGGCTCGAGTAGCTAAGGAGGACAAGTGACCAAGAGGAGCAAGTCTTTCTTTGTGTCATGCTCATTTGCTCAGGAAAGGCTCTCATCTGGTTGGCTCCTAGGCGATGGATGCACCAATCACATGACACCGATCTTGCAATCTTCAAGTCTTTAGACGTAAACCTGTAGAACCAAAGTCAAAATTGGTAATGGGCACTTTATTCAAGTGAAGGCAAAGGTGATGTCTTGATATGCACTCCACAGTGCCAAAATGATCTCAAATGTGCTCTGGTGCTCGAAATTGTGAAACCTACTCAAGATAGCTCAATTCTTTGGAGAAAGGTTACTCTGTGGTGTTCAAGGACAAGCGATGCCAAATCGGTGATCCAAGTGGATCCAAAGCGATGGCGATCCCTATGGTGATAAGAGCTTTGTGGTTGATGGACAAAGAAGTCGCATTGCCTACATGACCACATCGATGAATCTAAGTTGTGGCATCAAAGGTGGGACATGCCAACTTCGGATCGATGGCGAATGGTCGAGAAGACTGGCTGAAAACTTCATCAACTCGGTGGACCATGATGATGTGTGTAAAGTGTGTCGACTAGGAAAAGCAGCGATTGCCATTTCCATGAATCAAGCACGGAGAGCCTCGAAAAACTCCAACTGGTGCACTGCGATGTGTGTGGCCCTATGAGGATCGAGTCACTAAGTGGAAGCAGTATTTCATCTTGTTTATTGATGATTTCTCTAGATATTCTTGGCTTTACTTCTTAAAAGAAATCGAAGTGGCCACTTGTGTTTTGGAAGTTTAAAGCTGCTGCTGAGATGTAAAGCAGTGCAAGTCAAGACCATAAGGTCGATAATGGACCGAGTACACCTCGGCTCGGCCCAAGCCTTCGTGATAAGCGGGCATCAAACACCAGCTTACCAACACTTATACACCTCAACAGAATGGTGTAAGTGAAAGGAAGAATAGGAGCTTAATGGATATGGCCAGGTGCTTAATGATTCAGAAGAATCTGCCTAAAGCACTATGGGCAGAAGCAGTTAACACTGCAACATACATTCAAAATAGACTTCCAACCAAGGCTTTGGATCAGAAGACTCCATTCGAGGCCTGGTTTGGCTTCAAGCCATCACTGGCTCATCTGAAGGTCTTTGGATGCATATGTTACACACATGTACCGCTGTTTAAAGGGACAAATTATGCGAAAGGGCTCGACCTGGTCTTCTGGTGGGCTACAAAGACCTTTGTTAAGAAGGGCTATAGGATCTTGGATCCTTCAACAAACAAAGTGTCAGTAAGCAGGGATGTGGTATTTGATGAAAGGTCATGTTGGAACTGGGAAAGGCATGAACCTGAGGAAGTTTCTGAAGAACTTACAACAAACCAAGCTGAGCCAGAACAAAGTGTTCCTGAAATGGACATTGATGATGAACCAGTCAGAGGAACAAGATCAATGACTGAGATTTATGAAAGGGCTCATATAGCCATAGCTGAACCAAGTAACTTTGAAGAGGCTGAAGCTCAGCAAGAGTGGAAGCAGGCAATGGCTGAGGAGATCAGCATGATTGAGAAGAACCAGACCTGGGAATTGGTTGAAAGGCCAGTCAAAAGGAAGGTGATTGGGGTGAAATGGGTGTACAAAGCCAAGCAGAATGCTGATGGAACCTTGAACAAACTGAAAGCAAGGTTGGTTGTCAAGGGTTCATCAGAGGTATGGCTTGACTACGGAGACCTTTGCACCAAGAGCTGTGCTCGACACCATCGATCATTGATTGCCTTATGACCCATTTCGAATGGAAAATTCATCAACTCGATGTGAAATCAGCCTTCTCGAATGGTTTTTAGATGAAGACATCTATGTTGAACAACCACAAGGGTTTGAAATAGTGGGAGAGAGCATATGGTCTACAAATTGAAGAAGGCCCTATATGGCTTAAAACAGCTCCAAGGGCACGATGCAGTGAGAATCGATGGCTACTTGGTGATCCGGGATTCAATCGAAGCAAGAGTGAGCCAACATCAGTATGTCAAGAAGCAAGGGACACAAACACAACTCATTGTGTCCCTATATGTTGATGACTTCTTGGTGACAGGAGGAGATCGGCGATCTTTGGTTAATTTCAAGACCAAGATGCAAGAGGTGTTTGAAATGTCCGATCTTGGGAGATGTCCTATTTTCTTGGAATGGAGGTGACTCAAGCACGAATGGGATATTTTAAGTCGAAGAGCTTTGCCACAAAGATTCGACCAAGTTCTCCATGCAAAACAGCAAACCAACTAAAACATCTGTTGCTGTTGGAGAAAAACTATCGAGCCAAGGAGATTTTGAGAAGGTATGTGAAACTACCTACAGGAGTCTAGTTGGTTGTTTGCTATACTTGACTGCCACTAGACCGGACATAATGTATGTTGTAGGATTGCTCTCAAGGTTCTTGCATTGTTGCAATGAGAAGCATTTCAGTCGCCAAGAGAGTGCTCGAGATATGTCAAAGGCACTTTGGACTATGGCTTAAGGTACATGAGAAAGGAAATCTAAATCTAGTTGGGTACTTGATAGTGGTCGAATTTGGATCGATAGATGACATGAAAAGCACCTCGTGGTATGCTTTCAACCTTGGTTCACTATGTTCTCACTGGAGCTCGAAGAAGCAAAGTCTGGTGGCACAATCTCTGCTGAAGCGAGTATGTGGCGTGACAAGTCTTATCAACCAAGCCATTTGGCTTAGGAAAATCTGGTGATTTGAATATGGATCAAAGGGAAGCAACAGAGATCTTCGTGACAATCAATCTATTGTTGCAATTGCCAAAAATCACGTGTTCCATGGAAGAACAAAGTATTTTAGCATTAAGCTATATGTTGTTCGAGAAATGAAGCAAGCTCGGAAGTGAAGCTAATTCACGCAATTCAGAGGACCGACTTGCGGACATTTTGACTAAAGCCCTTAATGTCACAAGGTTTGAGCATTTAAGAAGAAAATTAGGTGTTTGCACCATGCTAACCAAGGAGGAGTGTTGAAGTTGGTCACATTAAGCCAACACTCGATTCCATCTGAGCCATGAAGACCAAGCAAAGTGGAGCAGATGCAAGGTCTGCGATGCAAGCTCATTTTGTTCATTTTGTTATATTTAGTTGATGAAATGAGTGTTAGTTCATTTCTAACTAAGTTAGCTTTCGATTGATGTAATTAGCTTATGTATGAGTGTAAACACGCTTTTGTATAAGTTTACAAGCTAAGATTTCAAGTTTCTATGTAATTAGTGGAGGTAGGTAATTACTTGTTGATTTTGACAAGCCTTATGCTTGAGTTATGTCTTGGCTTCAAGCCATTGTTTTTATGTATGAATGAAATCAGTTTTGTTCATCAATATTCTCTCAAATTTCCCAACTTATTCTCTTCTTTCTTTAACTCGAAATTGTTTGTTTTCTCGGCAAGTTTGAGGCTTGCTCGACAAGATACTTCTTTGAGTCGCTTGATTTGTTGTTGCACCAACATTTTCTTCATCTTGCATCACCTTCTCTACTTGTTCGAGGATCTTCCGCCCACCGCCGACATCCGCTTGTTAACATCTCGTTCGATCTCTTCGCCGTTTCGTTGAGTTGCACCAATGAATCGTCGCACTGTCCCTTGCATCTTTTAGCTTCTCGACTTGGTCCTTGAGGGTCTCAACATTTTGTTGATGATTGGAAAGGTATTTGACATGGTTTATGATAGGAGAAATCGTATACTCTGCAGCTTTAGTGAAAATAGAGCTAACGATGCCAATAACGAACTCCATTGAGAGAGCAAACGACAAGTGAACTGAAAAACCACAACCGCAATGTAAATCAAAACAAAACCGAAGAAAAATTACAAGTAAAATGAGTAAAAAGTAGAGCTTCGTAAACAAACAAGTAAGACCAAAATGAAAGCGGATGGCGTACCTTTCCAAAATATAAGAGAATGATTGAGCGATGAATTCTCCCGTTTTGAACGATCGAAATAACAAAATAATAATGTTTGTGCTAAAACATTTACATTATTCTACAATAAAAATATATGCAGAATAAACACAATATTTTTTTGGTGAATTATAAGAAGAAGATAAAGTTCTAATAGTAAGGCGATTGACGTGACTCAAATTTAAATCCCACTTGGGATGATGAATACCTTAACCATCAAACCAATATATGGGATCCATAGACGATAAACACAAAGTTTTAATACACAATGCAATACTTGTTTTATACTCCATCATCACTTTCTTAATTGCTTCTTGAACAAAAAGGCTCTTGTCCTTACAGTTTCTTTCATTTAAAAGATACACACATAACATTCTTATTTTGCTTAGTTTCAAAATTATGTTTCCTAATTTACTTTCCCCTTTTAACATTAAAATTACAAAATATTTATTTTATGAAATCACCATAATTAAATTTTAATAGAAAATTAACTAAAATAACAAATAGCCGAAACACAATAAAAGTCAAATGAAAACAAAGATGTAATCATGAGTAGCTTCTTAGCAGATCAATTCCGAGTTAACATTAATTCTTTCGACAACTAAAAACAGGACATTGTCGCCAAGTATCACCCACAAACTTGAGATTGATGTTTGAAAATAACAGAGTGCATAATTAGCTGCTTGAAAACAACATAGAGCATAATTAGCCTATGGTCATGAATTTTGGGTTCTCAACGAGATTTATGCTTTCTTGCTTGTGGGAAGAGTGAAGGATTAATTAAGAATGCGATGAATATAATGCATTGTTGTTCACTCTTGAACGATTGCTACATGCATCTTTGTTGAGCATTGGCACGCAATGCAACAAACTTCCAGCATGAGATGTCATTTGAAGATTGAATCGAAGCTACTTTCTTTTGTTTAAATTTTGTATTTTGTGATGTTAACAAGTTGGCAAGTTGCTTGATATCTAAAGCTAGTACTTTTAGATTTGAAATTGATGGATGTAACAATTTGAATTTTTCACTTTTCTTTTGTAATATTTTAGTTGGCAACTTGGCAAATTTGGTAGGAGCAGTTACGTTTAGGTAACTGACTTGTTTTTTTTTTTGTTTTTTTTTATCTCCTTTATATTTTGAAATGGAAATGGAATGAAAGCTGAAGGGGGGACTTTCTTATTCGGTCATTTTTTCTTTTAGCTTATCAAATTGTTTTGTTGGCTGTTTTTCATGAGCTTATGCTCTTTGTTGTTCATTGTTGCTGCTGTTTTTTTTTCCAACAAATGGTAATCAGAGCCTCTTGTCTTTGAGGACCTCTGTTGTTTAAGTTTTTTTGTTTCAAAATAAACTCAAAAATCGTGTTTGTCAAACTAGTTTCAGCAACATGAGCTTTGCACCTCATCCACCACCAGTTTTTGCTAGAGAAAACTACCACATTTGGGTAGTTAAAATGAAAACTTACCTCCAAGAACTTGATCTGTGGAGTGCAGTTGAAAATGATGTCGAGCCACCACCCTGAGAGCAAATCCAACCATTGCTCAGATCAGGCAACATGGTGAGGAGCGAGCCAAGAAGCATAAAGCCATGGCACGCCGCCGAGAATGGAGTGTCTGATGTGATTTTTACTCGCATCATGGCCTGTGACTCACCCAAACAAGCTTGGGACAAGCTAAAAGAGGAGTTCATGGGATTAGACAAGACTAGGCAGCAACAAGTCATCAACCTTAGAAGGGAGTTTGAAAATTTGAAGATGAAGGAGTCAAAAACTATCAAGCAATATTCTAATAGGATTATGGCTACTATCAATAATATTAGACTCCTTGGAGAAGATTTCAGTGACAGCAGGGTTGTTGAGAAGGTTATTACCACCTTACCTGAAAGGTTTGAGTCAAAAATCTCCTCATTGGAGGACTCGAGAGATCTCACAACCATTTCTTTGTCTGAGTTGGTTAACTCACTCTATGCACTTGAGCAGAGAAGGGCAAGTAGGCAGGAGGAGAGTCCTGAAGGTGCTTTTCAAGCAAAGGTCAGATAAGGCTCCAGCTCAAGTCAGAAAGCTAAGAAGCTTTGGTTTGAAAAGAGGGAAAGATCAAAGAAAGATGCCGGTAGAAGGAGGTTTCCACCATGCGTTCACTGCAAGAAGACTAATCATTTGGAGAAGTATTCTTTGGACCGGACTGGACATCTGATTAAAAAGTCTGTAAGAAGTATGGCCATCATGAGAAAATCTGTAAAAGTCATGAGAAGGCACAAGCACGTACCAAGACAAGCCAAGTCTGCCGAGGATGTCCAAGCTCGGGAGGAGCATGTATTCTGACTTCATGTTTTGCGTACTAACAAAGAAGAGCAGCTTGGCTTGTGGATAGTGGTCGCTCACACCACATGGTTGCAGATGAGAGCCTTTTCAAGAACATTGATGGAGCTATGTCTCAAGGTCGGGATAGGCAATGGCAACTTGATTGAAGCAAAAGGCAGAGGTGATGTGGTGATTCACACTAGTTCAGGTAACAAAATCATTTCTGATGTGCTCTATGTGCCAGAAATAGACCAAAATTTACTCAGTGTAGGCCAGCTAGTCAAGAAAGGCTTTTCACTAGTTTTCAAGAATGATTCTTGTGTTATAAGTGATGCTCATGGTAGGGAGATTGTCTCAGCACCTATGGGAGACAAATGTTTTATGCTGGATGTGAGTCAGCTTGAGAAAAGTGCCTATACAAGCTCAGTTGACAATACTGATCTTTGGCACAAGAGGTTTGGCCATGTTAACCTCAAATCACTTGATTTGCTGCACAAAATGAACATGACAGAGGACATGGTGAAGGTTAGTGCAAGTGAAGGTGTTTGTGAAGTGTGCCAGCTTGGTAAGCAGGCCAGGTTGCCTTTTCCAGTAAACCAAGCATGGAGGGCTCGAGAAAGACTTGAGTTGGTGCACTCAGATGTCTGTGGACCAATGAAGACGCCTTCACTGAATGGCAGTAAGTATTTTATACTGTTTATTGATGATCTGACCAGATTTTGCTGGGTTTATTTCATAAAACAGAAGTCAGAAGTGTTTGAAGTTTTTGGAAAGTTCAAGGCATTGGCAGAAAATCAAACAGGCTGTAGGATTAAGGCCTTGAGGACAGACAATGGTTCTAAATACTTGTCTGAAAGATTTCAGAAGCTATGTGAGCAGGCTGGGATTCATCATTAATTGACCACAGTGTATACTCCTCAGCAAAATGGAGTATCTGAGAGGAAGAACAGGACAGTGATGAACATGACCAGATGTTTGTTGTTTCAAAGCAAGCTTCAAGCATTTTTTGGTGAAGGTGTCAACACCTCGGTGTACTGCTCAATAGGTCGCCAACACATCTCGTGAATGATAAAACTCCTTTTGAAGCATGGTATGATCTTAAACCAACTGTTTCCCATTTAAAAGTATTTGGTTGCATGTGTTTTGTACTTGTCCCTGCAGAAAGAAGAACCAAGCTCGAGAAGAGGTCAGTTCCTGGTATATTTGTTGGCTCTGAGTCGCAAGAAGGGCTACAGAGTATTTGATCCCTCAACCAAGAAGATTTTGGTAGCGGGGATGTCAAATTCGATGAAGGAAGGTTTTGGAGTCTAGATGGCTCTAACACAAGTCGGTTTGAAGAAGAGCAGATTGATGACAATCTAGAATTGGCGTAAAATGAAGTCGAGAATGCCAATGTAGATGATGCTCTGTAAGAGGACCAGTCTATTGTCGATATCTACCAAAGATGCAATGTGGCCATTGTTGAGCCTTCAAGCTATGAAGAAGCGCAAGAAGCAAGAGCTGGAAGAAGGCTATGGAGGTGAAATCGACATGATCCACAAGAATGACACTTGGGATCCGTAGATGACTGATCAAAAGAAGGTCATAGGTGTCAAGTGGGTTTTCAGGGCCAAGTTCAATGCAGATGGCTCTCTGAACATGCACAAGGCAAGGCTTGTGGTGAAAGGGTACAATCAACAGTTTGGCATTGATTTTGAGGAGACATTTGCTCCAGTGGCAAGGCTGGATACCATAAAGCTTCTATTTGCCTTCGCTGCACAGAAACAGTGAAAGGTCCATCAGCTTGATGTCAAGTCAGCTTTCCTTAATGGTTTTCTTAAAGAAGAAATTTATGTTGAACAGCCTGAAGGATTTAAAGTCCAAGGAAAGGAGGACAAGGTTTACAAGCTGAAGAAGGCACTCTATGGACTAAAACAGGCTCCTCGAGCCTGGTATGACAGGATAGATGCTTACCTGTCTAGGCTCAATTTCGAGAAAAGTTTGAGTGAGCCAACTTTGTTTATAAAGAAGTCCAAAGATGAGGCTTTGCTGATTGTCTCAATATATGTGGATGATCTATTAGTGACTGGAAGCAGGGTCGATTTGATTCAGGAGTTCAAGAAGAATATGCAAGACATGTTTGACATGACAGACTTGGGAATCATGACTTACTTCCTTGGTATGGAAGTAGACCAGTCTGATCAAGGCATTTTTATCAGCCAGCATGCATTTGCCTTGAAAATTCTCACTAAGTTTCATATGGAAAACAGCAAACCAATGGGCACACCATTAGCTGTGGGAGAGAAACTAAGTAGCTTTAGAAATGAAGAAAAGGTAGATGAAAAGGAGTATAGAAGCCTGATTGGTTGTTTACTTTACTTGACAGCAACCAGACCTGACCTTATGCATTCAGTTAGTCTATTGTCCAGATTCATGCACAGCTGCAATACAACTCATTTGAAAGCAGCAAAGAGAATACTCAGGTATGTCAAAGGTACTTTGAAGTTTGGTGTAATGTTCAAGAAAGGAAGTGAGCTGAAATTAACTAGCTACTCAGATAGTGACTGGGGTGGATTAGTTGATGATATGAGAAGTACTTCAGGCTACTTCTTTACACTTGGTTCGGGAGTTTTCAGTTGAAGTTCAAAGAAGCAACAAACTGTTGCTCAGTCTACTGCTGAAGCCGAATACATAGCAGCAAAAGAAGATGAATCAAGCCATTTGGCTTAGGAAGTTGCTATGTGATTTGAATGAAGAACGACTTGAGCCTCTTGAAATTATGGTGGATAACCATCAAGAATTGCCATCTCCAAAATCCATTTTCATGGCAAAACCAAACATTTTAAGCTCAAGTTTTACTTTGTTAGAAGTTGTTCAATCCAAAGAAGTGTGTCTAACACATTGCGACTCACAAGATCAATTGGTCGACATTTTGACAAAGCCTCTTAGCACAATCAGGTTTGAATTTCTAAGGGATTCAATCGGTGTTTGTTGCCTACAGTCCAAGGAGGAGTGTTGAGCATTGGCCTGCAATGCAACAAACTTCCAGCAGCAGCATGTCTGTTTGAAGATTGAACCAGAAGCTACTTTCTTTTGTTTAAATTTTGTATTTTTGTGATGTTAACAAGTTGGCAAGTTGCTTGATATCTAAAGCTAGTACTTTTAGATTTGAAATTGATGGATGTAACAGCTGAATTTTTTCAGCTTTTCTTTTGTAATATTTTAGTTGGCAACTTGCCAAATTTGGTAGGAGCAGTTACGTTTAGGTAACTGACTTGTTTTTTTTTTTTTTTTTGTATCTCCTTTATATTTTGAAATGGAAATGGAATGAAAGCTGAAGGGGGGACTTTCTTATTCGGTCATTTTTTCTTTTAGCTTATCAAATTGTTTTGTTAGCTGTTTTTCATGAGCTTATGCTCTTTGTTGTTCATTGTTGCTGCTGTTTTTTTTTCCAACACATGCATGTATGTAATTCAATTATTTATGGCATTGGTTTGTCTTCTTCTTGCTTTAGATTGTTTCTCCTATTCACTAAAAACAGAGAATTGGTGTTATTATCATTTATATTTTTGTGAGGATGAATATGAGAATCCTGGGATTAAAGGAGATATTAGCTTCAACTTTTCATTAAAATACTGGAATAAGTACATTATATTCTTTATAGAGAGAACAAAAAAGATGAAACAAGCACACACAAAATGAGTAGCAATCGTAATTACATGGTCTAAACCCCCAAGCTGATACAAAAATACCAGCAAAATGTATAACGTGGCTGAAATCCATCCTTACTACTAAAAGTTTACATGTTTGTAATTCCCAGTGCCAAGCATGATGTGAAATGCAACAGTTCAATAGTGGATTTGCAAAAACTGAATAAAGGAGAGGGTAGCCCCCATACTCCAATAGAGCAACTCAACCTACAATGAAAAAGGCATTTCCATAGTCATTTGTAAAGCATTAGTTAAGTCATAATGAAAATAGAAGAGTAAATTACCATTTGGCTTGAATTGAAATGAAACTGAGCTTGTCTCACAAGCACCGGAACATCTTTCCTTATTCCAGTTGGAGCAACTGATCAGTTACCTCGATGGCTTGAGAACTTTGCATATTCTGTTCGTGCGTGATCAAAAGAAACGATTATAAAGACAGGTAAAGCCAACATTATTAAAAGTAAAACACTTTAAATCCTTTGAAATGATTGGTACCATTTGATCGAACATATGCTTTATGGTGGTGCTAAGGTCGCCTTCCCACTGCAGTTCACCATCCTCATCTCTTGTTAAGTGCATATGTTCCAGCCTTGGTGTGCTTAACTCCCCTTGAGAGAAATTCTTCATTTTTGGGCAGTCTGTCACTATCACCATTTGCAAGACTGGGAACTCCAACGAGTGATGCGCCAATGAAAAGCTTGCTAGACTTGGCAGATGACTTAGTTGCAAATACTTCAGCTTGGGAAAAACAATTCTGGCCTGTAAGTCTTCACCTTCACATGATATGATTTCTTCCACCAACGCAGAATCAGCTATGCTCAATCTTTCTAGTAGTGTCAGGCTCTTAGCTGTCGAGCATGCCATTAGATTGATGAATCCATGGCATCTTGAAACTTCCATACTTAATAGATTTTTGAAAGACAACAAAAATGGCTCTAAAGTCTTTAATGTTAGCTCTGGAAGTTGAGACAACCTTAAGGCCTCTAACTGATAGCATGCCGATGTGTGCCTTTCCTCGTTGATGAGTCCTTCAAACCGGACTATTTCAGAAATGGAGGCATTGTTTATAACAAGCTTCTCAAGCTTTGGTAGTGACTGAATGAAGGAATATGGAAGAGTAGTGGATGTCTCAGGAAAGAATTGGAGGTTAAGAAGTTTGAGGTTTGGGAAACACTGCAATGAGAGTTGTCCATCACATATCCCCTTTATCATATCATTCGTCTTCAGTGTCAATTCTTGTAAAACAGGGAAAGTGTCCTGGACACCAACAAATATATTGAACATTGACCAAAGAGCTTTAAATTTGAGTTAGTTCAAAAGGCAACTTATAGGGAACCTCATTTGATTTGGATATAAATTCAAGTAATGAACATGGAATATAAACTATCAGTGAGCATACCTCATTGACGCAAAACAAGGGTTGTTGGTTTGGGATTTCAACCTCACCAAATATCTGTGCTTTGGGGCATTCAACAACCTTCATAAATTTCAATGATGGCCATTGGGTGGTATGCATCCTAGAGTAGAAACTTTTCAAACTCGGCACCTTATCCAGTCCAAGGTGCGTTAGATGGGGAAATACAAACTTGGTCATCACTGTTTCTGCCATAGTAGACCGAGTAGCTGATGTTGACTGTGCTTCATTGGCATTGAGTGCTTGCAGCTCAATTATTTCTTCTAACGAATCACAGCCCTGAATCAGCAACTTCTCCAAACGAGGGAAAACAACCTAATAAATCATTAGATTGGGTTAATAACTGAAATATGTTGAAATGAAAAAGATTAATGAAAGAAGTAAAAGGAGAAGAGAACAATGGTAAAGTAAAAGAAGAAGAAATGACCTTTTGATTGAGGACAGCAGAGTCATTTGTTTGTGTAGGTTGGTGAATTTGAGGTTCATCTCCACATACAGATTTAGAGATGAATGTTCTCAGCAGAGGACAATTTGTTAGTGTTAAATCTCTTAACCATGGGAATTCAAAGACATTCTCAAAGCAGGTATCTTTGAGTTTGGGAAGGTCTTCCAGACACAGGGACCGCAGTGTAGAGAACATCTGATTCCTCTCTGGTGAGTAGGATGGGTGGTGCCATATCTTATTAATGTTAATGGAGGACAACTTCAGGTACTCCAAATGGGGAATGACAACCTGCTGACATAAATAATTTGAGTTTGGAATTTATGAATATAAATAACAATATAAATTATTACACTTTTCTATTTTCATCAAATAAATTCAGTTGTATTTTAAGGTTAGAGAAAAAAATTAGAAAAAATAATTTGTTTTTAAAATGTCTTTCAAATAAATATAGTTTGGATGCATACTCTTACCAACACAAGTAAAACCTTGAGTAGTTATCAATCTCAAATATGAATAAAATTTACGCTTGGCTCAAATTCATCAAATAGAAAGATCATATGAATTAATTAGATCATAAAGATTGAATGCCAAACTGACCTTGTCACAAAATAAAACGGCAGTATAATCTTCCACGTCTTGCTCGTCAATCACTTTTTCACTCTTTCTTGAAATTGTAGAAGAAAATGCCGTCATTTTTGGGCACTCAACTATTGTAATATTCCACAAATTTGGAATTTCAAGAGGTCGACTTCCCAAATAAAAATTTGTCAAGTTGGAACACGTCTCTATTTTTACAAAGGAGAGCTCAGGAAATATCAAATTATGTATGGTTGCTCCCTCCTCGTCTTCCCTGATCACTTGTTCCATTGTATTGCATTCTTTTACTTCTATCCTTTCTAGTTGCTTGAGGCTTAAAAGCATAGACGGGGTAAAAATATAGTTCAAGCTGCTACATTTATAAATCTCCATTCTGCCAAGGTTCTTCGACTCCAAAATTTCTTGAGGGTTTCTTTTCCATATTTCTATCAACTTTGGAAACGTGTCAGAGATGTTCAAATCAAATGGGCGATTGAATCCACCCTAAAACAACAAATCCATCCATAGTATTACACTCATAATGCAAAAATAAACACTCTTTGTAAGTTAGTCAAGTAGGTTTTAATTTTTTTTAAATGATGAAACAATAGGAAAGAAAATCGAGCACTAACTTTTATTGTATCAAGACAGGAGGAAGCTAGATAGCATTATGAACCAACTCCGTACCTTTTTTGTGTACAACTGTTGTATGGTGGTATTCAGGTCCCCTTTCCAATACACTTTTCGATTGTAAGGCCCTTGTTTTACTCTTTGTAATTGCGGGGTGCTTAAAACTCCGTCAGAAAAGATCTTCAATCTAGGACACATTTCCACAACTACTTCTTCCAAACAAGGGAAGTTGAAGGTGTAACTCCCTGGACAAAAGCTTGTGAGCCTTTGTAGATGGATTATTTCTAAACATTTCAATTTCCTGACAACTATTGTCTGATGATAGTCTCCCTCATTTGTCACTATTTCTGTCATTTCAGTGCAGTCGTTTACCCTCATTGTTGTTAATTGCACCAGATTCTTAACTACTAAGGGTGTAACTAAATTTGTCATCATTTTGCAATTTGACACCACCAAAGTTGTGAGATTTTGGAAAGATAATGACGAGGCTCCAATATTTTTCAAATCACCACAATACGAAATTCTGAGTTTTTGGAGATTAGAGAGAATATGACCAAGTTCCGAATCTTTCCTCCATACATGCTTAAGATTTTTGGAAGAAAGCAATTCCAGATTTTTTATTGGTGAGAGAGTCCCAACATCTCCCTTACAAGGGACTACATGTTTGAAATCAAAATGACTAAAATTTAGAGTTTCCAAATTGTAGAATCTTCGGACAAGAGGAAATATATAAGAAGATCCACTATGGAAGCCACCACCCACTTCAAAAACCTTAATGCGAGGGAACAAATCCGATGGAAATTGATCCGTATCACTAAAATTTCGTAACTCAAGTGTCTCTAAATTGGGAATGACCTAGGAAACCAATTAAACATTAACAAATGAAGCTGAATGCTGATGTACATGCTTAAATAAAACCAATGTAGAGTAGTAGAAATTTTCTTTTTAAAAATTTAAGAAAACAGAATACCTTATGAATGAAAACTGATAATAATAATAATAATAGTAGTAGTAAACACAAGTAGAAACCCGAATGAAGTATAGGAAGTTTGAATTAAAATGCACAAGTAATCATTGTTTCTGATTAAACAAAAAAGGTAGAATAATGTAAGTTAAAACAAAAGGCTAATATAATACATGATAGTTTTACTTTTTAATTGCCTACAAAACAATAATCTCTTCTCTTTCTAATCTGACGATTAAATGCTCAAATTAGTGTGCAACCTTTCAAAATGTTGATATAAGCCCAACCTTTATAAAAATCTTTAAATGTACATGATAGTTGAATCAAATATTGCTTGAAAATAATATAATATAATATAATATAAATATAATTTGAGACATGATATACACTATTTGAAAAGTTTTATTTGAGCACTTTCAAAAAAGTTTTGGAACTTATTTGAGCACTTTAAAAAGTTTGGTTTTCATTTGAACATTTTTGTAAATGTTAGGCTCTTACATGAGCATTTTAAAAATTTTAACTTTGTTGTGAGTAACCCTTAAAAGGTTAGGCCCTTATTTCAGCATTTAGCCTATTTTTTGTCCACCTTGTCCGAACACTTTGTACTTTTTCTTTCTATCTTTTTCACAAAAATAAAAGGTAAACTACAGAGATGGTTACTTTAAAATAAAGTTTGTCCTATTTTAGCAACTTCAAATTCTTTTTTCAATTTAATCACTTTAAATAATATATTTATGCAAATTTGTCACTGTTGTTAATGGATTGCTAATGTGACACATTAGTCTATTGAATGACTGACAAGTGACTTTTTTAATTAACCAAAGTTTAAGCACAAAAGTTTTAGACTAATTATAAGAATGCCTTTAAACTTTAATCAAAAGTCAATAAAAATTTCACTTGTTAGTCACTCAATGTGCTAATATATCACATAACAATCCATTAAAAGAAAACAAAAATTTTAACATTAGTAACTAATTCACACAATTATCTTATTTAGAGTGCCTAAATTAAGAAAAAAATTAAAATTTACAATTTGAAAGGTTATTATTCTATTTTAAAATATATCGTCTCACATTTTCAAATTTAAATTTAAATTTTTAAAATGTGTTCCGTAATCATATTAACATTTTATTTAATATAAAAATTAAAACAAAAAGTGTTAGAATATAATAAGTAAACAGATAACTATTTATCATATAATGTGTAAAATAGTAAGTTGATTTTATTTGTCAAAATCTTACCTGTGCAATAAATTACTTCTTCATTTTTTAGAAAAATAAAAATAAAAATTTAAATTTTATTTAAATATAATATAAAATATAAAATATTATCATAATAATCTTAATTAAGATTTTAACAATTAATATTTATATAATTTCATAATTCCAATGATGACCCTAAACCAGTAAATACTTAAATATAAGTATTAGATAGATATCTCCAAAGAAATGCCTATCAAAGCAATGTAAGATTCAGTTAATTAAATTGCATCATTATGGCATATAACAACATGCATGTGATCATATACGTACCTCTTCAACCAACAATACTGCCTCCCCATTTCCCTTCGTTTCCTGGATTCTAACATCTTCTAAACCCACTATCATTAGCAAAGCAGAACAGTCCGTGGTCAAATTTTTCAACATTGGCCACACAATTGTATGTTGCCCTTTATAGAAACATTTGAGCTTTTCTAAGTGGTCAACCGTAAGGGAAGACACTTTGGGAAACTCAAAACTCACAGGCTGCTCCTCTACACCTTCCCCTTCCGATACAATCTCCTCCACCCCACACCGTCTTATCCATAAATGTTCAAGTTGCGGAAGATGTTTGGCTATTAACGCTGGAAATAGATTTTTTAGACTCTCACAGTCTGAAACACTTAATTCTCGTAGATTTTGAAAAGAATCTGGTGCTAGCTCATTATGAAATATCATCTTCGCTTTTGTCAACTCGGAGATTGTCATCCTTTCCAAGCTTGGAATTGCAACCTATTCATATATATCATTCATGCCCATAACAAAGTTAGCTCATGTAATGCAGGACGAATCAACTGAATCATATAAGAGTGCAAGACTAATGAAATAAATAAATCACCTTCTCATTGAAGAGAGCATGCATGCCGGACACAATACTGCTTTCACTAATGAATTCTTTTAATTTCGGGCAACCCACAATATTTAGCTCTTTCAACAAAGGGAATTCGATATTATAATTTCCTGAGCAGAAGGAGATGAGGTTTCGAAGGTAATTCATACGCAGAAAGTTTAATCGGGGGAAACAAATCACATTATTCATTTCTTCTTCTTCTTCTATTTCCTCTGTAAATATTATCTCCCTTAAGGACTCACAACCCACTATCTCAAAGCGGTGGAGCTGCACCAGACTCCTGGCGACAGAGGGTGATAACAGGTGCTCCCACTTGCCGCATCTAGTGATGATCAACCTCCTCAAATTCGAACTCCAATGATATGTCTGCTTGTGCCATATTATGTTGTTGTTAATGGAATGATGGAAAACAAGTTGCATACATTTACAAACAATTCTTTTCTTCTAAAAATCTAAATGGAAGGGAAACGAAAAGATAATACGTAACATAATTTGAAAATATGATTTTTGATTTTAAAGAATTTTAGTTCGAACTGTGAATTCCAATTAAATTTTCATAATTTTTGCCTATTGAATTGAATTTGGACTTTCGATCAGTTTGAATTAAAAGTTAAATTTTGGGTTTGAAATTTATTTTTTAGCCTTAAAAACCATTGGATAATTAATTATTTTATTATTAGAATTATAACTTTTTGACGATGTCACTAAATAGTTGCAGTATAAATAAAAGTTGTAAAAGAATATATGAATAATGTCAAACAAATACCTGATTAATGAAAAGTGGTAGGGGCTCAAAACTCGTGGAACACCTTTCCTCTTGACAGCAAAAGCTAATAAGTTGCGGCAGACACTCAAGTGTTATGAAACGTAATTCAGAAAACTCAATTTTGTTCAATGTGATATATTGCACCTGCATACCATTTTCGACATGAAGATTCTGTAAATGTGGAAAATCGTTCCCTTTATTTAACTCTGCAAGTACATTCTTGATGCCTTCAAGACCTTTTAGGTCTAGGTGCAAATATTCAGCCTTTCCCAGCAACATTTTCACCCCATTATCCAAACAAATGTTTGTATATAAATAGAGCTCCAATGTCCTTGAACATTCATGTCTTGGGAGCCAGTTGGATATAGGATGATCACCTACAATAATCCTGTATCTGTTCAATGTCTCAATAAATCGATGCTTTGGAATCATTTGGATATCAGAAATACGAACATATAAAGTAGTTAGACGAGACAAATTGTTTAATTCATCCAGGCTTGCATTTCTCCTCTCGTTGTCAACTACTCCTTCATTTTCCCATTCAACAAAGCTTCCCTCCATATATAATTCTTCTAATTTAGACAAACTTGATAAGACATTTGGTGGGATGATTTTGAGTTTTCTACACCCAGTCAAATCTAACAACCTTAACCGAGTCAATTGTGCTATCTCCTTGGGTAGTTCTTTGATCCTTGAGAAAGCAAGGTCGAGGATTTCTAAATTTTTGAGCTCTCCAATGATGGTTATGTCTTCAACTAGACATCCTCCTAGACATAACATGCGAAGATCTATGAGGTGATTAATTGACTCAGGTAGATAGGAATATGAAGGTAAATCCAAGACTTTGAGCCTTTCAATTCGTCTGAAAAAATCGGGAGGAATTGCCACTGAATCATCAGGGGCCATATGGAAAAAGGAAAGACCTGAATACTCCATCTCCTTAGGAAGCTCGGCTACAATTTGAGGACAAGGTAAGCTTATCACTCTCAAGCTGTTCATTTTCGCCTTATCGGACCACTCCTTTGGAATATGATCTCTCAAAACAAGCATATGGTAGTCCCTCGATGCAATAGCTAAAGCAGCATCCCAAACAACATCATGGATATCAAAGTGCTCATCATCATAACTATCAAGCAGCAGGGAAGACGCTTTGAGATTAGCCACAACCGTCAATACTTCATTTCTAGCTTCTTCCATAGTGTTGACACCACCAAATAAACCCAAACCCACAGTATATCTCATCAACTTCTCAACCAGACCATTATGGCCTATTACACAGCAAAGCAAGAAAGTCAGCTTAACTTCCTCACTTTCTAAATAATTAAAACTCCACTCAATAGCTGAATATGCTGCAGCTATCCCCGTGAAGTTGCTTGATGAAGGCCTCTCTAGTTCTCGTAAAGCATTCTTCCACTCAAACAATCTTTTGTTTCTCAAAGCCCCTGCAACTGTCGCAATGGCTATGGGCAATCCTGCACATTTTTTGGCTACCTCCATAGCTGCAGGCTTCAAATCACAACTTTCAACGCAGTCGCCAGCCTTCTTCTTGAACAGGTCCCAGGCCTCGTTTTCATTTAAAAACCCAACAAAAAAATATTTCTGAGCATCCATCCCATTTGATAAAACATTTAGCTCTCTAGAAGTTAGCAGCAACTTGCATCCCTTGTGCTCATCTCCCAAAGGGATCCCAACTTCCTCAATATCAACCTTGGCCCAAATGTCATCCAAGACAACCAGAACCCTCTTCTCTTTCTTCAATCTTTCTCGTAGTCGAAGTGCCTTTACATCAGTACTCTGTTCCTCAAATTTCAAGCCCAATAACTCTGCAATTCTGTTCTGAACTTTCTCAATATCAATGGCTTGAGTTACTGTTGCTATGACAACCGAATCAAATAAATTGCCCTTGACCTTTCTAGCGATTTCTTTGACTAGCGTTGTTTTTCCGATCCCACCCATACCGTGCACCCCAATAACGCTGACGCTATCATCATTTAGTGCCTCCATTATTCCATTCAAAACCAACTTTCTTGACTCAAAATCCTCGTACCCTTTAAATGGTGTGATAGTGATACCTTGCAGAGGCACAGGATAAGAAACCTCGTCAAACTTGCCCTGTTCAAGTAGCTCGGCAACAGCCTTCGCCTCCTCTGCAGCTTTCAGGCTAAGCTTGTAACGAGTCCAGAAATTAGGACACAAACCAACGAAACACTTTTTCTTTGCTTTTTCTTCATCTTGCGTCACTTTCTCTACTTGTTCAAGGATCTTTGTGTCGACTGCAGACAACCATTTGTCAACATAACCTTCGATCTCTTTGCCGTTTCGTGAAGCTGCATCAACAGAATGCTGCACTCTGTCCCTTGCAACTTTCAGCTTCTCAGCTTGGTGCTTGAGGGTCTCAACATTTTGCTGATGATTGGAAAGGTATTTGACATGGTTTATGATAGGAGAAATCGTATACTCCGCAGCTTTAGCGACAATAGAGCTAACGATGGCAATAACAAAGTCCATTGAGAGAGCAAAGAGCAAGTAAACTGAAAAACCACAGCCACAACAGAAATCAAAACAAAAGCAGAAGAAAAAGGTACAAGTAAAAATGAGCAGAAAGTAAAGCTTCTGTAAACAAACAAGACAGAACAAATGAAAGCAGATGGCGTACCTTTGCAAAATATAAGAGAAGGATTGAGCGATGAGTTTTGAACGATGGAAATAGTAATTTGAGAAAAGGCAAGTCAATGTAAAAGTAAGCAAGTTTCAAGTGTATTGTATGTTTCAAAAAACATGTATTACTTTCGCGGATACAACTAAAAAGTGAAGAAGACAACAGACATGATGACCCACCACGCCTATGCTTTTTCATTTATTGCAAGGTAGCATTAAATGTTGGGTAAATTGCACAATTGGTCATTTAGGCATTGCAGTCAAAAACTATTTTCATTTTTTAAAAATTATTCTCTCTTTAGTCACGTGACATTAATTCAATATTATTATATACTCATTTTAATCACCCAATTTTAATAAATTTTATTTTGATCACTCATTTTATGTTTTAAATTAATTTTATTTTTTCAAAAAATACCTTCTTTTTCTCTGCAACTCCATTTCCTATAAAACCCAGATAATTCATTTTCTCTTGTTAATGAATAAAAACTAAAATGAAAGTGTAATGACATTAAATTAATGGTGAGTGACCAAAATAAAACAATTTTAACCATTGTGCATAAAATGAAAATAATTTTTAATAATAGTTCCTAAAATGAATTTTTTATTTTTAGTACTAAAAATAAAACTTTTGAAAAACGGTGACCAATTATATAATTTTCCTAAAATATTTTAGCTTGATTAAAGTAACATTATCTTTTATAACTTTATTTTTATTTATTAATTTATATTTGGGGCTTAATGGGAATACTATTTTGGTACTGTGTTTTGGAGGTAAATTCGAAAAAGATCTTATTAAAATCTGTTGGAAAAATATTAACACATAGATCAAAAGCTATCAACATATCTATATAACTATTTATATATGGCTAAGTTAGCCAAAAAAAAAGCAGATTTAAAAAAATGGTTGTTTAGGACCATTTTTGACATATTTATCATAATAGGTTGAATTTAATAGATAAAGTGAAAATGGGTAAGAAAGCTCGATACCCTTAAAAAGTATCAATACCCTTCAAAAATATCGATACCCTTACTTGATATCGACATCAATTTGAATTTTAAAGTTTAGAAAACTGAACAAAAATCAAAATATTAATACACTTGAGAAAGTATCGATATTTTTCACCATGTATTGATACCATCATCAATCTTTCAAAATTCTATCTATGTTTTTCTTTTGTTCGTTTTCATATGTATTTTTCTTCTCATATTTTACCATTTCTCAACCTATTTGTGTACCTTACAAGTTTATCATATCTAAAGCATGATTTTAGCAAAGCTGCTATTGTGTAGACCTGTCCATGGGCCGGGCCGGGCCCAGAAAAAAATTTCGGCCCGCCTCTTAGGCCCGGGCCCGACCCGAAATATGAGCCTGAAATTTTTCCCAGTCTCGGCCCGAGAAAAAATAATAAGCCCGAGCCCGGCCCGGCCCAGTTTTTAATAAACACAAAAATATTTTAAAAATAAAAAAAATAAAAAAATTTAAAGTATTTTAAAATTAAAAAATAAAAATAAAAAATATATATTTATTATATTCGGGCCGGGCTGGGCCCGGGCCAAAAAAGTTGAGCCCGAGCCCGGCCAATTTTTTAATCGGGCCTCATTTTTTTGCCCAAGCCCATATTTCGGGCCTATATTTTTACCCGAACCCTCCCATATTTTGGGCGACCCGTCGGGCCGGACCGGGCCGCCCGGCCCATGGACAGGTCTACTATTGTGGAACCAAAAATATTTTGTATTTATGATGAGATTTATGGAACTTTGACTTACAAATTGGCTATCAAGCCTTGAAAGAATGGGTGGTAGTGGTGGTGGCAGCTGCTTCCTTGTGAGGCTGCTATAGTGGCACTTTCCTTAAACTAATATTGTAAAGTTACTCCCATTTTTAATGGTATCTCACTCTCTCTATCTCTCCATTAAATTATAGAAAAAAGATTTTGGTATCGGAGGATTCGCCATGTATCCATCTTCCAAAGTTAGGAGAAGACAATATGCCATTGTAACTCTAATCGTAGGAAACAACACATGCAAGGGTACCGATATTAAAAATGCATCATCCTAGACACAATTTCATTTTCTCTCTCCAAAATCGGCCTATTCCAGTATATATGTAAAAAATAAGCCTAAACAACCAAAAAAATTTCTTAAATCGGCCTTCTTCCTAACTAATTTAGCTTTTATATAAGAATGATAATTTATGCTTCACATAAATTAAATCAATAATCGAAGTAAGTATATAAGTGGGTGTGAACTTATTAAAATATCAAGAAAGTAACATATATATAATTAAATATATAATTAGTTAACTAATGAGGTGTCACAAATACTAGAGTGCTACGTTCAAAATTGAGAAAAATTATTAAAATTTAAAATTATGTGAAAAAAAATTACAGATCAAATTAAAAGAAAATGTCATGTTCGGAACTAAATGTTGACTAACCTTCATTTATTAACCCAAATGTTAATAGGATTAAATATCTTAAAATAATTTTAATCTCTAAAGTTTGACACGATAAGTTTTTAATTTTTTTAGGCATAACAATAAATTTAGCTTCTAATATTTATTGTTTTTCACACTTTAGTCTTAATTTTTTCTCCTCTCTAATGGGGTTTTCAAGGACAAGAAGACCATACTCTCTTATTGCTCTTAGCTTTCTCACCATTTCATTTCTATGTTATGATAATACTCTAAAATGACATATTTTTATGTATTAATTACATATTTATTTTGAGTACGATCCTATTAATTTGTGCTTTTTATGATTTTTTATCTTGTAGGGACTAAATTGCAGGAAAAAGGAAATTTGAGGGCAAAAAGAGTGAATTTGAGGACAAAATGGGCCAACATGCGAAATAGGAAAGAAGTGGTGCCAAAAATACAAAGTGTGGAAGACTTGGGGGAAAAATTCAAAGAAGAGATTTATAAACATAAGACTCTATTTATATTTAAATTTAAATTTTATTAGAATTATTGTTAAGATTATTATTTAGA
Source organism: Gossypium raimondii (assembly GCF_025698545.1). Lineage (NCBI taxonomy): Eukaryota > Viridiplantae > Streptophyta > Magnoliopsida > Malvales > Malvaceae > Gossypium > Gossypium raimondii. The sequence goes on from NC_068574.1 coordinate 61,793,549, forward strand.
TTTAATTTCAGCTTTTATCTTTATTTATCCTTTAGAGTTTAAATAGGAACAAACTAAGTTTTTCATGTACTATAAATAGGGGATGAAGCGACACAAATTGCACTAATCTTTTTTGTAAAAAATTTTGTCTCCCTGAAGTTCTTGATCTTTGTTCATTTTGTTATTTAATAAAATTTCATTTTATTAAACTTATTTCTTTTTTCCCGAAAAGCATGAGCCACTAAACTCATCTAGCCAAAGGTTGTCGAGATTTCTCAAAAAAGGTTTATGAGGCTTATAATTCGCACTTAACCTTTTCAACGAGTATTTATCGCTTCTCCACATTACGAGACTGATGCTTTCGTCCATGTCCTTCCAAAAGTGATATTTTTATCTTGTGCAAAGGCGGCCGCTTTATATGTTTTGGGAAGGTTACACAGTCGATTTGTTAGCTTACTGCATCAGTAGTTGTCGAGCCCAAGAGACAAGATGGCGTGGCGTTCGCCATTGAGAAGTGATGATCTAGTGTAAGATGGTCCTACAAAAGTGGCAATTGGCTAGAGTCAGGTTCCTCTAAATCGTAAGGCTAAAATCTAAGTGGAGCTGGTGGTCGTAGGCGTCCTCTTCCACTATAACTAGCTTATTCTGTCATGAGAAGGATCACCTAAAAGCCGAGGATTAAACCCAAGGAGGATCGAGACAACGGAGGCTAGAATCTCTTAATTAAAGAAACTATTTTCTCAATTCTATTTCTCTTTACAATTCCGATTTCAATTTATACAACTTCACCCCTTCTATATCTTTAATTCTATTTTTTTCCAAGTACATTGCTTTTTTCTTGGGAACGATTGTGACCGAGATCTCGAGGAATAAGAAGTTGTGCAAATCTAATCCCTGAAGATTTGGCCCTACTTCCCTTCTACTATACTTCTCATTATTTTATAGAGATAGATTATTTTTGGTGCTTTTAATGACACACCAGTTTAGAAAATGCCAATGGTTGTTGCAATGTATATGAAGGTAAGTGGGTGTATGACAGCTCCTATCCTCTCATTCACAAGGAGTTTAATTGCCTCAAGTATGGCCGCCCTAATAATCTTTACGTTAAATATAGATGGCAACCAAGCAAGTGTAATTTGCCAAGGTACATATCTCTCACCACCCTCAATGTTTCATTGAAGGTGTCGAAATTATCAAATAAAAATAATTCCTACAATAAAATAACTCTAAATAGTGGTAAACAGTAGTAAATAGTAATGTAGGTAAATTAAGCTGCCTTTCAATTGTACCACACCACCTATTTATACATAAATCATACGCTAATTTTAAGCTTGTTCCACATATTACTAACTGCATAAATTAATATCATATTTCATTTCTAATTTTGACTTTTACAAGGTTAAAATTTGATCAGACCCTCAAATGTCTCAAATTTATGATTCGGTCCCTGTTCTATTTCTCATGCTTCAATTTAATTCCTTCTTTGCTTGTCTTTGATTTAAAGCACTCAAATTTCATCTCTGTCAATATTTAAACATAAAATTCATCAATTAGCAGGAACTAATTCAAAAACAAGTTGAGTTAAGCACGAAAAATATACAAAATGAACAATCTATCAATCTGCATGCCTATTAGCTTAATGGAACAAATGACAGGTTTGATGCATTTGTTGAGGAGATTAAGGGGCAATAAGATAATGCTTATGGAGACTCCATAAGTATAAACCAATGGCAATTTCTGCTATGCATGCTTCATGCTGCAGTGCCTACTACATCTGGTATAATCACACAAGACTTGCATAATCTGGTATAATCTGATATAATTTGAAATTAAATTAAACAATATCATAATAATCCTAACAATAATTTTAAAAATAAAATTCATATTTAAATGAAGTCTTATATTCATAAATCTCTTCTTTGAATTTTTGCCCCAAGTGTTTCACACTTTGTATTTTCGGCACCACTTCTTCCCTATTTCGCATGCTGAACCATTTTGTCTTTAATTTCACACTTTTTCCCCAAATTTCTTTTTGCCTTCAATTTAGTCCCTACTAAATTAAAAACCATAAAAAGCCCAAATTAGTAGGATCATTTTAGAAATATGTTATTAGATCTAGCTTTTGCTATATATATGGTATTCAATTATATTTTGCTATATAATTTCAAGTATAAAAAAACATACAACTTAAATAATTCAAAATTAAACATTGCAATTTTAAATCCATACTAACATACTTAACCCAATTTTCACAAAATATGAACAAAATATCATATATTGCATAAATAACATAGATAGTTTGAAGTTGATTTTTCGAGTATTAAACACCAAAAGAATACCGAGTCACTTACCTAGTCTGCTGAATCAACACTTGAGTGACAAATTTCACAAGTCCACTAATAGCCTAAAATTTAAGAATGGAACTTGAAAAATCAGAATTCAATCAATAAATCAAAGGCTTAAAAGGTATGGCTTTATGCGGTAATCCTATGACATTTCATTGTGACAATTCCCCTAACTAAGACACAATTATATAGTTTAATTAAACTATTCTTTACTTCAAAAGTAAGTAAATCAAATTTAATAAAATACATACATATTTTAAGAAAATTCAATAAATTAATAAAAATCTGTTTAGTATGGTTGGAGTTCCAACCAAAGAATATATATTCAAACAGAAAATATTTTAAAAATCAAAATTTTGAAATTCTAAACTTCACTATTTTGACTCACTTGAAGCAATTCAAACTAACAACTTACTTGGTTTTGGCAGTATAAAAACATAATTTAAAGAATTAATGTAATAGTAAAACTGAGAAACTTAGTTTTGTCAAATTACCAAAAACTTAAGTTTTAAAAGTCAAAACATAAGAAATCATCACAATCTGCACAGATTTTCTGGGTTAACAGTTTTGACTAGCCTACTTTGGGAAACTTGTTTTGTCAAAATCAGTTACCAAAAACTTAAGTTTCAAAAGTCAAAACATAAGAAATCATCACAATCTGCACAGATTTTCTGGGTTAACAGTTTTGACTAGCCTACTTTGGGGCCTCATATGACCAAGATAACAAATACCACATAAAAAAACAAACCCCATACTATGAAAAACATCTAAATTTCGGAACAAATGAACACCTAATGATGGATTTTTTGTGCATCAAAATCGACTACTCAAAACTATCAAAAACCCACACATCATAAACTTTTAAAAATTTTCTCCTAAACTACTCGATCAAAATGGATCTCATACATACCATTTGAAAAATCTTGAAAAGAACTTTCATTTGGTACCAACAATGTCACCGAAATCTCACCGGAAAGTCACTGAAATGTGGCGAACAATAAAATTAACCCAAATAAAATACATGGGCAAAGATTTCAACAAATATAAACCAAAACTCATCTTAATAGTTGAAAACTAAGATCGATTTGCCAAATTATCAAAACCACCGTCCAAAAGAAAATAGCATAAGTGATTTTTCCCCTATTCTTTTATACAAAAGAACAAACGCTATAAAATACACATAAATTTGAGCTTGATAAAAAAAATAACTAATGGATCAAATAATTAATTGGGCATTCATTTAAAAAAATTGGGGGTATTACAATTAGTGAATTAATTATCTTGAAAGCAAGGATGGATTAAGGTATAGGAAGTGATTACGAGGGTTGGAGCATAAATTTTTGAAGGCTAATGTTTGGAGTTCGATTGCGAAACCACGATATTTTCTCATTAAACATTAATGGTATGAATAATGAATTTGAGCTGAGTGTTTCATGAAGCAGGTGTTTTCTTTTCTTGATCTTTGCTAGACAGGGAATATTATTAAGCTCAGCTGGTTGTTTTTAAAGATTGGTGGATGCAGGAAATTTTCAAAATTGCGATGGCCTATGTATGAATTACGTGAGCAGAAAAACTACTGTTCAATGACAATGATGATGACCAATGTGTACGCTTTGTGTGATCTTGATGAGCATAAAAACTCTGTGATAAGATTTTAGATACTTTAATTGCTGTTTGATGAAAGAGAGAAAGTAATGTGAAATGGAGCAGTTCAAATAATAGATTTGCAAAAAGTGAAACAACCTTTTAGGTTCGGAGGAAAATTGCAGACCCATACATCAATAGAGCAACTCAACCTACAATGAAAAAGGCATCTCCATCATCACTTTGTAGCTTCTGTAAAGCATTAGTTAAGCCATGATGAAGGTTAATAAAGCAGATAAATGAAAATAGAAGAGTAAATTACCATTTGTTTTGAACTGAAATGAAACTAAGCTTTTGTCTCAGAAGCACCCAAACATATTTCCTTAAGTCACCTGAGAATTTTGCACATCCTGTGCATGACCAAAATAAACAATTATAAAGAAAGGTAAAACCAAGAACTGTTCAATTAACCATGTATGCAAATGCACCAAATAGCAATTTATATTCGTTATGTTATTAAAAGTTAAAGACTTGAAATACTTTAAAATGATTTTTACCATTACTTGGAACATTTGTTTTATGGTAGTGTTAAGGTCGCCTTCCCACCATAGTTCATCTTCCTCATCTCTTGCTACATGCATTTGTTGTAGATTTGAGGTGCTTAAATCTCCTTGACAGAATTTTCTCATTTTTGGGCACTTTGTCACCATTACCATTTGCAAGACAGGGAACTCTAACGAGTGATGTGTCGAGGAAAAGCTTGCTAGACGTGGCAGACCACTTAGTTTCAAATACTTCAGTTTGGGAAAAATAATGCTGCCTTGTATTTCTTCACCCTCACATGCTATGATTTCCTCTATCATCTCACAATCAGCTACGCTCAATCTTTCTAGTAGCATCAGGCTCTTAGCTGTTGAGCATGCCATTAAATTGATGAATCCATGGCAGCTTATAACTTCTAGAGTTGTTAGCTTTTTGAAAGACAGCAAAGATGGTTGAAAAGTCTTTAATGTCAACTGCGGAAGTTTAGACAACCTCAATTCCTTTAACTGATAGAATGCTGATGTCCGCCTTCCCTTGTCGCTGAGTCCTTCAGACCAGACTATTTCAGAAATGGAAGCATTGTTTATAACAAGCTTTTGAAGCTTTGGTAGTGACTGAATGAAGCAATATGGAAGAGTAGTGGATGTCTCCGGAAAGCAATGGAGGTTAAGAAGTTTAAGGTTTGGGAAACACTGCAATGAGAGTTGTCCATCACATATCCCCTTCATCATATCATTCATTTTCAGTGTTAATTCTTCTAAGACAGGGAAAGTGTCCTAGACAACAGCAAATATATTAAACATTGGTTAAAGAGTTTTAAATTTAAGTAACAGAGAGAAGGTGACAATATTAGTTACAGTGATAATCTCACTTGATATGGATATAATCTCAAGTAATGAATTATATATAACACCATGGAATGTGAACTGTTTGTGAACATACCTCATTGACGCAAAACAGGGGTTGTTGGTTTGAGATTTCAACTTGACTCTTAGGACATTTTAGAGCAAATATGTGTGCTTTGGGGCATTCAATAACCTCCATATGTTTCAATGATGGCCATTGGGTGGTATGCATCCTAGAGCAGAAACTTTTCAATCTCGGCACCGTATTCAACCTAAGGTATATTAGTTTGGGAAATACAAACCTAATCGTCGTAGTTTCTCGCACAATAGATTGAGTAGTTGATGTATCTGCAATCAGTCCTTGTGCCTCAATTATTTCTTCTAAGGAATCACAATTTTGAATCTGCAACTTCTCCAAACTAGGGAAAACAACCTAATAAATTATTTGATTGGGTTAATAACTGAAATATGTTTAAATGAATAAGATTAATGAAAGAAGTAAAGGGAGAAGAATGGTAAAGTAAAAGAAGAAGAAATGACCTTTTCATTGAGGACAGCAGAGTTATGACCCAAGTTACTTGCTTGTAGATGGTGGTCAGCTCGAGGTTCATCTCTGGATACAGATATAGAGATGAATGCTTTTAGAAAAGGACATTTTTTTAGCCTTAAATTTGTTAAGCATGGGAATTCAGAGTAATTTTGAAAGCAGAAACTTGTGAGTTTGGGAAGGTCTTTCAGAGACAGCAAATCTAGTTTAGAGAAAATCGTTTGATTCCTCCATTGATCTTCTGCACCCAATCCATCCGTGAAGATTACTTGTTCCATCATATTACAGTCCCAGATTTGAAGGATTTTGAGTTGCACAAGATGTTTTACTAAGGAGGAGGGAAACAGGTATTTCAAATTGTGACACCCCTCCACCCGCAAATGATACAAGTGTCCGAGAGATGAGGAAGATGGGTAGTGCCATATGTTATGAATGTTAACGGAGGACAATTTCAGATCCATCAGAAGGGGAATGACAACCTGCAAACATAAATCTCATTGTAAGATAACATCACTCCTCCTCCTTTACTTATAAATACAATCAAAATCACAAGACGAGTATGAGGATTAATAATATTCAAACATCAAGTCGCTCGACAGTCGTGGACCTTTTTTGTTTAGATGAAATGTCTAATTTGATTTTTTTTTTTATAATAAAAGAAAAAAGCCTTTTTCTATAAAACTTGAGCTTCTTTCTCTATCTCCTAATAAACCACACTTGACAACCCCTGATTTAATATTTCTTTCTAATAAAACATTTTAAAAAAATAAAAAATATTAAAATTTATATAAACTTATAACAATTATAAAAATATATAAAATTTAAAAACCCTAAAAATAAAAAATCATTAAGAAAAACTAATAAAAATAATAAAACATATTTAAAATTTTATATAAGCTTATAAAGTTTTTAAAAATCAAAAACTTATTAATATTATAAGAACTTATAATTTTTTTAAAAGAAAAGTTATTATTACTTCCTCAATTTGTAAATTAAACCCTAAAATCAAAATGAACACGTGGTATCAGATCAACCATTGAATAATGGGAATAATTTCATGTTGAATAAAATGTTCTCTACCTTCCATAGATAAAACGAAAACTGCACAACCCTCTACTTTTTATTACTAATTTGCAATTTTTGTTTTTGAATTTTTATCTTCAATTTTTAAGTATAGTACAATAACCTTGAAAGGTTGAAAAGTGTTTGCTAAATATTATATACTATAAAGAATTTTGGTACGATTAGATATTATAAAACCAAAATTCATAATCCAATGGTTACAAATATTAGCATATGTTTGCATAAAATATTGTGATGACTACACCCATTATCCAAGGGTTGATATGATGTCACATGTTTATTCTGATGTTAAGAGTTTAGTTTCTAAAATGAGGAACCAATAAATGATTTTTTTAAAATATATATTAATATTTAATAAGTTTTATGATTTTTTTATAATTTTATAATTTATATAAGTATATAATATTTTCAATATTTTTAGAATTTTTGAGTTTTAATAATATTTATAAGTTTTTATGAATTATTTATAAGTTTTATATTTTTATAAGTTTCCTTAAAATTATTTTTTTATCCATTAGATTTTGATATATGAATTATCACCATTCATATATATGTGTAGACCAGACAAACTCATAAATTGATCAAATAAAAAGAAAATATGAAATAAGTTGTGCAGATAAATATTAAATACCAAACTGACCTTGTCGCTAAAAAAATTTGCAGTATTATTGTCGATGTCCCCCTCACCAACCACATTTTCACTTGCATCGCCACACTCTCTTGAAACTGAGGATGAAAATGCAGTCATTTTTGGACAGTCAACTATCGTAATATCAATAAACTTAGGAAATTCAAGAGGTCGACTTCCCAAATAAAAATTTGTCAAGTTGGAACAAGCCTCTATTTTTACGAAGGAGAGCTTTGGAAATGTCAACTTATGTATGGTTGCTTCCTCCTCCTCCCTAATCACTTGTTCCATTGTATTGCATTCCTTTACTTCTATCCTGTCTAGTTGCTTGAGGCTCAAAAGCATAGACGGGGTAAAAATGTACTTCAAGCTGCTACATTTATAAAACTCCATTTCTCTAAGGTTCTGCAACTCCAAAATTTCTTGAGGGTTCCTTTTCCATGTTTCTATTAACTTTGGAAATGTGTCAGAAATGTTCAAATCACGTGGGCCATTGAATCCACCCTAAAACAATAAATCCATCCATATTATTACATTCATAATTCAAAAAATAATTGTACCAGGACAGGAGAAAGCTAGCTAGCCTTATGAATTAACTCCGTACCTTTTCCGTGTACAATTGTTGTATGGTGGTATTCAGGTCACCTGTCCAACGCCCTTTCTCATCGAAAGTCTCCTGTTTTACTCTTTGTAATTGCGGGGTGCTTAAAACTCCCTCAGAAAAGATCTTCAATTTAGGACACCTTTCCACAACCACTTCTTCCAAACAAGGAAAGTTGAAGGTGTAACTCCCAGGACAAAAGCTTGTGAGGCTTTGTAGTTCGCTGAGTTGTAAACATTTCAATTTACCAGCAACTATCGTCTGATGGTAGTCTCCCTCGTGTGCCACTATTTCTGTCATTTTGGTGCACCCTTTTACCCTCATTGTTGTTAATTGTACCAGATTCTCAACTACAGATGGAGCTACCAGGTTTTTCATCATTTTGCAAAATGACACGTGCAAAGTTGTGAGATTTTGAAAAGATAATGACCACGCTCCGATATTTATAAAATCCTCACAATTCCAGACTTCAAGTGTTTGGAGATTAGAAAGAATATAACCAAGCACTGAATCTTTCCTCCATACGTGTTTAAGATTTCTAGAACATTGCAATTTCAGATTTTTTATTCGTGTGAGAGTCCTAGCATCTCCTTTACAATGGACTACATCTTTAAAATCAAAACCAGAAAGCAAAAGAGTTCCCAGATTGTAGAATCTTCGGAGGAAAGGAAATATATAAGAAGATCCACCATGGGAGGAACAACTCAGTCGAAAAAGCTTAATGTTGTGAAACAAGTCCGGTGGAAACTGATCCATATCACCTAATATTACTACCTGCAGTTCCTCTAAATTGGGAAAGACCTTAAAAACCATAAAACATACACAAGCCAGGATCAGTGTGGGTCTGCATGCTTAAATCAAATGAATCCAAAAATAGAAGAATTTTTTATTTTAAGAAAACACAACACCTCATACACAACTTGAGAGCCATGGAAGAATAGCAAGTCTAAATTAAAATGGATATACTATCACTGTTTAGGACAAAGACTACTTAATGCTCATATATAGGCACAACAATGTAATCAAAACAAAAGGTTTTCTTTTAGTACAGTTAAGTATCCTCTAGGTTAGTTTTAAGGTTCATGAAGACTCTTTCAAAGTTCATGGATGCTCCTCCTAATAATGTCATCCTTAATGTTTAAATTTGAGTTTTTCTCCTGAGAGCACAATGTGTTTTACCATTGCATAAAGGCTTGCTGCATAAAAATTAAAGTTTATGTAGAATATGTAATGCCCATCGAACTTATATAAGATTCAGTTAATTAAAATGCATTACCATGGCATATATAAGGACTTAAGATGCGTGTGGCAGTGGTTTAAATCAGGAAAAGAAATATATTTGTAGTAATATACGTACCTCCTCAACCAGCAAAACTGGCTTCCCATTTCCATTTGTCTCTTGGATTAATCTAAGATGTTCTGAAGGCACTATCTTTCGCAAAGTAGAAGAATCTGTTCTCATTTTTTTCAACATGGGCCAGACTATTGCATGTTGCCCTTTATAGAAACATTTGAGCTTTTCTAAGTCTGTAACCTCAAGTGAAGACAATTTGGGAAACTTAAACCTCACAGGCTGCTCCTCCACTCCTTCCCCTGCCGATACAATCTCCTCCACCCCACATCTACTTATCCTTAAATGTTCAAGTTGTGGAAGATGTTTGGCTATTGACACTGGAAATAGATTTTTCAGACTCCAACAGTCCTCAAGAACTACTTGTCGTAGATTTTGAAAGGTAAGAATCTCTTGGCCTTGGAGATCAACATGCTTCAATTCTGGGCTTAGTTGAGAATCTGCAGCATGTACTTTGTTGGTATTTAACCCTCTGACCTCAAATATATGTTCTAGTGATTCACATCTCCACACTTGAAGCATTTGCAAACAGTTAAATACTCTGATGAGACATTTAGATGAAAAAATAGTCAACAACTCATCACAAAAAGCAACAGTTATTTCTTCTAATTTGCAAAAGGAACCTGGTGCTAGCTCATTATCAAATATCATCTTCACATAACTCAAGTAGGAGATTGTCATCCTTTCCAAGCTAGGTACTGCAACCTATTCATATATACAATTCATGCCCATACCAAAGTTAGCTCATATAATGAAGGCAAAAAAAAGAGGACAAATCAGCTGAATTATATAAGAGTGTAAGACAAATGAATTAAATAAATAAATTACCTTCTCACTGAAGAGAGCTTGTATGCTGGATTTAGTACTGGTTTGACAAATGAATTCTTTTAATTTTGGGCAAGCCTCAATCTCTAGCTCTTTCAACAAGGGGAATTCGACATTATAATTTCTTGAGCAAAAGAAAATGAGGTTTTGAAGGCCCTCTATACGCAGGAAATTTAATCGAGGGAAACAAATAACATCTATCTTTTCTTCTTCTAGTTTCTCTATAAATATTATCTCCCTTAAGGACTCACAATCCAATATCTGAAATCGTTGGAGCTGCACCATACTGTTGGCGAGAGAGGGTGATAACAGATGCTCCAAGTTACCGCATTTATTGATGAATAAGCTCGTCAAATTCGAAAGCCAAGGATATGTTTGGTTATGCCATATTCTTTTGATGTTAATGGAACACAATTGCAAGCTTTCCAAGTGACGGGAAACAAACTGCACACATTTACACACAATTCATTTCTTCTTAAAAATCTAAAATTTAGAAGAGAAAGGGAAAGAAGGTATGCAACATACTTTGGAAACATGATTTTCAACTTTAAAGACAATTTCAGTCCGAGTTAGGTTTCAACTTTGAAACATATTTTTGAGCCCTGAAAAGTGAAAACCATTGGACAATTTTTTTTTTATTCTTGTTGAGGGGTCAGCTCCTTCGATAGAAGTTTTTGAAGTTTCATCTAACAGGCAGCCAATCTAGTCCCCTAACACTCAAAGGTATTGTCCCATAGGAAGGGTTTTGTCTCTTGCGTTCTGTCAAGAGCCAGCGTACCATAAGCGGCTGTCCTAAGGACATGGTTCATTGAGCCTAGAGTGCCTTGACCATACATCTATGGGAGGCACTCTATGTCACCTCTTGGTGGGTGGTCGTATGTCCACATATGGTCAAGACTCTTTCGGCTCCATGAACCAAGCTCTCAAGGCAGCCGCTCCTGGCAAGCTAGCTCTCAACAGAGCACAACAGTACATTTTTAATTATTTAATTTAAACATTTCGTCTAAAAATATTAAAAAACAAAAACACCATTATATTAATATTCATTACTTTCTTAAAACTGATTTTTAAGTAACTTCCATAACCGGATTGATATCAAGTTGAGTCGGACTCCAACTCAATCAAACACATTACATATAGTAAAAAATTTTAACCACACAAGCAGGATTGAAAAACTACAACATGTAATATTTTTTATTCTAAAGTATCAATTAGAAACATATGACTTGAGTTCTCATTGAAATTAAATATCTGCAAATAATTATCTATTAATTAATACTTTTGATGGCGCTACTAAATAACTGGAGTATAAAAAAGGGTGTATAAGAAAATACATATAGGAGCCAAATAAACAAACAAATACCTGTTTATTGAAAAGTGGTAAGGGCTCAGAACTCATGGAATACCTTTCGTCTTGAGAGCAAAAGCTAATGAGTTGTGGCAAATACTCAAGTGTTATGGAACGTAATTCAGAAAACCCAATTTTGTTCATTGTGATATATTGGACCTGCTTACCATTTTTGACATGGACTCTCTTTAAATATGGAAAATCTTCCCCATTATTTAACTCCTCAAGTACATTCTTGATGCCTTGGATTCCATCTAGGTCTAGGTACAAATCTTGAGTCTTTTTCAACAACATTTTCACCCCATTATCCAAATCAATGTTTGTATATAACTTGAGCTTCAATGTTCTCAAACATTCATGTTTTTGGCACCACTCGTACACATTATAATCACCTACAAAAATCATGTATCTGTCTAATGTCTCAATGAACCGATGCTTTGGAATCATTTGAGCATCAGGAATATGAACATATAAAGTAGTTAGACGAGGCAAACTATTTAATTCGTCAAGGCTTGCGTTTCTCCTATCGTTGTCAACCACGCCTTCATTTTCCCATTCAGCAAAGCTTCCCTCCATATATAATTCTTCTAATTTAGACAAACTTGATAAGACATTTGGTGGGATGATTTTGAGTTCTCTACACTCACTCAAATCTAACAACCTTAACCGAGTCAATTGTGCTATCTCCTTGGGTAGTTCTTTGATCCATGAGAAAGCAAGGTCAAGGATTTCTAAATTTTTGAGCTCTCCAATGATGGTTATGTCTTCAACTAGACATCCTCTTAGACATAACATGCGAAGGTCTATGAGGTGATTAATTGAGTCAGGTAGATAGGAATATGAAGGTAAATCCAAGACTTTGAGACTTTCAATTCGTCTGAAAAAATCGGGACGAATTGCCACTGAATCATCATGGGCCATAAGAAAAAAGGAAAGACCTGAATACTCCATCTCCTTAGGAAGCTCGGCTACAATTTGAGGACAAGGTAAGCTTATCACTCTCAAGCTGTTCATTTTCGCCTTATCGGACCACTCCTTTGGAATATGATCTCTCAAAACAAGCATAAGGTAGTCCCTCGAAGCAATAGCTAAAGCAGCATCCCAAACAACATCATGGATATCAAAGTGCTCATCATCATAACTATCAAGCAACAGGGAAGACGCTTTGAGATTAGCCACAACCGTCAATACTTCATTTCTAGCTTCTTCCAGAGTGTTGACACCACCAAATAAACCCAAACCCACAGTATATCTCATCAACTTCTCAACCAGACCATTATGGCCTATTACACAGCAAAGCAAGAAAGTCAGCTTAACTTCCTCACTTTCTAAATAATTAAAACTCCACTCAATAGCTGAATATGCTGCAGCTATCCCCGTGAAGTTGCTTGATGAAGGCCTCTCTAGTTCTCGTAAAGCATTCTTCCACTCAAACAATCTTTTGTTTCTCAAAGCCCCTGCAACTGTCGCAATGGCTATGGGCAATCCTGCACATTTTTTGGCTACTTCCATAGCTATAGGCTTCAAATCGCAACTTTCAACACAACCGCCAGCCTTCTTCTTGAACAGGTCCCAGGCCTCCTTTTCATTTAGAAACCCTATTGCAAAACATTTCTGAGCATCCATCCCATTTGATAAAACATTTAGCTCTCTAGAAGTTAGCAGCAACTTGCATCCCTTGTGCTCATCTCCCAAAGGGATCCCAACTTCCTCAATATCAACCTTTGCCCAAATGTCATCCAAGACAACCAGAACCCTCTTCTCTTTCTTCAATCTTTCTCGTAGTCGAAGTGCCTTTACATCAGTACTCTGCTCCTCAAATTTCAAGCCCAATAACTCTGCAATTCTGTTCTGAATTTTCTCAATGTCAATGGCTTGAGTTACTGTTGCTATGACAACCGAATCAAATAAATTGCCCTTGACCTTTCTAGCGATTTCTTTGACTAGCATTGTTTTTCCGATCCCACCCATACCGTGCACCCCAATAACGCTGACGCTATCATCATTTAGTGCCTCCATTATTCCATTCAAAACCAACGTTCTTGACTCAAAATCCTCGTACCCTTTAAATGGTGTGATAGTGATACCTTGCAGAGGCACAGGATAAGAAACCTCGTCAAACTTGCCCTGTTCAAGTAGCTCGGCAACAGCCTTCGCCTCCTCTGCAGCTTTCAGGCTAAGCTTGTAACGAGTCCAGAAATTAGGACACAAACCAACGAAACACTTTTTCTTTGCTTGTTCTTCATCTTGCGTCACTTTCTCTACTTGTTCAAGGATCTTTGTGTCGACTGCAGACAACCATTTGTCAACATCGCCTTCGATCTCTTTGCCGTTTCGTAAAGCTGCATCAACAGAATGCTGCACTCTGTCCCTTGCAACTTGCAGCTTCTCAGCTTGGTGCTTGAGGGTTTCAACATTTTTCCGATGATTGGAAAGGTATTTGACATGGTTTATGATAGGATAAATCAAATACTCTGCAGCTTTAGTGACAATACAGCTAACGATGCCACTAACAGACTCCATTGAGAGAGCAAACAGCAAGTAAACTGAATAACCACAGCAAAAAACAGAAATCAAACAAACCCAGAAGAAAAAAATTACAAATAAAAAAGAGCAAAAAGTAAAGCTTCAGTGTAGTAAGAAGTAAGAGCAAATGAAAGCAGATGGCGTACATTCCAAAATATAAGAGAAGGATTCAACGATTAATTCTCCCAGTTAAGAACGAGCAAAAATTTTGTTCCTTCTTTTTTCTTAACAGAGTAAAGCGAGTAGTAATTTGACAAAAGGCAACTCAATGTTAAAAGTAAGCAAGTTTCAATTGTATTGTATGTTCAAAAAAGTAAGCGAGTAGTAAAGCTAAGCGCCTAAATAAACTGCTAATTTCACGTAATATAATATTTTTTCTTCTATTTTTTTTACTTAATTACAATTATAAATATGTTAAAATTATTAATTAAAATAAAAATATTTTTAAAATAATACAAATATATTAATATCTAATTATAAAATTTAATGATTATATTTAAATATTTAAAATATAATTTATATATTCTAATTAAATTTTATAAATATTTATATTTTATATTTTAAAATATTAATAATAAGTTATAATAACTTTTTATATTTTTACTAAAATATAATAATATTAACTAACTTAAATATTATTTAAATGTATATTTATTACTTAATAATAACATGTCTAATATTAACATTTTATTTATCAAAATATTTTTTAAAAACATTGCTAAACTATAGCTCAAAAGTGAAAGAGACAACGACATGATGACCCACTTAAATGCCTCGATAAGGATGTTTTGTCATTTATCGGACTTTTTATCTTTGTTGTTTTTCTTTTTAAGGGTAACTTATACATGATGGTTACTTAATTATGTTCATGTTTTTATTTTGGTCTTTTAATTTTAAAAGTGTATAATTTAGATATTAATATGAAAATTAATTTCTATTTTAACCACCAATAATTAAATTGATAATAAAATATTATTTTAATCGATATAATAACACATTTAGTATTTAATATTTACATATTTTATCAATTTTATCTTAATTCTAAATAATTAAGTAAATATAACCTTGCACGTTTACATATTTTATTAGTTTGATCCTCAAACTTTTTAACCATAGCTTTTAACTTTTAAAATAGAGGTATTTCATATCTATTAATTATTTTATTTATAGTTGAAATAATCCAATTTGGTACATAATCCTTTTATTTAAATTTTAAAAGTTAGTGTTAAAAATTAATGAATACCATTAAAAGTAATAGAAATACAAATTTTAATAATATAATTTATATAAGTTTAATGTTTGTAAGAAAATAAAATTTCACTTAGACTAGTATAATTTTAATTTTAATTAATTTGGTAAATGATTTGACTCTAAATTAGATTATTAGTGATACATATTGCTTATTGTGGATTTAAAATTAAAATAAATAGAATACATAATAATCTCTTAATATATTTATAAAATTAAAAAATCATTATCAATGTAACAAAAGGAAATTCAATTAATTCTTTTACATTTTTTTCTTATGAAAAATTAAATGTTCTTTTATTATATAATTATTGATTAAATAATTGAATTTTTTCAAAACCATATTTTTAACTCTGGATTTAATTTTCCATTTCAAGGACCAATTTCAATAACTTATGTATTTTGAAGTAAATATCATACGGTTAACAATAAGAGTAAACTCATTGGTATCAAGAGGTGGCTCGAAAAATGGTTCATTAGTTGAGGGAGTGTTTTTTTTTTTTAGGTTTTACAAATTTATAAATGTGAAATATCTCTATTTTAAAAGCTAAAAGTTTTAGTTAAAAGTTTGATGATCAAATTGATAGAATTTATAAATACAAAGTGTTAAATTTATTAAATTATATAGAAGTAGGATCAAATTGATAAAGTATGTAAGTATTGAGGACTAAATATATTATTATACCAGTTAAAAAAACCTTTCGTTAAGAATTTAACCACAAATGACCAAAATAGAAATAAATTCAAACGTTAATGTTTAAATTGAAATTTTTAAAGTTGAGTATAAAGTTTAGTCTATTTTTTAATTTATTTTCTCTGACAAAAGAAAGAACACGGTATGGCCTATTATTGTATTTGCCCATTCTATTGACTTGGGGGACTTGGTGGATGAAATTCCTTTTGGCACTTTTGCAGGTAATTTCCAAAAAAGAGCTTATAAAAATCAAGTAATTAGTCTAAAGTACTGAGAAATATATATAATTAAAACATTAAATAATTATTTGAATTATGAAAGAATTCTAAGAAATTAAGTAATTAAGTAATACATAAAAGAAATTACTTAAGCAGTTGGAATATGAGAATTGAAGTAATTACATGAATAATATATAGTTTTTCAAACACCTATACATAATTTTAACATTAAGAAGTTATTTTTATACAAGTTTAAGTCATACATATTATATTATTAACACGGGCATGTATTAATGTTTGGGATGATTATGATAAAAAAATTCTAAAGTTGTATTATCAATTTTAAAAATTATATTATAAAAATAATTCATGTGTATTTTATAAAGTTATAACAAAAAATAACTTCTTAATGTTATAACAGGAGAAAGCTAGCTAGCCTTATGAATTAACTCCGTACCTTTTCCGTGTACAATTGTTGTATGGTGGTATTCAGGTCACCTGTCCAACGCCCTTTCTCATCGAAAGTCTCCTGTTTTACTCTTTGTAATTGCGGGGTGCTTAAAACTCCCTCAGAAAAGATCTTCAATTTAGGACCCCTTTCCACAACCACTTCTTCCAAACAAGGAAAGTTGAAGGTGTAACTCCCAGGACAAAAGCTTGTGAGGCTTTGTAGTTCGCTGAGTTGTAAACATTTCAAAGAAATTATATATAAAAAAATTCTAAAGTTGTATTATCAATTTTAAAAATTATATTATAAAAATAATTCATGTGTATTTTATAAAGTTATAACAAAAAATTATACTATATAAATTTTCAAAGAAATTCTAAAGTTATCGTCAAAAAATATATTATGAAAAATAATTCACATGTTATAAAAGTGTTATAGTATACTTATTTATAAAAGTTAAGGTCAAAAAGTATAGACATAACTTATTTACGTGTTCATACTACATGTTATAAAAATAATAATATACTTATTTATAAAATATATCTTTAAAGTTATGGCAAAAATTATATTATTTATAAAGTATGGACACTTTATAAAAATTTTAAATAAAATTTATATTTTTACCTAACTTACATATTAAAAAAGTAATAACTTAACAGAAGCTTTTCTTCAAATTAAATTTATAAAAGTTTATATAATTAAAATTATTGGGAGAATAGGGCTAGACATAAGCACTAAAGACAACTTGCTAACGCTTTAATTTAAAATATCAAAAGCTTTGAAATGTAGTTGAGAGAATATGTATATTTTAATAATGTTAGACTGCTTTGACAAAATCACCATATTCATTACGAACCATCGCAGCAAAGGTAGAGACCCGAGCAGTGTGATCGATGGCGGCATCAACGTTACATTCAACCAAGCCAGCCGGCGGCGGAGACCAAACGGTAGCAGCTGAAAAAGTAGCCAAAGACAACCCTTTGAGCCGGCCATAGGCGCTCCTCGAGGCTGCCCAATCCTGCATGAAACGGGCAGCAAAAGAAACAACCTGTTGCGAAGGCACAAAAGAAGCTTTCCAGACAGCAGAGTTACGAAAATACCAAAGGCTCCAAAGCGTGACGGCCACCTACTCCAGTCGGTCAACATCCGAACCCAGCAGCAAACTACAAAGCCAGTCAAACAGGGAGGCTCGGGGCATCAATATTCACCAAAGACCAGACCAAAGCAGCAAACGGACACCCAAGAAACACATGATCGATCTCTTGATCAGTCCCCGCAGCGAACACAGTCGACAAGGACCGCAGAACCCTTTTCTGCTAACCGACACCAAACCGGCAAAAAATTCCGCAGACAACGCCATATAAAGTCTTTAACCTTAGGCGCTAGGGACGAGTTCCACAATCTCAGCCATAGTCCCTCCACCTGCTGCGAACAGCAAGTTTATAGTTATAATTCAGCGTATAAGTACCTCGACGATCAAAATGTCATATTCATCGATCGGGCACAGAAAAGGAACTTACGGTAATCGTAGAACACGCGAGGCATCAGAAGGGGTTAACAAACCATCAATAAGCGAAACATCCCACCCCTTACCATCGGCTCTAATATATTTTATCTTTATATTATTAAAAATATTTATAGATTTTTTCAAATTTAAATACTAAGATTTAAAATATTTCATTTTACAAATTTTCAAAATTTAATATTATTTTATCTTTTATATCGATTTTACTATCCATATTCGAGATTAATGGTTGTTCCTTCCAACGATCTTATCTTTGATGTTGAACTTATATTTTGTATTTTATAGTGCAATATGCCTTATTATTACATTCCATACTTATTGGTTTTGTTAGGTTTAATGCATATTTTAGCCTTTGTAGTATATCACTTTTCCTAATTTGGTTCTTAAGGGTTTTTGGCTTATTCAGTCCTTACCATTATCAGACGTTCCCAATTTAGTCCCTAACATTGTCAGACATTTTTGTTTCAATCCTTTGCACGTTAAAAGAAACCGGGATACCATCCAATCATATGTTGCTGCATGTCATACAATAATATCCTTAATGTCAGTCATCTAAAGAAACTTTAAAAATATTTAAAAATTATAAAAAATACAAAAAATATTTAAAATTATTAAAAATAGAAAAATTATACAATCATAAAACTACAATATATATAAATATAAAAATAAAACAAATTAAAAAATTAATATTTTTAAAGTTTTATAAATTACATTTAATAAAGTTTGAATATGAGATCGTTGTCTCATAGAAGGATATCACTTACAATAATTTTTTTATAATTCAATTAATCGACATTTATGATTAGATCTTTTACTGATGAATTTGAATAATTTTTAGTTATTTAAATGAAACATCCTTCTAAAAAACAACGATCTTATATTCAAGTTCTATTAATTATGATTTATAAATTTTAAAATATTAAAATTTTAATATAAATTAAAATTTTAGTAATTTTATATTTTTTAGTTTTGTAATTTCATTTTTCTATTTTTAATTATTTTTGTAATTTTATATTTTTCATTTTTAATATTTTAAAAGTTTTTCGTATGATACATCACAATGATGTCACCACATGATACACGGAAGCTTGAGTGCTTGACTAAATATCCAACTGTTAGTTTTTAACCAATTAAACTGGTATTGGAGATTGAACTTGAGGTGGACCAAATAAATTTCAAGGATCAAAGTGAGAAAAGTGTAACATTTTAGGGATTAAAGTGTGCATTAATTTTTTTTTTAAATATTTATCCTCTGAACAGTGCTAAATATAGTTTGATAGAATGCAGGCAGTTTTGTGTTGAAAATTTCGCTTTCGTGAAATTGTTTCTGCTGAAACAAAGTCTTCCATGGAGAATGAGGAAAGAGTTGGTCCAACTATCTAAACCTTTTCTTGTATTATTATATTCTGAAAAAGCGTAACGAATAGTAACCGACCGCTTCTAATTTAATATAAACTAATCAAGTTTAGCTCTCGATATTGACTCTATTATTATTACTTTTTTATTTTTCCTTTGCTGATGGAAAAACAAGAGAGCAAAATTTAAGTTGGTGATTGGCGAGCTGGCATGTTTCATGTGCTCTAATAATGATGCTTAGTGCGGTCAATCTAATACCAATTAGCAAAATCACCAAGGAAAACTAACTAATTACTCCATTTTTTGTGTATCTCTTTTGACTAGGAATGTCTGAATTCCACTAGCATTGGTGGAATTGGCTGCCCAATTTTGAAGTCAGTTTACAATCCATAAATTTTTTTACCAAAAATCTCATACCATACATTTCATTACATACATGTCAACACATACTCGAAACAGACAAGAAACGGCCCCAAAATATGCTCATGGTGGACCCTTTCTTTTTCACTACCCTCATCACCAAGGCCAAGCTTACATTTTTGTCAATATAGCCGTTACAAGGCACCCTCTCTTCCATTTATTCACATTCTCTCTCTATCAAGAAATCCGTGCCTTTCTTTAGACCCCGCTCCTCTCTTTCTATAGCTGCTCTCTGTCTCTCACACTCGTACAGGCGCAGAGGAGCATAGAGTTCAAGAAATGGTCCTTATTACAATGGCTCCTTCAATGCATGAATTTTCAGCTCCCTTACTGTCATCTGCCACAAGCAGTAGAAGCTGCAGCATTAGCAGCACAAGCAGTGAAGCTGATGATAATAGCCCACCCACATCTCATCGTTTTGAGCTTCGAGATGTGGCCACCACATATGAATTTTCATGCAAATCATTGGCAGTGCTGTCCGGGCATATTGGTTCAGTTTCTTGCTTGGCTTTATGTGGGGAATTCATCTTAAGTGCATCACAAGGCAAGGACATTATAGTGTGGCAACAACCTGATTTGAGGCAGTTCACAAAGTTCGGCCAAGGTGATGGCTCGGTGAAAGCGCTTGTGGCTGTAGGCAATAAGGTTTTCACTGCACATCAAGATAGTAAAATCAGGGTATGGAAGGTGTCAACAAGCTCGGAGAACGTCTTTAAGCTGATCAACACACTTCCTACTACTAAAGACTATTTGGGAAAGTTCATGAAGCAAAGCAATTATGTCCAAACTCGTCGGCATCACAAGCGATTATGGATTGAACACGCAGACAGTATTTCTTGTTTAGCAGTGTATAATGGGTTAGTTTATTCAGGTTCATGGGATAAAACACTTAAAGTATGGAGGATATCTGATTTGAAATGTTTAGAATCCATTAAAGCACATGATGATGCTATCAATAGCTTAGTAGCTTGTAAAGGAATTGTGTATTCAGCATCTGCAGATGGGAAAATAAAAGCTTGGGGAAAACATGGGAACACCTCTCATTCATTGCAAGGGATTTTAGAGGGTCATAAAGATGTTTCATTGAATTCAGTCACTGTTTCAGAGGATGGAAAATGGGTCTATGGAGGTGGTTCAGATGGGTATATTATGGGCTGGGAAGGGAATGCCAATTTTATTAGTTGGAAATTAGTGAGTGAGACTAGAGCACACCATATGGCTGTTTTGTGTATGTGCCTGATGGGAGAGGTTTTGTGCAGTGGTTCAGCTGATAAAACCATAGGTATTTGGAAGCGAGAGGCTTATGGTAAACTTTGTAAAATTGGGGTCATTAATGGTCATCAAGGACCAATCAAATGTTTGCAGGCATCACCCTGTAATGTTGGCAATGGTTTCTTGCTCTATAGTGGTGGCCTTGACAAAACAGTAAGAGTCTGGTGGGTGCCCAAGAGGTTTGCTATATAAGTTAGTCATCAATTTTTTTTTTGTTTGTAATGAAGTACTGCTTCCTCTTTTAATCGTTTGTAGTGCTTCAATAGTTTATTTGTTGTTAATTAGTTTTGTTTGAACTTAAGAACTTAGGAAAAATCTTTTATTGAAGCTTTGAGAAGATATGGTTTAGGGGTTCATGTTTTAATGTGCAGTTTCTTAGGGTATATTTGTCAGTGATCGATTTTTTGTCTTATTGTTTTCATACGGATTTTTTGAATTCTTGTGAATTGTAATTAGTCATTTGTGAAAAGAAAAAATAAAGAATGTAATAGTTTGCTTTATTTGTTCAATGATTGAGAATAATAGCAGCTTTGTTTTGTTTAATGAAGAATCAACATTTGTTGTCTGAATCATGTGTTTGCTAATTACGGACAAAGAAATCAGGTATTAAGCAATAATTCGCGGTCATTACATGATTGATGATTGTGTTAGGCAGAAATTAGTTAATTGAATCAGGGGGCAAACTTAATCAAGTGATGATTTTAGTTGTAAAGTTGCTACCATTGACATTCTTACAAACATCTTAATATGCCATTAACAAAGCAATCTTTGCCTTATCATAGACATCAAGTGTTTTAGTGTTTTCCAACTTCTCTTCAGTGTAAGCATGTCCTTTACTTTGGACTAAAATGTAGAGGAATCATGCTAAGTGTCTTTAAACTTGTTTATTAATATCATAAAGGCTGTTTAGAATGTTGAAAAGCATGCATAATAATAACAAGATAACACTGTTGTGCAAGTGTAACCAGTAAATTAACAACAAAATAACACTGTTGTGTAAGTGTAACCAGTAAATTAATAACAAAATAACACTTCTATTGGCAGAGCTTTGTCTCATGGACATAATTATGGACCAAAACAAAAATGTCTATATGGATCACAAGGTATATGTATGAACTTCCCAGACTCTTCTGAAAAATCAGGGGAAGGTTCACTATTATCTGGTATGCTCTATGCTGTGGCACCAATTGCACAAAAAGGAACCACCATCCCCTACTTATGAGACAAAAAGTGAAGTAAAAGATGTTCATGGCTTGATGGATGGAGAATCTTCAAACAAAAAAAAAATTAGCCAGCAAAAACGGCTACTCGCGCACAAAGCTAACCCTCTTGTTAGATTTTGTGTTCCTCCAGTAATGATTTGCTTGATTATCATCCTGTTGAAACCTGGAGCTTTTGTAGCCAGGTGTATACTGGTGAGAACCTTCCCTCTTCCGGGAACCAGAATGCCATGCTCCCCCGCTGCTGCTACTTTTGTAGTCCAACTTTCTTGATCCAACATCATGATTACCCCCTGCTTTCCGACCCCATGAATTTCCATCACAACCTGCATTATGCTGAACATAGCTACGTTCCCATGAATTATTCCTATTCGGCAACTCCTTAGCATCTTGTCGGTTCCTTCCCCATGAAGTTCGTTTGAAGTCTCCCCATCCATCATCCATCTTCGAGTCAATGCCTTTATAGTTATGACCCCAAGAATTATTTCCAGTATTCCAATCTCTAGACCCATAATCCCCCCATGAGTTATGCTTTCCACTTTCATTTCCCTGAGTAATGCTACTCTCCCAAGGATTATTACCACTCCTTGCGTCATCAACTTTAAGAACCAAATGGCCCCAGCTTATAAAATCCTTTGAACTACCCTGAGTAACATTGTTACTTTCCCAAGGATTATCATCAACCTTAGAGGGGATCGTGTTACACTCTTCTGTTGGAGCAGATGAAAGGTTCCTTGTTATCTTGTTTTCATGCTCTACCACGCTATCTTCTTCTACCTCAGTGGGGGGAGCAAAATATTCTCGTTCTAATTCCCTTATTAATTCAGGGTCAATATAAGGATTCCAATTTATTTCTTCGATATAAGCATTCGGATCAGGAGCAGAAATGTCACATGAGAAGCCATTGATTTTTGCCCAATACTGGCTTTTTGCATTACGAAATGCTTCTTCTCCAGCTGAATCATCCCAGTTGAGCACATTATTGTTGTGGCTAGTGAAGTTCTTGGCATCCACTATCTTCCGCCACGAAACTTTACCAACTAGAGTGCAGAATTTCTTTTCCCACAAAGGCACACCATCATTAGAAAACTCTACGAGGAAAAAAAACATAATCAGCATAGAGTCGCACACCACCATTTTATATATATAATTTGTTAAAACATGAATAAACAAGTGTTGGTTCTTAGACAATGTGGATAGTAAAAATCAAACTAGCAACCAGTAAGAAATTAGGAATAACATTTAAGTCGTTTATCATATAAGTAGGTTCACCAAGAATACACATACAGAAACAATTGATGGTTATATACAATAATATTCCAAGAATGCACCAACTTGCGAAAGAAAGGAAACTTTTTTTTTTTCATCTACAAATTAACAGTCATCAAAATTTGTTCACTCTTTAAAACCATGTGCCTCTTATTCTGTGCTGTGTGAAGTGAATGTGAGATCTTTTGAATCAACAAAATCGTACAAGAAATTAGATTGATTGGAAATGATAGCGGCAGTACCAGAAAAAGAAGATTCAGGGACATGGTAGGAAGGAGGATATTTAGGAGCTATATCTTGGCGGTCAAATCGTCGGGGTCGTCGATGTCTCCAATTGCCCATCTCTCCTCCAAACCCTAAACCCAAAAAATTGTTTTTATGGTTTCAATTAAGGGGGAAGATTAGAAGACAAGCTTTTAGGGGATAAATAAACAAAAAAAAGGAATGTTTTTGGAGAAACTAAAAGTGAAAGTGAAAAATGAGAAGGATAGAGATTGTGTTTCTGGAATTTGAGTTTTGAGTTTGAGAGTAAGACGGAGATTTATGGTTCCAGAGCGCGCGACGGGCCGGAGGAATGGAACGGTTTATTATTTATTTTACGATTTTTATTTATTTCTTTCCTTACAAATTACAATACCAAGTACTACCACTATAGGCTACAGCTATGCTTTCTTTCTGAGCGGCTGTTTATTTTTATACTTGCATTTTTATAATTTTATGTAATAAATTTATATAATAAAAAGTGTGAATTAAACCTTAGTTTAATTGACATTGTTGTAATATATAGCATAACCGAAATTTTAATGGGGTTAAATGACAATCCCAACTTATGGTGCCTTTAAACTTAATACTAATGGATGATCGCTTGGTTATCCCAACATCAAAGATGTTGAGTGACATTGTTGTAATATATAGCATAACCGAAATTTTAATGGGGTTAAATGGCAATCCCAATTTATGGTGCCTTTAAACTTAATACTAATGGATGATCACTTGGTTATCCCAACATCAAAGATGTTGAGTCTAGCATTAAAAATCAAGATGGAAATTGAGTTAAAACTAGAAAGTCTTATAGACATATACTAATTGTGGGATATTTAGAGATTGACTCTCCTTAGCACATCAAATGAATATTTCTCACTTGAAGATTGAGGTCAATGTTGAGATTATGATGAAAATCATTAATAATACTTTGTCTAACATGTTTCTCTCCACTTTTGTTAATGAAATTGCAAGTCGCTTGTGTTTAGATTTATTTGCGCCTCATGCCTCACTCATATATATATAGGGAAGGAAATTAGTGTGCTGATAGGATGGCTCATTTAGTGAGCATTTTTAAGAGATTAATTCTAGTGTTATGGGCCACAAATTAAACTCCATTACTATTACGCATTGAACGTCTTATAAAATTCAACTTATTAAATGAGAGTCATTTGGTTCATATGAATTAGCTTGATTCATAGAACCCATAGAGAAGCTTAGTAACTCAACGAAATACTCCAATAAAACTAAAATTAGCAAGGTAATTAATGTAAATTATGAAATGCACCTTTTAGATAAAGAAAAAGGGAATTTGAGTGTCCCAACTATGGGTAAATATATATTATCTTCCAATTTAGAGATTGAATATTGAATGTAAGAACTGTATACAACAAAAAAAGAAGAAGCTTATTTACACATTTCAGATTGGACTACAAAGAAATGATAGATCAGTAGCTTTGTGAGCTAAACTAGTGGTTCCATAAAAGATTTCGTGTTGTTCACATCTTCCTTTGATTCTGCATACTTTTGTGGTTTAAAAAGCTTCCACATCCCAACCGGATGCCGCCCTTGAATGGCAGCACCTTCAGCAAACCTCCCAAACATCTTCTCGCATTCCGGATATGGTTTGACATACAAATTATAGAATCTAAGCCTACTTGGCTTTATCAAACTCTTCAATCCCACATCAAATTCTAGTGCTCCTTGCGATCTCAAATACTCCACGACATTGTATCGAGGAAGGATCTGTTTGTCGAAATTAGCACCCAAATATTCCGGAACTTCAACTAAGCAACCAACTTTATAATTCATCGTGTTCACCAAGAAGTCTATTTTCTTCTCAATCTCTTCCACTTCATATAAAATCAATCTTGGTTCTTTCCATAGGATCTTAAATGCTTCTCTATGAATTAACCCCTGTTTGCACAAGCAATCAACTCTAAGCTTTACTTCAAACCCAGCTCTAAATTCACCTTCGCTAAAAATCTTGTCTTCAATGGGAGCTCGGCATTTCAAAGTTTTTAACAATCCCAAACACCTTGACATTTCCCCTAATTCCATGCTCAGAACTCTTGAATCTTTTATAATTTCATCCCTAATCATATTTTCACTAAAACCCAGTTCCAAAAACTCATCAAGCAATGGCTTCAACCTATTTTCGACATCAAATCCTAAAACCTCAGGAAACAAATGAAAAACCATTTCAATCCCATATCTTGAAATCCCAATTCCTTCCAGAAACCCAATCTTTTCACAAAGATCATCTTCCTTCATCATGATTATCCGAGGAAACCTTTCTAAAACCCTAGTCAAAACCCCACCATTAAACCCTAAATCTTTCAAAACACCAACACGGTTCAAAAACAAATCCGGGTCGATCCGAAATCGCCTAGAAAGTGCCAAAACATTGCAGATCCCTACTGGGGAAATACCCAAGTTCCCAAATTTGGAAATCCCAATTTGCCATTTCTTCAAAAAGTTCGAATCCAAGACTGCCGGACAGTCAAATAACAATGAAATAAAGGAAGGCTGAGGAATTTTAAAAGATAAAAGAATGTTCAGAGAGTTCTGGATGTCATGGACATTAGAACGATTAAGTAAAAACTGGTTTTTTGCAAGAAAAGAGTGGAGTTGAGTTGGTGGAAAACCGTACCTTTGAAGGAGATTGGCAAGAGAAATTTGGTTCCTGAATTGGGAAATTTTGGGGGAAACTGTGGAAAAGTATTGGGTTGATGACAACCGGTAGAAAAGACTTGCTTTAGTTAAGGAACTGATAACCATGGCTTTTCCTACCCGAAAAATTCAGTTCTTCTTTTCAAATAAAAAACAAATAACACATTAAAAGCACAACCCTGAGCTCGAAATCTTTAATATAGTGATACTAGTAAGGATGGCAAATTTAAGTTAAAATCAAACTACTAACTAGTAATAAATTGGGAATAACATGTAAACCAATTATCGTACAGGGGATATTTAGGAGCAGTATCTTGGCGGTAAAATCATCGGCGCCGTCTCCAAATGCCAATCTCTCCAAACCCTAACCCCCACCCCCCCCCCCAAAAAAAAAAAAGCTTTTACGCTTTCAATTAAGAGGGAGGAGTAGAAGTCCAGCTTTTTGGGGCTAAATAAAAAACCCCAACCTTCAAAATCTGCCAAAATTTCATTGGCATTGAAAGATTTATTTACTTTAATTTATTATATATTTTTAGATTGGAATTGTAAAATTTCTAAGTCATTTTGATTTCATCCTATCTCTTTGATACAGACCATTTTGCGTTACTTTAGCATGTTTAAGACATTTCGAGAGTTAAACAAATTTAAATTTAAATTTAAATTTAAATTTAAATTGTTGAAATTGTGCTGGATTGAGTTTAAACTTGATCAGATCAAATTTTGAGTTCGAGTCTGAATTTGGTTCATAAAAGATAAACAGAACATGCAAAAACATAAACATAATATTTATATATTCATTCATTCATCCATTCTTTCCTTGATGCATTTGCATACATATTTATTGAATATTAAATGGAATTAGCAATATTGTAATAGTAACTAAGATACAGAGAGACAAAACTTGGCACATACGATCAAGATTTAGAAAGAAACTTTACTACCTACCTACACATTTTCAACTATACAAAAAACAAGGGTTTGTGCTAGCATTGATTGATTTACTGATTGATGTGATGAGATAGCATGAATCAAACAAGCCCAGTCCTCAAAATTTGTTTAGAAGATGCTAAAAGATTGTCGAGAACAGGGTTTGGTGACTCACTTTTGCCAATAATCATATCCACTGCTTCGACTAATCCGATAATCGTTTCTTGTTGGAAACGGGAGGCATTATCCTTGTATAAGTTCAACCACACCGACTTTGACAATGCCTGTAACTCACTCGCGGGATGGATGGTAATACATGAAACAGCAGACGCGTAATCGTTTTTCTCCAGCTTCATGCAAAACCTTTCTTTTATCAAAGGCAGAGGAGGAGTTCTTTCGGCCCTATCCATCTCCTCCCAAGTTGTTTCCAATAGCTCCCCCTGAATAATAGTAATAATATTAACAGCTCTCAATAATCATCTAGAATATAGTATGTTCATGGCAAAGATACCATAAGGCCCCTGTACTAGGAGCCGGATTGTATTTTGCACTCTCTACTCAGAAAATAGGCAAACTAATCACTATACATTAGATTATAGTGCAAATTGGTCATTTATGTTAAAACTTGTATCCATTTGTACCATTAAAAACTGGCATGGTTGTCAGAATAATCATACAGTGACATCTGACATGCCACGTGTAACTCATGGTAACATGCATGAACTAACTTTTAACAGTAGAAATGGATGAAATTTTTAATAGAAAGATCATATTGCTCCTTGATCTAATGTATAGGGCCCATTTTTTCAGTAGAGGGGGTAAAATACAATTTGACTCCTAGTATAGAAGTCTCCATGATACTTTTACCACAAAGGTTCTTATAAAATACCTTTCCAGCTCGAGCAGCATCTAGTATCATGCGGAGATGACGTTTTGCGTTGAAATGAAATCCATGGCGCAACATCCTTCTATACACATGCTCGAACTCATCCCACCTATTCCGTTGAACACATGCGTCTAACATGATATTGAATGTATAACTATCAGCTACCACTCCATTCAAATCATTACATTTGCTGCTATTTTCATTTGCATCTTTGGACATCTTCTGGAACAGTTCTTTAGCTTCATCAAATAATCCATGATCCAAATAAGCTTTTAGCATGATATTACAAGTGACAAGATTTGGAGAGCAATATTTCTGCATTTGGTTGAAGATGTATGCTCCATTTTCAATGTTTCCACTATCTAGACATGCTTGAATTAAACCAGTATAAGTTACCACCAGTGGTTTGTTAGCAACCTTGCATATTTTCTCAATCTGCAAAAGACAAGCAAATGTTTTAGTTGAGTAACAGATCTCACCTTGACATTTTATTGCATATTCATTGAAGGTAGGTTGAAGGTCAAAAATAGCACTAACTGATAACAAGTAATAGAGTTCACAGGCTTCTATTAAGCAGATATGGCAAAAAAGATCTAAATCTCCTTTTCAGTTCATATGAATTCGAACATATTTTAAATCATATTTGCTGCAAGCAGACCCTGACTTTTTTCAATGGTAAAATTCATAAAGCTCCTAAATAGTCATAAGTAACTTTTTCAAGAATAAATGTGGACAGCCTGAGCTGAACTTACTTCAAATACTAACTTGCATAAAAGGAACCAGTTAACAAAATATATTAAAATTAAAAATATACCTGCATCAGTGCTTCCTGGCACCTTCCGGCACTACAAAGACAGCGAGCAAGATCGTAATAAAGAGCAGCAGAACCTACAATTCCTCGTTTTTCCATAACTTGAACAACCGACACAGCCTCATCTATCCTATCTTCCTTCCAAAGGGTATTTACAAGAACTGAAAACAACCCAAAGTCAGCTTCCACAACAGATATGATCTGAACCTTTGGAATTAGACATGAATCAAGATACCTACTGGAACAAAGAGAAAGAAAGATTACATGAATACCTCTATATGTCAAAGCATTCGGTATACAAGACTTATCCATTTTCCTGAAAAACTCATGGACCAAGTTGTATTTGCCACATTCAAACATCACCTGCACAAAGAAAAACACTTTGTAGTATTTTATCCATATATAAAATCCATTTAACAGCATCATATTACAAATTTCAGCGACATGATAGGCCAAACTTGCAATGATATGATACTAAAGAATATAGTCAAGACATGTCATGTTAGAAACCCTTTCCTGCAATAAAACACTGCTATTCCATACACAATATCTATCCTCGCTAGTAAGAGTTCTTAAGAAAAAGTTGTTTGATGACATTTGATGTTAGTTTCAAGAAACCTCGAAACATTGAAGGTCCTTCACTTGCAACTTAAGAAAAGTACACACTCATCCAACATGCTACCATGATTAGCATTACTTCATAAATAAAATGAAAATACAAAAACCGGAATCTAGCATGAAAACATGCTTTATAAACACACCTCCATTACAAGTCCATATGTAGTAGTGGAGGGCAGTAGATGCTGTTGCTTTAACTGCTGCAAAACCCAAAATGCCCCCTCCCACTGTTTCCGCCTAGCACAGGCATTTAGGACCTGCAAACACAAGAAAAATATGGACATTCTTTATAAGCACCAATAATCCAGCATAAAGGATCAAACAAAAGATAATAATCAATTTTTAAAGATGATAGTGTTTAGGCATGCTAATATGCATTACTCACCGCATTGTAAACCACAATATCAGGCTCTAATCTTGGGTCCCACTTTCCAAGTGGCCCTGTCTTGAATTTCTTCTTGGGAGGAGACCGCATGCTATCAATAACATCAAAAAGTTCTGTCATATGCCCAGCTTGCCCAAGAGTGACAGCAATGGAATGATAAGCAACTATGTCCGGATATGAAGCCATTTGTTGCTGAATTGGGGGAGAAGAAAAGGACATCAACAAAACCTTTCCCCTTTAAATCAAACTAAAGTTCATTTCATAAGCCATAAAATTGAGAATTGAAGTGTATTACCTGCATTGAACGGAATAAGTTAAGAGCTTCCACAGGTCTCCTTGCTTTCCCAAGTACATCAAGTGCGGTGGTGTAAATATGTCTGCACCATAAGAATATATCTAGTTAAGAAGCATATTCCCAATGGTTTTCTTTTCTTCAAACTATAAACCACAGGATTCAAAAAACTCAAGCAATGAATTTTTGGGATAGGAACAACTTGTAAAAGTTAAAGGAGAAAGAATGAACAGGTAACACTCCCTGTCCAATAAATAAGAAGTTCCAAGTATTCTTAGGATATAGCATTCTCATGCATCACAATTTGCTTCCTCGTTATTCTTGAACTCTTAGTGATGAAGTTAAAAACAAGAACATAGAACATTTCAAATTATTCTAATATTTCAGAACATAAATGCTGAGATCAGAAGTTTATGATTGCATCTTATGAGGAGTTGCCTTGATAGAGGTTACCTAGCGAACTTTATGCAAGTAGAAGTTACGCATTAAAAAGAGTAAAATACTACTTAGTGCAGAGAAAGGAAAGGTTAAAATTTCCTCGAGTAGATATAGACATATACATGCCTCCTCTGAATCAAACACGCTCAATCATAACTTTATTGAGTCAAATCTTCTTACAGCATAACTGTTCCTAAGGACATAAGCTCATGAATAAGAGAAAATAAGGGGATTTGGTGAGGAAAAATACCTGAGCCTGTGTGATTTGAAGCGCTCACGCACTTCAAGCCATTCAATGACTTGAAGTACCCGTCTCCAATTCCCTAATTTACCCAATACCTGGATCACCCTTAATATACAATAGTCTGAAAATTTTATTTTTGCACTACGCATCATCTTAGAAAACATCCACTCAGGCATATCAATGTCTGCACCATTCAACCTGTTAAAAATGAACTACTTAAAGAAGAATGAGAACATTATAAAACCTGACCAAAATACAAAATATTGGAACTCGTAATTAACCAAAAAAAAGAAATGGAAATAATCCATAACAAAATAAATTCACTTAGAAATATCCTAGGTACAATAAAAGAACTTGACAATCAAGATTTGGCAATAAGCAATGAAGGTCATATGAGATGTCTTTAGCATGTTTTAACTTCAGATATCAACTTGGAAGATCCTTTCTTTCCTATCAAAACAAAAACTCGATAAATCCATTTAAGCAAATCTTGATAGATGCTCCCTCGTCTAAAGGCTTCTAGTTCCATTTAAAACATTTTAATCAATTCAAACAAACAGGTACTATGATAAACTATAAATGATGGGTGGCAAATAATTCATAAAAAGTTAGCAATGTTCAAAATTAGATAGATGAAAACAAAGGGTGTAGCTTTCACCTAGCAGTGGTTGTAAAATGTTAATCATAATTTCATATCAATAACATCCAAATTCTGAAAGTAAGGAAGGAAATTTGGAGATAAGAAGCAAAAGGAGTATAGAGTACATACGACTTTGCTAATTTTTGAATTCTCTCCTCCATTTCCATCTTTGAAACTCGTGGCTTATTAACAATGTCATTGGATTCTTCAAAGTTCTTGAAGGCAGTTCTTTCAATCTTCAAATCATCATCTTCCCCTTCTTCAACAAACCCCTTTCTGCTTCTAGTTCTTCTTATTCCTTCATTTTTCGAGTTCACTTCATTGTACTTAAAGACTTTAGACATCTTTACTTCCTTAGAAAACCCTCCAAACTTTATCAAATTCACATTATCTTCATAACTCTCTGAATTTGAATCACATTTGCGTCTATTACATAGTAACAAAGTTGTACTTAGAAAACAAAACACAAATAACATTCTGAAGAGAATGAAAAGACTAGCAAAACAAATAGATTAAGTACTTACAACTTAGCTGATTCTTTTGTTCTTTCTTCTGTTTGAATTCGTGAAACTTGTGGATTATCTCTCAGCGCCTTCACATCATCATCTTCACTTTTTACAAGCAATGCCTTTTTGCTTCTAGCTCTAACAGCTCCTTCACTCTTCATTTTCACATCATTATGTTCAATTTTGGACATATTTTCATTCTCCCCAAAGTTTCTACTTGACTTACCTCTATTTGATTTAAAAGATTGCTTTTTCTCCCTCACAGACTCCATAGTCTTCAAATACTCATCGAAAGACGGCTTAAATTCGAACTCTTTCTCGAGAACCCCTCCACCGGAATTAACCACTCTTAAAGCAAACTTCCGTTTTTTCTTGCTTGGATTCTTTGACCATAAAGCAACCCGGCTTGTTGGTCTCCAGCAACTGAAGAACCCACTTGCGGGAAACGGTTTCGGGCTAGAAACTGAAGTGTAAATTCTATTGCTTTCAAAACTAAAGATACCCATTCGGTTTTGAGCACTCACCATAACCATGAATTAAAAGCTCTCACCTTTAGCTAACTGCTGCTATCTGCTAAGTCCGAGAAGAGATAAAATAAATAAAATGTATATTATGTTAGTATAAAATTAAAGAAAGGTTGGGGAAGATGATGCGAAAGCTTGAAGTCGAAGAAGATTAGAGATATTTGGGCTGAACAAGACAGAAACAAGTATTTTAGCGTCTGTGTTGAGTTATTTGGGCTAATGGCAAATGCATTTGGATTTTTAGCGTCTGTGTTGAGTTATTTGAGCTAATGGCAAATGCATTTGGAGTTTTTTGATAGGGACCAAAAAGGTGTTTTTCCCAATGGTTTAAAATCAAAGGTCAAATCCAAATGTTATTGGGCCAAAGGTTCAAAGTAGTCCATCAGCGGTTACTGGACTTATCTCCTTTAGTTTCTTGTATAGGTTGGGCTCAATCTGAATTGCCCTGTTTGATGGGAGGCAAAATTATATTGACATCAATCTCTTTTTTTGGTCTACTTTTGAATGTAAAAAAGAAAATTATGAATGCTTTTGTTTGCTTATCTCTCAAGCTATGAGGTAGATATATATATGATTAAATGACCTTTTTCTTTTTTGGGTTTCTAATCATGGTACCTTAACATGTGCAGTCAGCCTATCTTTTTTGAATTTAATGCAATTTCCCTAAAATAAAATAAAAAAAAGGTAAAAAACAAAAGGTAATAGGGCCGGTGGCAAATGCCAATGTAGTTTTCAACTTTATTTGTTTTACAAAAAGAGCATAGAAATATTTGAATGAGTGAGGTGAATGGTGATGGTCGGGTAAAATGCATATATATTTTGGGTGAAGCATGTGTGTAGTAAAGCTTCACCTTACATCTGCTGCTTGCTGATTTTATGTTACAATTAATAATGCAAAAAACTTGGGTAATTAAACAATGTAGGATGTGGTACTCTCATGTTTGATCTAATAGTTAAAGATTATTCACTCATAGAATCTATTTATGTAATGTGTATGTGGTGTATGTTTCGACTATGAATGTGTGTGTAATAACCCTCTAATTATATAGTACAAAAAATGATGTAACATGTGAAACTTCATATTTAGTCTATAGTCAAATCTGTTCACTCATAAAATTTACTTAGATTAGAGCTTCGAAAAGTAAAGAATAAACTTTTATTTTATATAGGCATGTGAATATATTCCCATAATGTATAATAATGTAAAAGAAATAGTGTAGTATGTGAATCAATACGTTATTTATGTTATTAACATTTTCTAGATAGCTACTCACCATATTATTATTGGTCACTAACTGATTAAGTGTGAGCTAGGAAAATGATTTAGAATAAACTATGATTATTAATCATTATAAATTCATCATAATTATAGGCAATTTTAACTTTGTAGTATTTCCCATCTTGGGACTGCGGACAAATTTGGTTATAATTGACAAAACTTGGCTCATGCTTTACATTTTAAACACCTTACACATACACACATCCCTTTTTTATCATATGGGTTAATTGTAACTTAAGAAATAAAATGATGGTTTCTTGCAAGTAAGAATAAGAGAGTGAGGGCCAAGGGGTTTGCTTTTCTGAAAACACAGAGAAATTCTTCTTCTTCTTCTTTTGGTAATTTTATTTATTTATATTAATAAATTTGATTTTTTCAATTTGATCTTTAAACTTAAATTACGTTTAAGAGTGATGAAGTGACATTATGAGAGCATCGTTATCTAAAAATTTTAAATATATATAATACTGAAAAATATTAATTATAAATAAATTTTAATATTTTTCAAAATTTTATAAAATAAATTTACAAATAATAATATGACATAATCTTAAAATGTTATTTCATCCCACCTTATTAAAATCTAACTTTAGAGAACAATTTAAGACTTATTTAGATAAAAGATTTTAAAATCAAGATTAAAAAATTATTAAGTTCATAATTAAATGGGTTTATTTTTTTATAAAAGTTAGAATATGAGAATGAGAGTGAGAGAAAACCTTGCTCATTGAAAACAATCAATAGCAAATTCTCTCTCCCATCCCCCACCTCCCTCAACCTCAATAATGGCTGTATGTATGTATATGTTGGTATGCACGTATATACTAATATATATAGTATCTCAGTGTACTGGTTGTGTTTTCAAAAATGGTCCACATTTTTCTAATAAAGAATGACAAGTTCACGATGATGCGATGAGGGCCAATGAAAAGGAAAAGGAGATGAGAAACTCATCTCAACTCTATCCATGTTAAGTGCAAGACACAAACTGATATTGTATTTTTTTTTTAGATACTCACATGTTGCTATTTCATTTCTTTATATTTTTGACAATAATAAAATCTTAATTCAAAGATATTCGAATAAAATAATTTATAATTATGCATCATAACATGGTTTAATAAGTTAAATCGGGATAAAAAATATATAAAGGTCTCTAGTTTATCCTTTTTATAAGAAAAATGAGTAAATTAATTTATGTCCGTTAAATCAAAGCACAAATAAGTTTTTTCTATTAAAAATTTTGTTCATGTATATGGTAAAAAACTGGCGTAGCTAACAAAATAACCATATAGTGCCACGTGTACTTCATGCAGATGTACAAAAATCAATTTTAACAAAAGAATCAGTTTACTATTTAATCTAACGTACAAAAACAAATTTACTTATTTTAAATACAATCGAACTCCTAATACAAAATATTCATTATATTTTTACTCAGATTGTGATAGAAAGCTTCATAACATAATTCAAGCCAAACACTTTGATATAAATGATTTGATATTTGAGGTACGATTTAGTCTATACCCTTAATAGTGCAATAATTTCAAAGCCGATAAGTCTTTTATTTTTCTGAAATCAGTTGAGGACCCAATCGCAAATTGCCTTTGATGTACTAAAAAGAGAAATATAACAGATACCGAAACTTAAATGCCTCGAAAATTTGGTATGTGAATAGTGGGTTGGTCCCCCTACTAGCCTTAGGCCTCAACTTCCTTTAAATCCTATCGTGTAAAATGCAAACCCACAATTACAAATCCTAGTCCCCTCTTCATCCCATTCCTTTTATATACTACCATAACTCAGGTTAAATTCTGCTATACTTTGTGAAATTTAAATTTAGTTTTTGTATTTTACTTTGATAAATTTTAATTAATATATTTTTAAAATTTTAATCTTGACTCAATAATAGCAAATAAAATTTTTTGGTTAAATTTAATTATTAGTCCTCAATTATGTGTATGACTATAGATTTAGTCTAGGATCATTCAAAGTCCTTATACTTTTGAATTTAAAATTTTAGTCTTGACGTAAATGACAATTGTTAATCCATTAATTGGATTTTAGTTAGTAATATGTGAAATAATAAGTTGACATAGTATTACAATATGATAATATATTTGCCGCATTTAACTTCTTGAATTTAACAGTTATCGTTTGGTGAGAACTGAAATTTTAAAATTTTAAAAGATATAAAAACTAAAAATAACCAAATTAAAATATCAGGATTAAATTCACAAATAAAGTACTAATAGCACAACTTAACCGATATCTCCCAAAAGATCTTACAAAAGGATAGGTAAGTAATTTCATTCCCCCTCAGACATGTAGAAATGTTTGTTAGGACTTTATTTGTACACAATTTAGAGAAAGTGAAAAGTTGGACAATGCTAAAACATCTCATAATTCATTGAAGAGGTTGGTTGGTTCCCTCCATGAACTACAGTGAAGCTCAGCCCTTTATTTTATTTTATATTTTTTGGAAGGCCCACAACTTTGAACATATGAAACTCATCACGAAAAAGATGGAAAATTATGAATCATTACCATCAACCATTGAATTTAATCAACTTTTGGGTGTTTGTGGTTTCAGATTTTCAAGGAAAAAAAACTATAGCTTTCTTCAGTTATGTAATGGAATTCCTCGCCAATTCTATCTTAATCTAAGCTATCCAAGTTCCAAAGACTAAAGCTTTTCTGAAGCGGTGATTCCTGTTTGATTCTCCCAAAATATGTAAGTATTCAGTGCACCTTTTATACACAATCCATATGGAATTTACCATTATACTATAGTATATAAGATGATGTTAGGATGCAGAAATGTAAAGATTCAGAATAGTAGTACCTGAAGAAGTGAAAGTTCTTTAATGGCGAAGAAGAAGAGCTGGTTCAATCTAGTGAAGAGGTTCTTTCTCTTTGAGACACTTATAAATGCACAAAAGGTAACTCCCCCCCCCCCCCCTTTTGTTTTCGCTGTTCTTGTATGGATGAATGGCTGTCATGGATGTTAATATGTTATATATATCTGTCGGTAGGATAACAGAAGGAAATGGATGTTTGGAAGGTTTAGGACCAAAAGGTTAGCATCCATTAAAGCTCCATCACCACCAAGAGACAACATAAAATATGAAACAGAGGAAGACCAGAAGAAACATGCCTTAACAGTGGCAATTGCCGCAGTGGCTGCTGCTGAAGCAGCTGTTGCAGCTGCTCAGGTTGCAGCCGAGGTTGTTCGCCTCACAGGCGCTGATGCCCCTAAAGCTAAAGAAGAACAAACCATTGATGTTAAACCTGACTGTTCTTCATCTAGTGAGCTTGACAACCAGTTCCAACAACTTGCTGCTGTAAAAATCCAGGCTTCTTTTCGGGGTTACCTTGTAAGTTCTCTTTCTTTCATCATTACTGAACACATTCTTGGGAACAAGAATTTTGAAGTTATGGTGTGGAGAAAATTGTAGGCAAGGAAAGCTTTGAGAGCATTGAAAGGGATAGTGAGACTTCAAGCAATTATTCGAGGCCGAGTTGTGAGACGACAAGCATTGACTGCTTTAAAATGCTTGCAATCAATTGTAAACATTCAGTCTCAAGTTTGTGCAAGGAGATTCCAAATGGTAGAAGGCACTTGGCAACAACATGATGAGAACAAAGAGTTGATAACTTTGAAAGATAAGATTCTTAAGGTATGTCTGTCCATTGTCACTATAAACAACAGTCAAACAGTCATCTCTTGTAATAATCAATCCTTCTGGTTTCAAAACATTATAGGTGGATACCGACAGTCAAACAAGATGGGACAATTGTAATGGAGGATTGAAGTACTGGTTAGACCAATGGGTAGATACTAAAAGTAAAGATGTTGAAGTCGAAGATATAGACTCGGTTTGGACTTCGAACCGCAAGCCTACGAGGCTCAAGACTTTTTCGAGACAGTATCATTGTGATGCAGAAGGGGTGGATTCTCCGGTACGGGTTCAACGACGACGATCATTTCATGGAAAGCAGGGTTCTTTAGGAGAAGATAGTTCTTTTATTACATCTCCTGTAGTTCCAACTTACATGGCTGCAACACAATCTACTAAAGCAAAGGAAAGATCAATGAGTTCACCAAAGCTAAGGCCAGGAACTTGTGATACTCAATCCGAAAGCTATTCACCATATAAGAACAAGTTGTGTCTTATATCTTCTGTTACAAGCAAGCCTAACGCTTATGAGCAGAGATCCCCAACACTAAAGGGTATAAAGTCAAAGCAAACCTTGAAGGATCTTAGCTTTGACTCTGAATGTTCATTGCCTAATTGGGTGCAAAAAAGCACCTTCAAATGATAAACATTGTGATGTTTTAGGTCCCTTGATAGCAAGTCTTTGTTATTGTGTTTGTGTGAGGTTGTTGATGCTGTTTTGTGCTTAAACAATTGAATGAATCAAGTTTTGTGTATGACATACTATTAAGAAAGCCACAATAAAAACAGAAATGTTATGAGACTATCCAAAGATAACATCACTTGGGTAATGGTTAGAAAATTAAATGACTAAACTAGAGTGGTAGTCACCATATTATTAGTATTTTTTTTTTTTGTCATCTAATTATAAAAAGCTATAAAATAGTCAATCAAATATTCGATTTGTTCTTTTTGGTCACAGAGCTTAACAGAAATATAACTTGACAACTTTTAAAATTGGCATGATAGAAACTTTAATCCTTAATATTTACATATTGTATCAATTTAGTATCCTCGACATTTACACATTGTGTAATTTGGTCTTTTGAAATTTTATTTTCTTTGTGGCATTGAGGAGTTAATTTTAAAAGAATTAGAAAAATAAAATTATTATCTTGAATTTTCGGTGTTTTCAATTTTAGTATATTTTCTATCAAATTTAACTAATAAATTTGTTTTTTAGTTGATGAAAAGGTCACAAAGAAAAGTAAAACCAAATTACATAATGTGTAAATATTAAGGTTAAAATTTTAGAATTAAGACTAAATTAAAGTAAAATATAAATGTTGAAGGTTAAAGTTTTTATTATGCTAAATTTAAAAGCTATCATATCATCTTTATGTTATTTAAAAGTTAGTGACAAAAAATAAGATTAAATATTTAAATAAATACTTTATAATTTTTTATAGTTAGATGAATAAATTAATAGTTAAGTTGTAATTTACTCAAATTAAATTTATTGAGATAATATCCCAAAACTTCTAATGAGTTTTGATAAATTTTGATTGAGATACCAAATTTGGAACGGGCTTAATTCCATGGAAGTATATAAAAGGGCCCATGGCATAATTGGACCTATAAAGTAAAAGTCGAAAGAGTATGGGCTACACTTTGATTTTAATACAAATGGTTTGACTAAAGCCTAAAATAATGGGCCTCTGATGAAGCTAATAGGTGTTTGCAGTTTCAAACAAAAGTTTCCAAGAGACACAAGTAAAGGTGAAATATTATGGAGTTCATTCTACTAATAATTATATTACATTTTACCCTCTATATTTAAACAAAATGTGTAAATGAGTGTTTGTACGTTAGATTAAAGGTAAACTGATCTTTTGTGTTAAATTATTTTTATCTATTTTTACTGTTAAAAACTAGCGTAGTTAACAAAATAACAAGATATGCTACGTGTACCTTATGTTGGCGTGCATGGACTAATTTTGTAACAGTAAAATTTGATTAAATTTTTAATAAAATGATAAGTTTACTCTTTGATCTAATGTACATAAATAAATTTCCTATTTTTTGAGCAAATGGGACAAAATGTAATCAGACTCGTAGTACAAGAACCTTTTGTACTTTTACTCGCAAACAATTAAATAGGAAAAAAAAAGTTAAAATATTCTCCAAATCTATTCATTTTTCAAACGTTTAGAATGTAGTCATTTTTATTTCAAAATTATGGAATTGTAGAAATTGAAGGAGGTTTTTAGGCAATGGCAATGACAAAAGAGATGGGGAAAAAAATCTTGGACTTACTTGATTGTAGAAGATATTGTTGTTTCTCCACTTCCTTTTTTATATATGTAGTGTGTTAAATGATAGGCAGTGTGAAGTTAGTCAAAGATTGGATTTTACTATTCATTTGTCTGTTAAGAAAGCTACAAAACGCATGTAATTGGAATATAATAGGGTACAGATTGTGTGTATATTTCAAAAATCAATAATTTTCAAACTGCACTAGTTGCTTTCATTAATAAGAAAATGTCGACCATCATGCCATAGCCATAGCATGGATTAATGGCCATTCGTCATTGGATGTGGTTGGAGCTCATGGATTTCCTTTGGGCGATTGTTATCTTAGATGTATTGTATTCATGTGTTGAATCAAATTAATTTTTCTATTACTAAATGTGTCAATTTAATCCCTGTATTATTAGAAATAATTAAATTAAATTAAATTAAATTAGAATAGAGTTAGTATTTACTATTTAAAATTAATATTTTTACTAATAAATAGACTAATTTAATCAATCCTATAATATAGGACCTCCTAAGAATTTAACCATTACCTTTGCTAACCAAAATTCTCATCCCTCCTTTCTAGTCCTAGTCCTACAAGTTGTATAAGTGTTTGCTTCAAACCACAATGTCCAAATTCAAACTTGTGGGAATCCTTCTCAAATAATAAAAAAGACTTTGCTCTTTTGGGTCCTACAAAATGACATACAAGGGGGTTTGAAACATATATTAATTTAGGAGGATATGTTTTTTGGGGGGCCGGGTACATGGAAGATATGTGTTTTAATTATGTATAGAGTGAAATGATGTTCAAAGGGTCTGCCAGAGCCAAGCCAATGCTTGGTCACTAGCTCAGCCTTTGTTATGTTTGTGTGTTGGGTGTGTATATTCAGTTGATATATATCTAGCTGAAAAACCACTGTAGTAGATAGCTAGACCTCATGCCTTGGATGCTTAAGAACAAATTAACAAGTGATTTGATGATCCGAAAAGTTGTTATATTGAATTATGTATCATATTTTAAAGTAAATTTTAGATTACAGTAACCTTGAATGTTAGAAAATGCTAACTTTGCATATTTTAAAGTGATATAAGAATAACATTGGTAGGAGGAAGACAGCCAACCAAACATTCCCATCACCTAATCCTCAATTAATTAAAAGTTAAATATGACCAATTATGAAAGTAATTTGACATGTATATAAATCTTTGCAGCTGCATGTGACATGTTAACCAAAGCGACAAAAATGCATAATCCCGAATTATGTCTCTAATCATTGTTTTGTTCCCCCTTCCTGTTTGGGTCAAACTGAGTTAAAACATTACATAAAAAATAAAGTTGATTAAACAGCTTGTGTTGTTATTCGAAAACTAATTACATGGTTGTAATTACAGTTGTATACATCGATTTTAACATTAAATAACCCTTAATGAAGCAGCAGCAGCTTTATGTGATGGATTGGAATAGAATCAAGGTTACAAGTAGACCTTAAAACGCATCGAGACTATGACTGTGAGCTTAACTCCTATTGCTTTCTAAGGCTTCAAAAGGTATTGGATAATAGCAATTAATTTAATTTGAGCACAACAAACCTAGCTACCTAACGCATTATATATACATGGATTTCATCACTACTTGAATGGATCGTGGACTAAGTTTATTACAACTTAGAAGGTAGAATCTCCATCAGTGTGAACACGGCTGTAATTGGAAGGACAAAGGAATTGATGTGGGGGCTTTACATAGATCAATATTGCAATATATTAACAATCGACAGAACAAAAAGAAAAAGAACAAAAGAAAAGAGCTAAATATAAAATACTTAAAACCCAACCACAAATTTCATCATTTAAATCATTGCCTATTGATGAAAAGAAAAAAGGTTTTGCAGCAAAAACTATGTAGATCATGATCATAGGCTAATCAGCTAGCTAGCTGTATATGTTTATTGAATTGCTGGACAGTTCATGGCCTCCTCACTTTTCCCTAACATAGAGAGAAATTGCTCATCAAATTAATAGTAAAAGTTGTATAATATGATCTCTTTTTTTTGGCTTCGAAACCAAGTGTTTTACAGATCAATCTTTTTTGGTTTGTTCATTAATTGATGGGGTAAACCAAATCAAACACAAAATCTGGTCCTGCATATGCGAGAATTCTGGCACTGCAGATTTGTCCCATGCAACTGCATGTATATATATGGAAAACAGCATAAACATGCATATACAACAGTAGGAGTAATGAGACAACTGGCTACGTACATGCAGACAAAACATATATAGACATAATTGTGGAGCAGGGAAAATCCTGTGCAAACTTTACCTGATTATATGTCCTTCATGCTCTTCAATGGCCCCTCCAGTGGTCACTCAATGAGATGCGTTTTTTTGTTTGTCGATAAAACTAAACAATAATGAAACAGATTTTTGTCCTGGTCCAGCCTACAGATGAGGCACTTAACAGTAATATTTATCTAATTAATGATGGATCGTAATAATAAGTTTGAGAATTACATTAACAAAATCAAGTAAGTATAGGTATAGGTGGCTATAGGTAATCACGACAAGCATGAATATTGTAGGAAAAAGATATGTATATTAAGCTTTAAATATGAACCTCTCAGTCTCAGCCATAAGGGATGAGATTGGGGATTAGCTAGGTAGAGACAAGGAGACATTGATTAAAGTGGAATAAAAAGTGGGATGGGGAAACATGATAAGCATAATTATTCATTAATTATCTCACATAAGGTTTTGAGCATCCTAAATGGAATTTCTGCCCTACCAACTCTCATTTAACTACATTCTTTACTCCCTAAAGTCATATATGAGTATTTGAGGGTGACGACCACAAATTACTACGTGGCAATCTCAGCTGCCGCATCCGCCCTAATGGCACCGCCACCCCCCTACTTGTCCAAACATCATTCGCCACCCCTCAATCTGGGGTTAGCCAATGGAATGGTGGAGCGGACACTGACGTGGCTGTAATCTTGTAAAGGGTTTTTGACTGATAGATGGGAGCCACCTTTGCAGTCCCATGATCGATATTAAGGCTTTAATTAAAGTTCATTTGAGGCTTTAATTATGGGGCTTTGTATTCCACAAATGTAGCATCTTACGGACAAGATATGCCCCAAGTACCTACGCTCGGGGGGCTACCAACATACGTCTAAGTTCTAGTTTGCCTATATTTCTCTTTCTACAAAACATATATATTTGTACTCTAATTCAAGATTAGATATATATATATATATATATATATATGAGATTATACAGAGGTATATTTGTTGCATGTACATAGTTCACACTGGTAATAAAGGTAGAGGATAAGTGGTAAAAAGTACCATGGAGGCCTCTATGTTAGAGTTAGATTGTATTTTGTCCCATTTATTAAAAAAATAGGTAAATTAGTCTTTATAAGTTAATTCAAAGAGCATATCGGTTCTTTCCATTAAGAGTTTCATCCATTTGTATTGTTAAAAATTGATATGACTAATAAAATAACTAAACAATAATATGTGGCATGCTACATGTTCATCATCTTG
This sequence comes from Gossypium raimondii, assembly GCF_025698545.1. NCBI lineage: Eukaryota > Viridiplantae > Streptophyta > Magnoliopsida > Malvales > Malvaceae > Gossypium > Gossypium raimondii. The sequence continues at coordinate 61,837,413 of NC_068574.1, forward strand.
GCATACAAAACCAGTTTTTAATCATAAAAATTTTAATGAAGGACCAATTTGTTATTTGATTTAATGTATAAAGACTAATTTGTCTATTTTAAATAAAAGGACAAAATGTAATCCTACTTCTAGTACAAAGATCTCCATGATACTTTTACCATCTCTTTCTAGAAAACATATGCATATGTATTAGAGAATAGAAAAAGGTATATTTGTTGCATGTATATAGTTCACACTATACGTAACAAAGGTAGAGGATAAGTGAGTGGATTTCATAATATATTATTAATGAATTCGGACACCTAGAGTACTCCTAAACTTGTAATTCTTCGGACAGTTGTTGAATTCAAGGGTATATACTTTTAATTAGGTTGTGATATGTCAGAAAAGAGCAAATTTCTGGCTTTTAATCCTTGTTAATCATGTCACTTTTGTTGTCTAGGTCTTCTTTTTCCTTTCTTCCTTGGCCTATTCAATTAGGTCCTATTCACTTTTTTTTTCCTCTGCTTTTGTGATGGAGATTTCTAAGTTTTTTTTTTTTTTTTACTTAATGCAACTTCTAGGAATAGAAAGTATGATCTACACAATATAGAAGATTTTCCTCGTAGAATATCTCACATTGGATAGGTGTTTTAAATACCAAATAACTTAGATTAGGATATACACTAATTAAAACTAGAAAAAAAATATTTGTTGTTTAATTATTCAATCTTTCAAGAACTCAAGAAATCATAAACTTCCCCTTGAACTTGATTTCGGAAGAGGAAATAAAAGATTAAATTATGCTATTAGTTTTCATACTTTTCGAGTTGGTCAATTTTAATTTATATAGTTTTTGAATTTTTAAATTTTAGTCCTGACTTAAACAGTGGCATTTAAATTCGTTTGGTTAAATTTAATTACCGGTCCAGTACTATGCATACAATTGTAGATTTGGCCCATATTTTTCAATATGAATTTTGGTCTATAATTTAAGAACTATCGTTTGGTAAGGATTGAAATTTTAAACGTTGAAAAATACAAGGACTAAAAAAACCAAATTAAAGTATAGGGACTAAATCCACTACTTTTACAAAGTAAAAGGACTAATAGCAGAATTTAATCAAGATAAAAAACAAGTTTTTAATAAGTTCAAGTAGGTAGTTAGCTATTTAGGTTTAAAATTAACCGAAAATTTAAACACAAATCTTTATTCACTTCACTTGTAATTCAAGATATCCTGATGAAACTAGTCTATAATGAGTATATGCAGGTGACTGATGAGTCTAAATGGAAGAGACAAATTAGTTCGGAATGTGATCGATGGTATATAGAATGTTCCATGCATTATATATGTATAGTTGAGAAAGAGAGAGAGAAGGAGAAAGAAAATCTAAGGGGATTAGGAAGGGAGTATGAGAAAGGCCAGGGAGTCCATAATTATTTCAGCTAGCTTTTGAAGATCTTCTCCCTACAATCTAGAGACTATAGATAGCTAACTGTTTGATATTTCATCACTATTGTAATGAGTTCAAACTCCCAAACTGTCTTGTCTTCTGACTTGTGTTTCTCTTCTGTTGCATTCAGGCAAGTTGTATTTTCTGGTCTCAACTATGAAATCAAAATTCAGACTTTTAATTTTGGTACCAAATTTGAATCTTCATAATCATTGGGATTGAGAATATAATACACGTAACATAGTTTACATACAGCAAAGGGGAGAAGCAATAATTGCGGTACTGACCACTGTAATGAAATCTAATCCCAGAGAATCATTTAAACTTGTCCAGTTGCTGGACAATTAAGGCATAGGTAGAATACATGTCTTTGCATTGCATAACTCTTTACCTCTCCATCACCATGACAGTCCAAAAGGGTCCCAACCTCACCAATCATACACCTTCAACCATAAAGCACATAAAAAGCATTTGAGTATCACGTGTCCCAGGGACCCCTTTGCTACCCCACCCTACCCCGGCAGTCCCTCTCATCCATATCCCAGAATAGATACGTGATGTCTACATTCCGACACTGACGGATACAAGGAGAGTATGCATCAGAGGCCATGGCATGGCATGGCATGGCATGACATGACATAATACGCATTCAGCTTCAAAGCAGAGAGCCATTGCATCTTATTCTAAAAGGGGGGGAGGAGAACAAGAATATCCTTAAACATGGAGTTAAAATCTGAAAATTTTGCAACTCATTTTGTCTTTTTGGTGAAAAAAAAAAAAAAGAGAGGTGAGATTGTGGTTTCAAACTGTTGAAGAAAGTGCAAAGATTTGTGGAAATCTTTTCTTTATGGTGACCCTGGCTGGTCTTATAAACACAAGACCCCAAAAAAGAAGTGAAAGACAATCCTAAAAATCTCTAACACCCCCTCACTTCTTCTCTTCCTTGCCTCTCCTAACCAATAGGAGAACATGCTTGTTAGCTTTCCCGGACAAAACAACATGCTTGTCTTAAGAAGCTTCATGATCTTGTTCTTCAGCTGCATAACCATTAAAATCAACCTCTGTTTTCCAAGTATTCCTTCTTCACTAAAAACACTTTCCATTGATGGACATTTCGATTTTGAACAAGTCGAGCATGCAGCTAAAGATTTTGGTAATAGATACAGTTACCTCCCTTTAGCTGTTTTATACCCGAAGTCAGTTTCCGACGTTGCTACCACAGTGAATCATGTTTGGCAGATTGGTGGCGGTTCAGAACTAAAAGTAGCAGCTAGAGGGCATGGTCACTCACTCCAGGGACAAGCACAAGCTCACCGAGGTGTTGTGATCAACATGGAATCACTCCAAGGCCTTAAAATGCAGGTTCACACTGGGAACTTCCCTTATGTGGATGTATCAGGTGGTGAGTTATGGATAAATATACTGCGTCAAAGCCTGAAACATGGGTTAGCACCAAAATCTTGGACAGATTACCTACATTTAACAGTTGGTGGCACTTTGTCCAATGCTGGGATCAGTGGACAAGCATTTCGGCATGGACCGCAGATCAGTAATGTTTACCAACTGGAAGTTGTAACAGGTTAATTCAGCATCTATGAGATACATACATACATGCACACATACAGTATATATACTGACTGAAGATTGTCTCTACTTGAACATAGGGAAAGGAGAAGTGGTGAATTGCTCTGAGAAACAGAACAGTGATCTGTTTTACAGCGTCCTTGGAGGATTGGGTCAGTTTGGCATCATAACAAGGGCGAGAATATCACTTGAACCAGCACCCGAAATGGTAAGAATGGAAATTATATAGTTAGAAGACTATTTCAAATTAGTTGACTAATAATTCTGATTGTTGAACAGGTCAAATGGATTAGGATGGTGTATACAGATTTTGCCACATTTACTAGGGACCAAGAGAAGTTAATATCAGGACAAAGCACATTTGATTATGTTGAAGGATTTGTGATAATAAACAGGACTGGTTTATTGAATAACTGGAGATCATCATTCAATCCACAAGATCCTCTACAAGCTAGCCAATTCAAGTCTGATGGAAGGACGCTCTTTTGTCTTGAATTAGCAAAGTACTTTAACCATGAAGATATGGTACTAGTAAATCAGGTGAGTCACTCTTAGATTATTAATGGATCATCAAATGGAAACAATGGAACTGATAAAAAGGGCATTGATGTATTGCAGGAAATAAAGACATCATTATCTCAGTTAAACCATATTCCATCCACACTGTTTATATCAGAAGTTCCATACATGGAGTTTTTAGACAGGGTTCACATTTCTGAGATCAAACTCCGGTCGAGAGGATTGTGGGAAGTTCCACATCCATGGCTTAATCTATTCATCCCAAAAAGTAAAATCCATAGTTTTGCTCAAGAGGTTTTTGGCAATATCCTTACAGATACAAGCAGTGGCCCCATTCTTATCTACCCTGTTAACAAATCGAAGTAAATAATTTCAAGCAAATAATAATGAATAAATGAATTTTCATGATTTCATTTGATTGATGGATTGTTAAATGTTGATTGCAGATGGGACAATAGAACATCTGTTGTGATACCAGAAGAAGATGTTTTCTATTTAGTGGCATTCCTTTCGTCTGCGGTACCTTCTTCAACAGGAAATGATGGATTAGAGCAGATATTAATTCGAAACAAAAGGATTTTAGACTACTGTGAGATAGCTGGCCTTGGTGTAAAGCAATACCTGCCCCACTTTTCAACACAAGGAGAATGGAAATCCCATTTTGGCCCACATTGGGAAGCTTTCATTAGGAGAAAATCCACTTATGACCCCTCGGCTATACTAGCTCCGGGCCAAAGAATATTTCAAAAGCCAATAGCTTACTCATGATAAACATCATCTTATTATATCTAAAAGGAAAAACAAGGGGAAAAAAGGAGCTTTTGCAGCATGCAGGCAAATGTGCTGCAAATTCATACTGAGGAAGCTTAAGACTAGTACAACTCTTTTTTTTTCTGCCAAAAAGGTTAAACCTATCATATTTTAATTATTGACTACAATTGTATACCAGTGCCTTAACGAGGGGATGTAAATACTGAACTTGCCAGATAAAGGCTAATTCTTTTCTCTACAAATTGCTAAACTTAGCAGAGAAACATTGGTTGCCTGTTGCTGCTGCATCTAACTTGTTGCAAATGGCACCGATCTAAACTTTGATGAATGGCATAAAGACAGTGAAAAGTTGTTACTTAAATTATTGAGTATTAATTATGGCAGAAAGCAATTGACAGCTAAACCAGCATAAGCCTACAGCCTTTCTTCCCTCTGAGTTGCTATGGTCTGTTGCATTCTTTCTTGTCCTTTTATCTTCTATGCCAAGCTCCATAGCATTTTGAGCATGTCCTGTCTAAAGATAAATATCTGTTTTCCTACTTAACACTTTCTCATAGAGTATTCTAAACTAACAAGGATCTATCTTGAAATCTATTCATTTGACCTGCATGGTCTTCACTACTAGGAAAACTTGATTATTATGGCTTGCTTTATATAATAATAGTCAACTATGCATTATGATTCTAATGGCTCCCATCGAACTTCATTCATTTCACATCAGCCGAAAGGAAAAGATGTGCTGATAAAGTGGGTTAAAAAGGATAATTTTTGGCTGTTCAGGAGATTCTGGCATCTATATATCAGAGACATCATAGCAAGGTAGTTATATGTGACAGTGATCTATACAAAGTTTGGTTGTAGCAAAAGTTTGCTTCTATGGGTAAATAAATTTGATTACTTATCCAAAAAATAAATTAAATTCATCAGAATAGTTCCTAGCTACTTCAATAAAAGCCTTTTCTAGGCCGACCTATTACTACCATTGTTTCAACTGTAACATGGAAGTGGATCGTTCAAGCCATATCTGGGCCAGTCGGGAGCGGTTCGTAGCCATCATGGTGCTTGGTTGTGGAAGCTTCTTTGCAGTTCTCAACGGGTATGCATTTGAGGATAACAGCAACAATGAGGCTTCCTGCTCCAAGTAAAATGCTGGTCAGCCATAACTCCCAGCTCAGTGGCACAGTATCTGCAACTGTACCCAATAGTTCCACTATTATGCTTTGGAAACCCACTGTACAGACCATCACCATAATGAATAGCCAGCTATCGAAGAAGCCTCGGAAAACATTTATCTTCTCCATATCCCTGCTATTGATTTCATTGAACACCTGAAGTAATAGTAGAAACAAACTACATTGTGAACTGAATAATTCCATACATTAGAAAGTGATGAAAAGAATATAACGATTAAGAGGCTGCACCTGGCAAAACACAAATGAATTGAAGATGAGTGTATTTAAAATAGCAGTAGCATTTGAACCAGAAATCTTCAAAAGCCGTTCCCCATCAAATTTGAGAATTGCAAGTACAATCAATTGATAAATTGTCTGACCAATTATATTCCTCCACATGACCCTGGTGATGAAGGCTACATCCCTTCCAATAGGGGGTCTTTTCATTAGGCCTTCATGAGGAGGTTCTGTGGCCAATGCCAATGCACCGAGAGTGTCCATGATCATGTTCACCCAAAGTAGCTGAACAGCCGTCAGAGGGGCAGAACCTGAAAATTACTTCTCAAATATTATCAGTCATTTGCAGTGTCTTGTCTTAAGACAGGTTTAAGCTGAAACTAGGAAACAAATTTGCTAGTGATGTTTTACTGTCTCAGTACCTGAGATGCAAGCAGAAACAAAATTGAGCATGAGAGCCACAATGTTAACTGTTAGCTGGAACTGTACAAACTTTTGGATATTGATATAAACTGCACGGCCCCATCTGGCTACATTCTGTATAGTCGCGAAGTTGTCATCCATTATGATAACATCGGCATTTTCTTTTGCAACCTGAAGGTGATATTGAAGAAACATGCTTAGTTTACAAAACAAGTAAAACTGCTTAATTGTCACAACTGCTGGCTGAGATGATAACAAACCTCTGTACCAGCTATTCCCATAGCAAGTCCAATGTCAGCCTCATGCAAAGCTGGTGCATCGTTTGTCCCATCACCAGTCACGGCCACCACTTCTTTAAACTCCTTCCTCAAGTAGGTTACAAGTTTGTGCTTGTCCAAGGGCAATGATCGGGCCAGAACCTGCAAACATGTCAAGCATGTTATAGGGAATTCATAAACATGCTACTAAAGTTGTGGTTTCTGTTTTCTTTTTCCAGCTCCAAACATGTTTCTAGAAGTCATTTTTTTTTATAGTAAAGCTGCATTTGATTCCTTAGAAAAACAGAAGAGTAAAGTTTTTCATAACAATAACATACTATATATTAAAGAAAAAATATTTCCATGTGCTTAAAGCAATAACAAGACCTGAAGTTTTGGTATGGTCTCCTCCATCTGCCGTGGGCTCATGTCACGAAATTCTGGCCCTTCAATTGCCAAACCGTTTTCTGTCAAAATTCCACACTCTCTTGCTATAGCTTTAGCAGTATTAATGTTGTCTCCAGTAACTATCCGCACTTTAATTCCAGCAGATAAACAAGTTTCCACTGCTTGCCTTACCCCAGGACGTACAGGATCCTTAATTCCAATCACAGCTATCAACGTATAGTTTTCTTGAGGGATGCTATCGCTATGTACATCTGAAGTGTCTTTTACATCCTTGAAAGCCAAGCATAGAGTTCTTAGAGCCTCACAGGCAAAGCCATTAATTACATCAGTGATGTACTTCTTCTGCTCTTTGGATAGATGTTCAGCCTTCCCATCAACATTGATTACCTTGTTGCAAGATTCTAAAATGATTTCTGATGCACCTTTGCAAAATGCTCTATTCTCACCACCATTAGAAAGGGAGACAAGGACGGACATCCTTTTCTTCTCTGAATTGAAAGGCTCAACTTTCAGAATTGTAGATTCCTTCCTATACTTTTTGAATTCACCTCCCAACAGCAAACCAAACTCTAATATTGCTGTCTCTGTTGGAGAACCCAAAATGTTGTTCTTGCCATCTTTTCCCTTGACTACTTCAGCTCCTGTATTTTGAAATATGGACTGCAAAAGTAGGTCCAATACTTCTCCAGCAATTGAGGACCGCAAAACATCCTCCCTCTTGTTATCTCCTGCAATACTTATGGTTCGCCCACAAGTCCAAATTTTGTCAACAACCATATGATTAGTAGTGAGTGTCCCTGTTTTGTCAGTACAAATGCAAGTGGCTGAACCCATTGTCTCACATGCTGAGAGATGTCTTACAAGAGCTTTATCACTCATTAACTTCTTCATTGCAAATGCAAGACTTAATGTTACTGCCAGTGGTAATCCTTCTGGAACTGCAACTACAATTATGGTCACTGCAACGGCAAAGAAATTCAAGAGAACCAGAACGTCGCTCATACCCCACTTTTCAATCTCCCCGAGCTGTGCCTTTGTCACCATAAACCTTATGGTGAGAACCAAAAATGTCAAAACAGCAAATACCAAACCAATCTTTCCAATAACCGTAGCAACTCCGTTGAGCTTCACCTGTAGAGGTGTTTCATCTACTCCACCTTCGCTTAGAGTAACCATCAGTCTTCCCCATTCAGTCCTCATACCAACTGTTGTCACTAACATTTTCCCAGAGCCATCCTGGACTTTTGTCCCTGAGAGAAGAAAAGGTCTCTCCTGAGTTACTTTTACAGGCTCACTCTCCCCAGACAAGCTTGATTCATCGATCGATAAGCTGTAACCAGATATTAGAACACCGTCTGCTGGAACTTGATCTCCAATTGATAGATGAACAATATCCCCAACCACCAGATCATAGATAGAAATCTTCTGCCTGCACCCTTCTCTGGTGACCTGAACAAGTATATTTTTCTTTTCTTTATCCAAGTCTTTGAATTGCAAGGACTGCTTGTAATCACTAATGGCAGTAACAAATACAACCAGGAAAATGCAAAGTACTATTCCTAGCCCATCATACAGGCCACCAGGCCACCCTTCAGTAGCAACTCCAACACCTATAGAAACAACAGCACATACTATGAGAATAATCAAAGTCAGGTCATGCAGCGCTTCCCACACAAACATCCAAAAGGATCTAGCAGGTTTTTCATCAAATTTGTTGTTGCCATATATATTTTGCCTGAATGAGATATCAGTTGGAACAACGCCGTTGGTCAGTGAAACAGAGACTTTTTTGGCTAAGCCTTCTACTCCTCCATGTTCTTCAAAGCTACTCATGTCATGGGACCGAACAATGGATGCTAGCTCATCCGCTCCAATGTGAAAACCAGCTTTCCTAACATCTTCTGGAAGCTTGCTTTCAGCTTGCTTGCCAGCTGTTCTAGGTACCAGATAAAGTTAGATGATTGAAGAGGAATATTTGATTTGGATGGATAACGATGGATCATATATATAAGAGATCATACCATCAATGAAATTCAATGCCGCTTTTTGCACATAAAGAGCTACCCTAATTTTTTCCTGGCAAAAAACATGATCCAATCCAAGTATAATAAGTTCAGGGATACTTTGGAAAACCAAATGTACAACTAAGACAACCAGTCAGTCAGATTCTCATGTATTCAAGAATTGAGATTGTAACATATCTAACAAGAACATAGTTGTGAGCTTCCATAGCTAATACCGATTCAATTAGAGTTCCAATATCCCACCACATTATATCATTCAAGACTAACACAAGTCATTAATCTAGCTTGAAGGTACTGTTTAACAAGAGTGCAAATGCGATGACTTTTGTTGACCCAACAAGTAAATCTTTTCATAAAAGAGGAAAGTTATGCAATTAGGTAGGTCACGTCCTGAATATAGAAATGACCTTTATATTACTGCTGCATGAAGCTTAAATATCAAAGTGCGTTAAGAACACTGAAAATGTTTGGTTGCTGCTCCCTCCATCAGAGCATACTCGACAAAAGTTTGGTGCTTAGCGTTTCATAACTGGTTAAGACATTTACAAGAAATTAAAGATTAATCATCTATTCCTTTGAGTAATTTTGGCCTGGTAATATGATGATTTCATCATTTAACAGTAACATATTGCTGGAAAAAAGGACAAGAATTCTATATTTATATTTCGACAAGTATTGGTTGGTTTAAAACACAATCCCATGCAACCTTAAGCTGGCTTTGACTTTGGGCTATTAATTCAACCAACCAGAACCAGACATGACATGACATGACATGACATGACATGACATGACTCGGATCCTTGTATGGAAGGAGCTCGTTTTGGTCTAAAATTAGAGACGGGATCAAATCAAAGAGATGATAAATCATGTCCGAAGCCAAACTAGATAGATATAGGTAGAAAGTTTCCATTAAACTGGGAATGGGAAATCAGATTCGAGTTGAAAGCAAAGATAAAGTCAAAGGCTGTAGCCGTAAAAAATGGACTTGATATATTCTTGACCTTACGTTTTCGAAATTCAACCTCTGAACAAATAAGATTATAAGGATGATACATAAAATTCAAAGCTTAACGTAAATTGTAGACCATTTCGGCGGAGTGAGGTTCAAATTATAATTCATTACAAAATTCAACCTACTCGAGAAAGATACCTACAATTCAAGCCTTCGCTTTCTGATATTATGAGGACATGACATAGTACTTACGTACGTGAAGAAAGAATTAGGACAGTTACCACTGCAAATTGTTATATAATTAAAAAAAAATTAAAAACCTGGATAATTTTACGCCTGCGATCAGCTTCAGCACGCTTAGCAAGATCAGCAACCATACGAAACCTACGACTGCGGTTCTTGACGAGAGCGACAGCAGACCTCCATCTCCTTAGAGCTTCTTCGGATGGCCTTTTGGGTTCAACGGCAAAGTTCTTTCTCAAGTAGTCCTCCATATATGTAAATAGAGGGAAAGAGCAGCGATGGATGGTATTAGGGTTATATATATATGTATTATGAAAATCTGAAATATTACAAATAGTTGTAAATTGCAATGCATGCAGCAAGGGGGAAGAATAGATGAATGGATGGAAGGTTTATTGGAATGTGTTGGATTTTTAACGAAGAAAGGTTCAACTTCAAACCTCTATCGTACGCCGTGATTGGCGGGAACCACTACAACAGATTTATATAGATTATAAGACTAGACTAGCGTATGCCAAGCTAAAGCAAAGCGAAAGCTATAAAGCGTATATATCATTTATACATGGAAATTTCCATTGCTGGACAACCATAATAAGATTTACTGGTAATTAAAAAGAATAAAAGAAATATGTTAAAAAGAAAAGCACAGCAGCCCATCAAACTTGACTAGGTCGATATTCTTTGATAACGTAAAGGTTTGGGCTGAAACTTTGGTTTTAGGTTCCATTCAACCATGGCCTCCTAATTTTCAACCTACCTTTCATTCCGATGCTTGTTCTGGGTAGTGGAAAGCAATTTACTCCTTTAATTTTTAAAATTTTGCAATTTAATCTTTACTAAATTTTATTATTCATAACTTCTATCCAAATACTTAATTTACCTTTTAAAATTTTGCTCTTTCTTAGAAATCAAATTTTGGATATTAAATGTCACGTAAATTAACATAAAAATAAAAATTGTTTCTTCATCTCACATTTTCAAAATTTTGAACATGTATATTAATATCTAAAGTAATACCTTTATGTGTTGTTTCAAAAATGATTCAAACTTCATGAGATAAAAATACCTTGAATGTGCTTAAATTTACGAGGATATATATCACTTAAAATAGCATTCAAGGCCTTTGAGTTATAACTAGATATCTTGTATATATTTGCCGACCTAGTAGTTCTAGGTTTGATGTTCAAACTCCATTAATTTCTTTAGTAAGTGGTTTCCATCCTGATAAAATAGCCTTTTAAATTTTCTCATCAATCGACTTTTATGTTGACCAAGTGATTTCAAGCTTGATAGTTGAAGTCTATTAATTTCTTTAATAAGTGGTTTCTAACTTGATAAAATAAATTTTCAAGACTTCCAATTGGCTTTTTTAAAGGCTTTCATGTGTGAAAGTCTCTCTTATATGTTTTTTAATTGGCATAGTTGGAACTATCAAGCAATTCATCAGTAGGATCTTTGCCTAGGGCACCAAGTGCCTAACTCTAATAGATTTGATAGGAATTGTTAGTGTTGAATTGCTTGTTAAGTATATATTAAGTTTCAATTAAAGAAACAGCTAGAAGAACAAAAATTAGATATGGACAAACAAATTGGTTGCATAGTTTGAAATCGTAGAATAATCCACCATGTATCAATAGTACAGGATGTTATTAAAATAGAATTCACTCACTAAATTGCAATATCACTTTTATACACCTACTAAAATTCCTCTCTTATCTAAAATAAATTCCCAAGAAGAAATAAAGTTATGCTCTCTAAAGCTCTTGAATAAATTGATAATGAAGTCCTTAATATATAGGTATTTGTAGACTTAAATATTTGAGTTAGTATGATATGAATCTATGAAATTTCTTCCTAATTAAAACTCTTCAACATGATATATCATAAAAAGGCAATCTTCATAAATTAAATTTCTTACTATCTTAAATCTCTTTAAACAATGTAAATAAATTATATAATAACTTTTCAAAATAAACTTACCTGATCAAATATCTTTGTCAGATTAAAAATTATTGCTGAATATCTTAAAAGTGTATAAAAATAGTTTAAAAATCTAGTCCAAACATGTAAATAAAATAAGCAGATTGAACTGTGTCGAACTGCAAAATGAATTGCAATTGATGCCACTAAAAATATAGAAATATTAGATGAATTTAAAATTTTATATACATGATAAATATAAATTATGTGAATAAATACAACAAAAATATTAATGGAAAAGGAAATTAGGAGCAAGAGAGAGAGGGGAAAGAGGATAATCCTCAATTTTGTTTAGGGTCCATCTGCTACTGCCCATAGGCCATACCCAACAAACTGGGTTCCCGCCATTGCTGAAAAAGCCCATTTTCATCCACTCCCACTATATGACCACAGCCAAACTCTGAAAACCCTAGCTAGTAGCAACTCAATTTGACTATGGAATTTGGGTTTTTATTCCTTGCTCACGGATTTTTCGTTTGACATCGACGGGTAAGTTTATGGCTTCCGATTCTCTTTCTATTTTTTTTTTAAATTAGGGAAAGATAAACGAGAAATGCCAATTCTTTCGAAACCTTCTCAGTTCGGTGTTCCAACTTCCAAGGTTTATATGACATAAAAGAAGCTTATTTGATACTATCTGGACCTAAAGTTTACTTTTAGTTTACCATTGGCCTCTGAAATGTGTTTTTTTTTTTTAATTTTCATTTCTATGCACATTGACTTGATCTTTTAATTGCCATGTTTCATGTCTTGGGTGTGGAGGTATTGTTTTGGCAATGTACTTTACCATCTATTTGCATTAGCATTGAAATTTTGTTCTTGAATTTGATTGTTTGGTGCAACCTGCAAATAGATTCCTATCCTAATATTGGTTTTTCTAGTTGGGGCCTTCAAATGTCTTCTTTGTGTTTTTTATAGCGTATACTGCTTTGTAACATTGAATGCAGATAGTAGCAGAGTTACTCCTTTTTTGTTTACCCGTAATGCAATTAATAATCTCACAAGTTACCGATGAGCTGTCGTAGTTTATTTTGCCCTTGAAATACAAAAATTTTATTGTAGAGTTGGAGTTTCCAAGTTAGGCTTTTCTCAACTACTTGCTGTGCATGATGGAACAACCTCATTCGTGTTGCAAGGGAGCTGAAGTGTTATTAAATCTCCAGCCAACTTCTTCAGTTTCTATTCAATATCATCCGTTCTTTGGTCCCCATGATGATTTGGTTCTACTCGAGCTTGATGAGAAACTTCTCTCTGATGTCCTGTACCAGAGGTAAGATGTAATTTTAATTCAGCTTGTAGACTTTCTAATGTAATCTTTTGAATATTCCAGTTTTATACGTTTTTTTTACCATCTCTTTTCTAGGGTAACCTTAAGAGGACAGCCTGATGAAGATGCGGTTCTTTGCACCAAGTCGAAAACATACTCGGTTAAATTTGTAGGAACTTCAAACTCTGTGTTCCTTATACCACCTGCAGATTGTTCAACGTCGCATGAAAGTGGCGGGGAAAATTACAAGCAACAAGTTGCTACAGCATCAGTCATCAAAGTTGCACCTGGTAACATGGAGCTTGTTGAGGTTGCTCCTAGACTTGACAAGCTCAAATCAATTCTCTCAGAGAATCTTTACAGCTCCGATGAGGCATCAACGGCAATGGGGGATTTGTATAAATGGGATGATCTTATAAACAAGGTTCAAGCTAGCGATGATGAATTAAAGGCTGGATTACAAGCTCTTTCAGCCGTGGAGATTGATGGATATTGGAGAATTGTGGATGAGAAATACATGGACGTGATTCTTAGGATGCTTTTGCATAATTCCGTGTTGAATGACTGGTCTCTGGACTCACTTGTTGAAGATAAAGTTGTGAGTGTATTGGAATCGGATGGATTTCCATGCAAACTTGTCTACCATTGTTTGAATGTCTATGGTAGTAGGGTGGAGGAGGAGGCCATGGGCGGAGGTGTTTGGAGACTGGATGCAAGACGAGTATGCGTGCATTTTGCAAGGGGGATATTGAGAGAAGGAAAGAGGAAGATGGAGAGTTTCATGGAAGAATGGTTGCGGATGATTCCAGAAGAAATGCAGCCCAGTTTTGATATGTTAGAAGGTGAAGTGTTGACTGAGAAGCTTGGTGTAGAGACATGGGTTCGTGCCCTCAGTGTTTCCTCATTGCCAACAACTCCTGCAGAACGTTTTTCCATCCTCTTCAAAGAACGAGCTAAATGGGAGTGGAAAGATTTAGAGCCCTACATTAGGTACTTTCTTTTAAAAAATTTCAATTGCACATTAATCTGATTCGTGTAACTATTAATCTAAGAAGTTTTCTTTTTTTAGGGATCTAAATGTACCCGGGCTTTCATCGGAAGCTTTGCTTCTGAAGTACACTCGGAGATCTCAACCGAGCATTGATGCGGAACCTGTTTTTAGTGCTAGATAGATATATGTATATATTGAGAGGCTTGGCTTTCTGAGGGTGGCATTGTTGTGGTTTCATGCGAATCTAGTGATTTAGTACTAGAAGAAAGTTGTTTGACCTTTGTTATTATTATTAGCTCCCTCCTTCACCATGGTTCTGGATCTAGAAGTATGCCTATGCCTATGCCATGCGAGCATCTAATTTCTCATTTACGAGAGAGCAAGTCTATATTTGTCAGTATAATATTGACATGTTTGTTTTATTAGTTAGTTATGTCGAGATAAAGTAGCAAACATAGGATTTACATGTACAATGAAACTAGATGTGTGCACTTTCTTGTAAGGTAGACGTCTACGAGAAAACGCGACAACCACATACTATTACAACATCAGTTCTAACATCATGTAAGAGCTAACTACTAGACGTATGCACTTTCAATAATATTAAAAGTTAAATGTATTATAAATCGTTTTTTTTTTTTTCTTCTTTTATTAATAGTCAATAATAATTTGTAAATAATATGGTATTAATAATTTGTAAGTTGCGAGGGTCATAAGTAATTTAGGAGTTATTAAATTACGACAGATTATGGAAATTAAAGCTTCCATGTCGAGGTATCTTACCTACAGGGTTTCAGCTACAGAAGAGATCAATGCAAGTACATGTTACCTGTCAACTATGCCAGATGGGCACTGAGACAACTGACCACGTTTTTCGAAATTTGTCAGTCTAGTATAGTTTAGATCATTTTTGTCTCTTTTAAGGATTGAAAGTTTACATTCCATGAATGAACATCAATATATTTAAGACTGGTGCATCACGATGGGTCACACAGAACTCTCGAGTTAAGCTTTCTACACCTTATTAATTCTGGGTTGTTGGTACATCTGGAAAACCAGTAATGGTAAAATCTTCAACGACATAAACCCAAATCCTCTTCAAACCATTCAATGGATTAACCGAATGTCCACCTCTATCATGGAGGCTTTTTCAAGAACATGCAATACACTAACCCGCATTGGTCGAACCAAAAAGGTAAATCACAGCATCTACAGGAGTGTATCACCTCATGGAAACTTTTGGACTATCGTATGTGGGTTAGCAAAACATAATGATTCTCAACTTTACGGTGTGGCAGCCATCATACAAGATTACAAAGGTAATTAGATAATAGCATGGCATAGCTTAGAGTGTAGCTCTAAACCCCACTACCAGATGCTGTTCCTACGTTTAGTTCTGCTCAGACTCCGGCACTTAATGTGTTAACTTGTGTTTGCAGGGATAATTCTAACAAATAAATAAATATTCTTTCTAGCAAAACACTTCGACTAATCGTGTCTTAACACTTCGACTAAAATTACAGCATCCAATCCAAGAACGAACAGACAATATGACTAAAATTACAGCATATTGTAAAATAAGTTGTACTTGACCCTGACTTTTGCTAGCACTGCACTATATGTTTTACAAACACCATTTTGTTATCAAAGAAAAAGAATAAAGAAAAGGTATATACTAATGAGATTTCATCTTACTATAGATTCTCTTCCATCGAAAGAGAAACAAATATGCTAGACAAAAAGTATTGAGAAAGCAATGATGAATAATGTCAAAACCTATTGTAAACAAATTTGGAAACGCCATTTTCAAGGAAGACATCTCCATCACCTACGCTAGTTATTTTGTTGTCGCACCTTTTGCTTTTGTTTTTTTTCTTCCTTATTTTTCAACCGTAAAAATTTAAGAAATGGCCAAAAAGAAAATTTGATATTCCCTTATTTTCATATAATAAAATATTTGTGAAAGACGTAATTGGATGGAATTCATGTTTGTCAATTGTCAATTGCGATTTGTCTACTTTCACCATAGTTTCTACAGTTAGTTTTATATCCTTCACATAAAATTTTTAGTTCAAACTTTATAAGATATATTGTATTTTTAAAATTAGAATTTATGTTGGAATTTTAAGAAAATATTGTTAGAAAAGATAATCTTAAATTTTGAAATAATTAATTTTATGAATTTGTAGAATAAGGAGGAATGATACTATTTTTTTAAAAATTGAGTTTAAATTTTGTACATAACCAAAGTTGGAAAATAAATATTTAAAGGTTAGATATAAGGGTTAAATTTAAGTTAGTTAGTATTGTATAGGTATACCCTTTTGATTTTATTGATTTTAAAAATATATATATTTAATATATAAAATATTAATTATATCAAATGAATTAAATTAAATAATTTTAACTATAAAAATAATAATTGATTTTATAAAATCTACATATTAAATAACAAATTTATCTACAACTTATTTTTAAAAATCTATAATAAAATAATCTCATACTCAATTTGAAAGTTTAATAAAATTTACACAAAAGTCGTGTTTCTGGAGCAGTTAAAAATTGTCTCTTTTTTTCCTTTAGTTTGTTTGTTCTATAAATTTTTTATTTATACTTTATTAATTTGGTTAATATTTTTTTAAAAGTTGATAAAAAATAAAAAAAATGATCTATTTTTCAAACATTATTCATACATGGACTGATGCACAATGTTCTAACTAATGCAATTAGAATTGAACAGAATGTGCCGGTGCAACCGGTATGGACCGAAATTTACACCGGTGCGGAAAAGAAAAGTGGTTGTGCAGATTTATTATTGGAATAGTGCAACTAACTGATACAACCGAAATCGACTACATTGGTTAAATCAGTATATGAGACTTGGCAACAACTATCACATTGAAATCTGAATTTTTTTTTCAACTTAGTCCTTAAAGTTGGTAATTATTTCCATATTGGGGTAGTAACTAGTAAATGTTCTCATATTGAGACTTGACTTTTTTTTATAGTTTTGAACTTGACAATTATTCTTACATTGGAATCGAACATTAGGGACTAATTTAGATAAAAGAAAATTCAAGCCGTTATGTGAAAATAATTATCAAATTTAGAGATAATTTAGATAAAAAAAATTTATACCTAATGCCAAATTTAGAGAATTAACCCTAGATTTAATTTTAAATTTAATATAAGTATTCCGTCGACATCTCACCATTTATAAAGTAATACTATCCATCTCTGTCAGAGAATCTTCAGAGGACAAATTTGCATTCACTCAAATAGGTTGGGTTTTCCTTTTGGTTCAACACACTAAAATAGGTTCTGCTGTAAGGTAGTTTAGTTCATTTGCTGTTGCAGCTGGTACCGTCTATTATTTTTGGGTAAATTCACTAATTGGTCACCTGATTTTTAGGGGATTTCATTTTGATAACTAAAATAAAGCATTTTCTAAGGACGGTGACAATATTACAAGAATTTAATTTTAGATGATCAAAATAAAAAGAAGGTGATTAATCGAGTAGTTTATCCTTTATTAATAAATAATAAAGGTTTGAATTTAAAATATTAAAATTTATTAAAATAAGCATTTTCTATTATTATCTTGAATGTAGTTTATCTATACACATATGCAGCATGTATAATAATAATTAAAATTTTGAAAAAAAACATAAAAGGTTGAAATTTGTCTAAGTTTATTGAAAAAAAACCAAAACAAGCCAATTTTGAGTTCTACAGAAGTATAATTTTCCTTAAATACCATGGCTTTAGTATCATTAATTTGCACTATTTGTTTGTATCCACGAAGTTCTAAAATCTTAGCGAAGTTATAATTTTTATTTAATAATTACAAAGTTTAAAAATTTCTTGACTATGTGTTTAGGATATTATTCTTTATGATTTTGGGGTGGGAAGAAGAAATTAAGGAAGCGTCTCTACTTTTGCTCTCTATCCCATAATTTAATTTCTAATCTTGTTTGCATTATCCACTTTTAAATAGTTTAATTAAAATCAAATGGAATTGAAGAAAAGCTTGTATATGCATGAATGTATATAATTACTTTTATCTCTTTACAAAATTTCTAGAATGATAATTAATTTTTTAAGAATGATATTAATATAAAAACAATAAATGTATAATAATATAAGAATATGTGAAAAAACTTAAATGTTCTTTTTATGGAATATAAACTTATTCGTTTTGGTATAAAAATGGTAAAAGTATTAGGAAACCCTTGTACTTAGACGCAGATTATATTTCGACTTCTTTATTGAAAAATGAGTAAATTAGTCTTCATATATTTAGAATGCAAATTAGCCTTTGTTTCTTGTTATGTTAAATGACGACGTGGAGCGTTAATTTAAATGGTTAATTACTAAGTTGATCCCTAAACTATAGCAAAAACATCATTTTATTTTTAAAAATTTTTCTTAACAATAATTTTAAAAAATTTTAAAAATCTTACAAATAAATATAAATTATTAAAATTATGTTACCATTTATAATTAGTAACGTACAAGTAGGAACTATAGCACCTTTGACTATTAATGATTTTGGTTATTTTATTTTGAAAGAGCGTATAATTTACTCTATCATGAATGGTTTACTTAAAATTTTTATTTAGGATAATTAAAATCTTGATTTGTTTTTTTTTGGAGTAAAAACGACCACAAGGGTCAAATAAAATTTTGATTTGGTTATTATACAGTTTATGTTTTGAATTTCATTTGATTCCCTTATTAGAAAATAAATAAATTAATTTATGTAGGTTAAATGATGTAGCAAAACAATCCTACTTTGCTATTAAATGTTTTTAATATATATATATTTGGTGGATTCCATTTTATACTTTTAAGAGTATGGGTATAGAGATTTCCCAAATGGAGAAGATTGTGGGGTTGGTTAGTGATGAATGATTAAATAATTTTATTGATGAAGTAGTCATCCGCATATAGCCATTCTTAATTAGTTGTAATCATTGATTCCTTTGTTGATTAGCTCATTGTATTAAACTCTTTTGCACTCACCTACAATTATACTATTATATAAGAAATTCACTATAGGAAACTGAAAAAGCATAGGAGAAAAAGCCAAACAAAAAAAGTGAATAAAAAGTGGCACTCTCAAAAGAAAAGCTAAATCCACTAAAATTAAATTTAAATGAGTGGAGGAAAATGTAGATGTCTTTTATGGTGTTTGATTGTTTTCATGTTCTTTATTTGATACATAATTATTAATTAAATTAGAAGGAGGCCTTGTCTTTGGCCTTGTCCTCGACTAAAACAATGTTATAAATTTATTATTACTAAATTTTATTAATATATTTACATCGAATAAATTATCCGTTTAATATGATATATGAAATAAATTATCCGTTTAATATGATATATGAATGGTGATAATTTATTTACATTAAAATTCAGATTACATTTTATTTTCTCTACTCTTAATCTTTATATATTAAATAAATTAATTTACTTTTTAAATCTATCATTTTTATCCAATTTTCTGAATAATGGAAATAATATATCCTAATACAAATTCCTCGTTAACACATTTACCAATTTTAAAAATTTTGGATTTCAGTGTAAGATGACAATTATGCATAGTTCATTAATTATATCTATGGTTTTAACTATATATAAACAAAATGATAATACTAAATCTAGAGCAATCAGTTCAAGCCCAATCGCCATATAGATCTCTTACGCGTTAATAGCCATTTGCCGTGCCCATCGAGTTCTGAAAAAAAAAAAAACCAGTGTTTTCTTTTTTGTTCTTAATTAATAATATTTTCTGTTGGTTCAAGTTTCCAAATTCCAATACATTGGATGCAGCTGAATCTACGGCCAGTCTCCATGATTCATGATAACAAAAGGTAATCATGCATGTAAATACGTAGCACCCACCGATTAATCTCTTGTGCTTAAAAAATAAACCTCTTTTTCTTCTACGACTTGATACAACTAATTTCCTTCAGTGCTTTTCTTACAAAGACGGACAGGGACAGAACACCGACCATCACTTCATGACTCATCTTCCTTAATTTGCTAGCTGTAGTGATTGATTTTGATTTGTGATGTGTTTTTCTCCTCTCATACTCACAACTCACGTGCTTTGAATCTAACAAACCAGCCAAACAATCGCCTCTTATCACTGACTTATTATCACGTCAATCTTTTTATCTGATTATTTGACAAACAATGTACATAATATTTTTTTACAGGTTTATATTTTGATCTTAAGATAATTGATATACAACTTGTTTGTCTACACCCTCAAAACTCTATATATCATCGACAGCTCTGAGTCATATTATATATATATATATGCACTTACTCAACTTGCTCCTTCAGCCCTCTGTATACGTCGTGTAAGTCCTACTCTCATCAGCACGCTGTATACTTCATTCCTCTCAATAATTATTAAGACAGCTGAAGCTTTTATTTTTATTTTTTTTAAGTTGCAGAGGAAGGAGGGTATGTACGAAGCATGGTTTTGCAAGACCAAGATGTTTCCACTTCATTCTTTTCAGCCAGTGAGTAACAAAACACATGCACTTGTATAACCTCTATGAATACAAACATACATACAGTACAACAGAAAATGATCAAAATTAAAAATCGCCATATTACACCATGCATGGTGTTCATGACTTGGATTACTGATATACCAATACCTATATATATGCATAATTAATGGCTCTCTACACCTTGTTGGACCTAATTCATGGCTCATATTTTTCTATTATTATTGTATGACAGACTTGAAGTTTCTTCAGTTCCAAGTGACATGGATGCAGCTAATATCACCGTGTTTCTGGGAGGAAGTCTGCATAATTCTGCAACTTGGCTTCGTTGGAATCATATTGCTCCCTTTAGTTCAAAAGATTGTGAGCAAAACCAGCAGGAATATTGCAGCTCAAGCTTCAAAAGATTACCCCATCGTTGCAAAAGTCAGTCTTTCTTACAGAGCCAGCATTGTCTGTTCTAGTTTAATGCTATGCATTCATGTCCTAAAGCTACTGATGCTGCTATATAGTATGAATGACACTCGTTGCAACTCCAAACTTGAAGCTTATTCTTCAGAGATTGTGCCAGTGATTTCATGGGCAGTAACAATAATGGTAGTGTGCTTGGTTCCTAAAAGAAAGCACATTAGATTTCTTTGGATTCTAAGAACATGGTGGGCTTTCAGCTTCTTTTTTTCCATTATCTCCACAGTTCTTGATACCTACTTAAAAACAGAAGAGCATGGCTATCTTAAAATGATAGATTATGCAAACTTTATCAGTCTCCTTCCATCCTTTATCTTGCTGATTATATCAATCAGAGGGAAGACAGGTTTAATCTTTATTGATTCCCATAACATTGCTGAGCCCCTTCTCAGTGGAAAAACTGATAAAGATTCGAACAAGAAAAGGGGATCTCCATATGGGAAAGCAACTCTTTTTCAACTCATTACCTTCTCTTGGCTCAACCAATTGTTTTCTGTGGGGATCAAGAAAACCTTAGAAGAAGATGATATCCCTGATGTTGATGTCAAGGACTCTGCAGAATTTTCTTCCTTTGCCTTTGACCAGAATCTAAAACAAGTTAGAGAGAAGGATGGTTCGACAAATCCATCTATATACAAAGCAATATTTCTGTTCATCAGGAAAAAAGCAGCAATTAATGCAATGTTTGCAGTGATAAGTGCAGGAGCATCATATGTTGGTCCATATCTGATTGATGACTTTGTGAACTTCCTAGCTGAGAAGAAAACCAGGGACATAAAAAGTGGATACGTTCTTGCACTAGCCTTTCTAGGTGCCAAGATGGTTGAGACAATAGCACAAAGGCAATGGATCTTTGGGGCCCGTCAGTTAGGCCTTCGGCTTAGAGCTTCTCTAATATCTTGCATATATAAGAAGGGACTAGTTTTGTCCAGTCCTTCTCGGCAAAGCCACACTAGTGGAGAGATCATCAACTATATGAGTGTAGATATCCAAAGATTCACAGATTTCATTTGGTACTTAAACATTATATGGATGTTGCCTATACAAATCTCATTAGCCATCTACATTTTGCACACAAGTCTAGGTTTGGGGTCTTTAGCAGCATTAGCTGCAACTTTAATTGTCATGTCTTGTAATATACCAATAACAAGAATCCAGAAAAGATACCAATCTAAGATCATGGATGCAAAGGATGACAGGATGAAGGCTACTTCAGAAGTTCTTAGAAGCATGAAGACCATAAAACTTCAAGCATGGGACAGTCAGTTCCTTCACAAGCTAGAGAGCTTGAGAAAGGTAGAGTATAAGTGGCTATGGAAATCACTGAGATTGGCAGCAACTTCAGCTTTTATTTTCTGGGGATCACCGACGTTTATCTCTGTGGTGACTTTTGGGGCATGTATGCTAATGGGGATTCAGCTCACAGCTGGTAGAGTCTTGTCTGCACTGGCTACCTTCCGCATGTTACAAGACCCTATATTCAATTTACCTGATCTACTCTCAGTTATAGCACAGGCTAAAGTTTCAGCAGATAGAGTTGCTTCCTATCTCCAGGAAGAGGAAATACAGAAGGAGGCTGTTGAGCATGTTCCCAGAGATCAAACAAGTTTTGATGTTGAAGTTGACAACGGAAAATTCAGCTGGGACCCCGAATCAACTAATCCGACCCTCAATGGGGTGCAACTAAGAGTGAAGAGAGGGATGAAGGTGGCAATATGTGGAGCTGTGGGATCAGGCAAGTCTAGCTTGCTTTCATGTATTCTTGGAGAAATAGAGAAGTCGTCAGGTACCGTAAAAGTTAGTGGCACAAAGGCTTATGTTCCTCAGTCGCCATGGATATTGACTGGGAATATTAGGGAGAACATTTTATTTGGGAATCCTTATGACAATAACAAATATGACAGAACAGTGAAAGCATGTGCTTTGACAAAGGACTTTGAGCTATTTGCTTGTGGTGATTTAACGGAGATTGGAGAAAGAGGGATCAATATGAGTGGAGGACAAAAGCAAAGGATACAAATTGCTCGTGCAGTCTACCAGGATGCTGACATATATCTACTTGACGATCCATTCAGTGCTGTGGATGCTCATACGGGCACACAGCTGTTTGAGGTAAAGATAAGTACATGTCCTGAGAATAATAGGTTTTTCTCATGGATCATGGACTATGACTACCATTTTGAACCATTAAGAAACTTTAATTTAAAGACCTGTTATTGTTTAACTACACTTTGCAGGACTGTTTGATGGGAATTCTCAAAGACAAGACTGTACTTTATGTTACACACCAAGTTGAGTTTCTGCCTGCAGCCGACATCATTCTGGTAAGCAAGTTAAATCAAATTTCAGATTCATAGCAAAAGACAAGACTGTACTTTATGTTGCCTGACATCTATCTTGATTCTCAACAGGTGATGCAAAATGGAAGAATTGCACAAGCAGGCACATTCGATGAACTTCTGAAACAGAACATAGGATTTGGAAATTTAGTTGGTGCACATAAGAAAGCACTTGAATCTGTTGTGACAGTTGAAAATTCCAGTAAAACATGTCAAGATCTGGGAAGTGACGGTGAATCCGACACAGATTTGACTTCTAATGCCCAACAGCTACAACAAAAGCATGGCTCGGATCGTCTCCACCCTCAAGAGATAACAGAAAATGGAGGAAAGCTAGTGCAAGATGAAGAAAGAGAGAAGGGAAGCATAGGGAAAGAAGTTTACTGGTCTTATATAACAACTGTAAAGGGTGGATTCTTGATTCCAATTATACTTTTGGCACAGTCATCATTCCAAGTATTACAGATTGCAAGTAACTACTGGATGGCATGGGCTTCACCTCCTACAAGTGAAACAGAACCTACATTGGGGATGAAGTTTGTATTACTCGTTTATTCGCTACTTGCTGTTGGAAGTTCACTTTGTGTGTTAGTGCGAGCTATGCTTGTGGCAGTAACAGGACTTTGGACGGCACAAACACTCTTCATTAACATGTTGCACAGTGTACTCCGTGCTCCAATGGCATTTTTTGATTCAACCCCAGCTGGAAGAATCTTAAATAGGGTGAGTTGCTCAATAGCACAGATAAATCTTTTTTTATGTGATTGCATAGTCTTAAAGTTGTTTTATTTTCAGGCATCTACCGACCAAAGTGTGCTAGACTTGGAAATGGCATCGAGATTAGGATGGTGTGCTTTCTCAATAATACAGATTCTCGGAACCATTGCAGTGATGTCACAGGTAGCATGGGAAGTGTTCGTCATCTTCATTCCCGTGACTGCAATTTGCTTATGGTACCAAGTAAGTGAAAGTTCACATTTATTACTAAGTTATATAGAGATGTTTAAATAGCTATACCATGCCCAATGAAAAACCAAGTATGACTTAATATAATTGTTTCAGCAATATTACATACCAACAGCAAGAGAACTGGCACGCTTAGCAGGAATACAAAGAGCTCCTATTCTCCACCACTTTGCAGAATCACTTGCTGGTGCAGCAGCAATCCGAGCATTTGATCAAGAAAATCGTTTCATTCATGCAAATCTTGGTCTCATTGACAACCATTCAAGGCCCTGGTTTCATAATGTCTCAGCAATGGAATGGCTTTCTTTCAGACTAAATCTACTGTCCAATTTTGTATTTGCTTTCTCATTGGTCGTGCTGGTGTCGCTTCCTGATGGAATCATTAATCCAAGTGAGTACAATCCAATATGGTATTTTCAGAAGAGGAAATTTTTTTTTTTTATCAATGACCACTGATCGAAAAACGAAAAACTTTTCTAACAGGCATTGCAGGACTGGCGGTTACATATGGAATAAATTTAAATGTTCAGCAAGCTTCAGTAATATGGAACATATGCAATGCAGAAAACAAGATGATCTCAGTAGAAAGAATACTTCAGTACTCAAACTTAGCTAGTGAATCAGCACTTGAGATTGAAGAGTGTAGACCCCATAATAACTGGCCTGAAGTTGGAACTATTTGCTTTAGAAACTTGGAGGTAAGGAATGTTAACAACCATCCATAATGTTCCAAACATTATATTGTAAAGCTTGAGATGCATTTAGATGCATTTACTAACATTTTGACTGCCATACAGATCCGTTATGCTGAGCATCTTCCATCTGTCCTAAAAAATATTAGCTGCACATTTCCAGGAAGAAAAAAAATTGGTGTTGTGGGAAGGACAGGAAGTGGGAAATCAACACTTATACAGGCTATTTTTAGGATTGTTGAGCCTAGAGAAGGGAGCATTATAATTGACAATGTGGACATTTGTAAGATAGGCCTTCATGACTTAAGATCAAGACTTAGTATTATACCACAGGACCCTACAATGTTTGAGGGAACCGTTCGAGGGAACCTTGATCCTCTCGTGCAATATTCGGATAATGAAGTATGGGAGGTAATTGAAATTCATAAAACTTACCCTTAAACTGAATATAATAGACAAATATGTATATAGTGATTAGAGTGGCATGCATGTGAAATTTTCAGGCTCTGGATAAATGCCAACTTGGTGAGATAGTGCGTGCAAAGGAAGAAAAGTTGGATGCTACAGGTGAGGTTTATAAACTTGGGGTATTAATTCATAGAGTGGTTGTATCTCATTTGTTAATGAAAGGTACTGATATTAGAATGTGTTGAACAGTGATTGAAAATGGGGAAAACTGGAGTGTAGGCCAAAGGCAATTATTCTGTCTTGGAAGGGCATTGTTAAAGAAAAGCAGCATTCTTGTACTGGATGAAGCAACAGCATCAGTTGATTCTGCAACTGATGGAGTGATACAGAAGATTATTGATCAAGAGTTCAAAGATCGGACAGTTGTGACAATAGCACACAGAATTCACACTGTTATAGACAGTGATCTTATTTTGGTTCTAAGTGATGGTAAGACAATGTAGATGCTTACATGCACGCACACACACACACACACACACACACTCTTTAGAATTGTTGAAAAACAAATTGAACCATTTTTTGTTAACAGGAAGAGTTGCAGAGTTTGAGTCACCTGCGAAACTACTAGAACGAGAGGATTCATTATTCTCTAAGCTTATAAGGGAGTACTCCATGCGGTCTAAGACCTTTCAACAGCTTAAAAAATCTGCTTAAGTAGAACCTGCAGCAAGCAAAATAAAGGAGAGAGTGGTGGAATCTCCAGAAAGTAGTAGTATGCTAATAACTTGTCCAGGATGTAGTAGCCCCATTGAGTCATGAATTATTATTATGCTAAAAATCTTGATAACCTATGTAGCATACCATCTGTGAGACACTCAAATACTATTATTGTTTCTATTTCTACTATTTGTTAATGGAGAAAAAGAAGATTCGTCTAAAGCCAGGATTACAAACTTTTTCTAAAACAACGTATTGTGAAATAATTTAAATTTTAATTATCAAGTTAAACCTTGATTAAATTTAGAGTGATAAAAAACTTAATAACTTATAACATGATTTAATATTAGTATTTTTTTTTCGATACCAAATCACAAGATAAAAACCATACATAAAAAAATCTCAGTTCAAAACTTATTATTCCGAGCATAAGTTAAAGCTTTCATCGCCATAGATTTAGCTAGTTTACTCCCTTCATGCTTCTGATCTGAACTGTGTATCTGCTGAAATTGAGTCTTCGTGGCATTAATATCATGCATTAGGAGCTTTAGCTTCCAGTGGATTGTTACTTCTTCACTGCTTAATATGCGCCTTATTGATCTGTCTCTGCTCCATGTAGTACATGAAGTGATGCTTATATCTAGCAGCTTCACAAATGATAATCTTGCAATGATTAGTTTGCTTGTTAAACGGTCTTCTGATGAGAAGTTTACTGCCTGCAACCACAAAGTTTCATTAGTAATTGATTTCAGAATAAAAGCCACCAACCATATTTGCCCTCTGTTTCCATTCCAACATAAGCTGATGAGCAGTTTGTTGAACGCCCAGAAAATGGTTTTTTTTTTCTTTTCAAATTAATTTTGAGCTTATAATTTTACTTAAAACTCTTTCATTTTCGGATCATGATGGTATACCTGAAGTTTGCAACAGCTGCTTTCAACACTATTAATTATTTTGCGTTTACAAAATAAATAATAGCATATTCTACAAAAAATAATTACTTTTATTTATTTTAAATTATGTTTTAATATTTTATTACAAGGTGATTACTTTACGGTTAACTTGTTTGCGTGACTAAAATGTACAAGGCAGTCCTACGAGAGTAAAATTAAATCTGAGGCAAAGTGACTACTTTTCCAAACGTGAGACGAAATTCATCCTCTCTCTCACGTTTCTTTTCCTGGTTCTTTCGTCTCTTTTGCCCTTTCCTAATCTTTTTTCCTCTCTTCTTTTTCTATTCTGTTTCTCCTCTCTTCTCCTTTCATAACAAACCATAGCCGTCGCCGCCTCCACACTGTCCGGCGTGGTACCTCCGATCAAAGGCCAGCGGTCCTCTCCTCTATTCGAGAGACGTCCCATTCTCAATTCCGAGGCTCCCGCTGTTAAATGGTTCAAAGAATGGTAAGTTAAACATCTTCTTTTCAGAATTTTCATTGCTTTTTTCGAATTTATTCCTTCGGTACTTTTTGCCACTGATTAATTTATTTTTAAGTAAATTTTTTCTTTGCTTGATTAATCTATGAGCCTTCTTTTTGAAGTAAAATATGCTTAATTTGCCTTAGTTCTAGCATAAATGCAGATTGGATTTTTGAACGAATATTTTGGCATGGTTTTGTGCTCAACTTCTCAATACCAGGGCCTTGTGTTGCTTTGTATTATACATAATGTCAATGACCTGACCTAATTTCTTCTAGGGTCCCTGAAGATGTTGTCGCAACTGGCGGAAAGTGCATGATTTTGAAGTGGCTGAACGGTGAGTTATTCTCTTTTTGCTATGTATTTCTTTTGTCTGATGCAAAACTGGGAAACCTAGTCTTAATCCCAATATATTTGGGGTCTTTCTTTCCTTTTATACTCACTGTAATTGCTATTCATCTTCATTTCATTTTCGTAGGAAAAGTATGAATTGCCTAAACAAAAGCTTTACCGCCTGTGTGACCTTGAGAATGTAAACAGAGGGATTACCGCAAACTTCTTAACATTATGTATTGTGAGGGAGTTTAGAGAAAAGCAGAGTTTTTTGCTTTTTAAATGATCTTGAAGTACTCGTAGTTTGGGGAATTAAACAGTCTATTTATTTCGTGATGGAAATATGCCCTAGTTCTTTTCACAATGCCTTTTTTTTCTGTCCTTTTTTAAGATTCCCTTCACTGTATTTTCATTACATTCTAGGTCTAAAAGATACCATGCCTTGTGTTTTTGGTTTTATAAATTCATTTTAACTAAAGACTGGGTTGTTTTCAGGCCCCAGGGAGTTGATGTGGAAGGATTAGCACTTTTTTTTTTGTCATTTTCTTCTTTATAGATTTGCCCGGCCTATCCTTCCTCATCCAACTGTTTTGTTTAGGGAACACATTAAATAAATTGAAGGAGAAGGAGAAAGAGCCTGAAG
Source organism: Gossypium raimondii (assembly GCF_025698545.1). Taxonomy (NCBI): domain Eukaryota; kingdom Viridiplantae; phylum Streptophyta; class Magnoliopsida; order Malvales; family Malvaceae; genus Gossypium; species Gossypium raimondii. The sequence continues at coordinate 61,866,177 of NC_068574.1, forward strand.
CACCAAAAGCTGAACCAGGGCCTACTACTGAAGTTCATTTTCTTTGCAGCTACGAAGGCTGTGGAAAAACCTTTATTGATGCTGGTGCTCTGAGAAAGCTTTTGCACATTCATGGAGAGAGACAACATGTTTGTCACTGGGAGGGTTGTGGGAATGTATCTTGTGTAGATCTTCCTACTTTTGATGCAACAAGGAAAGTTTTGGATCTTCAACAATTACTGGCACATAATGAAGCAGATCTGATTTATTCTTTGCTTGGGAGTTGGGACTATGAAGTGCTTGAGTTCACCTTGAACGTGCTTCATTTGTGGTTGTTATTTTGTTATTTATTTGCAGATAAGTATAGTGCTTCTTGCTGGTTATTAATGCGATATACTTTTTCTTATACTGCAGGAAATTTTTGAACAGTTCAAAACTGAACACACTTTCTTATTCACAGTGGAGAAAGATTTTATTTTCCCACATGAAGGTTGTGGTAAGGTGATAAACCTATCTCATCTTCTAATCTGTTTCCTTGTAGTTTATATGTCTGTTCTTTTATCTGTTTTGGATATATCTTCTAAAGTAACAATGTCATAATCAATTTCTTCTTCATTTGTTGTCTTAGTTGATTTCTCAGTGCCTTCTGGTTCTGAATAACATTTTTTCTTTTGATTGTTTGTTTTGGGCTACCTTAAACCGGATATAAAAATTATCTTTGACCAATGGTTTGATAATTATTACCTCATCCAATTGCTGTTTGATAATTATTGAAGCTAACATTCTAATTTAATATAGATCATGAATCCATCGCTATGTTGGGTGAGATTTCATTTATTTTTATTAAAAATGCAATGCCCTTTTCAAGGTTAGTAAATCAATTTTCCTTTCATTTTGAACAAAACCCGACATGACTGTGCTAATCTGATAGGGAAGAATAGTCATAAGCTACATAATGTAAAATCCTATGCTTTTCTGAAGTAGGATTTACTGCTTCCATTATGCTTTATGCCCTTACCTTAGACAGGGATTTGATAGGGAAGAGTTGTAATAGGCTACCCAATGTAAATTACTCAACGTTTAAATAATTTGTGACTGTACAATGGCAGATTCTGGGAAGTAGGATTTAACAGTTCCATTGAAGTAGACCTACTTCGCTTTAGGGCTTTTTAAGGCTGCTCCTTAATAGGACTGGGAGGTCTTTGCCCCTTCATGGTGTGTTTTGAAACAACAATCTGATAGGATAGGTGTTCTACTTGCCTTATGTATGTCCTTTACCGTTCCGCATGTGTCCTTTCTCTGGTCTCTTGTTTGTTTGCTGAGTTCACTGGTAGTGGTATAATTGGTCTTGGTGCTGCTTATGTTGTATTTGAGCCTCTTTTTTGGTCAGTAAAGATCTCTTTTTCCTTTTAAAAAAAGAGATGAAAGAGGCTTGGATGTCCTAGAATTATATCTTAACATAATAAGGCCATTAAAAGAGACATTATCATTTTTCATTTATGCTTTTCTTAGCTTTACTAGTCCTGTGAATTTTTAAGCTTTTCTAGACTTGTAGATTGATGTATTTCCTTATTAAAATAAGATAGATACTTCTTAGATTAGATTTAAGGAAGACAAGTTTTGATTCTTCTATTGCCCATTTAAGTGTCTAGTTGAATTTGTCTTCAGCGTCACTTTTACATTGGTGATTCATTTTTGTTTTGCTGAATATGCAAAGCATCTCTCGTAAATTGGTTTCTGCATCTGTGTTGGCTTGATTTTAGTTCTAGGAACCTGCTGGGAGTTGTGACGCATGTAGAGTTTATCTGGTAGTTTATCTAGTAAATTGTTTTCTGCATCTCTAGTCCATTGATGTGTGTCTGCTGCATCTTTCTGGATGGTAATCACATGTCTTTTTAATTCCTTTTGAGTTGTGACATTCTGTTTCTTAGTTTTCTGAATAAATCTATACTTCAGTTTTAAAAAATAAATATTAATCTAATTGGGATACTTGTTAATATTGATATTAATTGAAGAATTGGTGAGTTTCAACTGGTTTGCGTATTGAAAAGGTTTTTGAGGTTTTGGGTTTCATGATCATATGGTGGAGATTGGCATGATTCATGTATGCATATATGTTTTTTTTTCATACTGCTAGTTGCTTGCTTTCATCAGTAAGGATTGGGTAGATTTTCTTTAAAATAGTTTTGAATTGAGCTCATCGATGAACCTAGTTGGGATTGTTTGTGTGCTGGTGTGTATATCGTTTGGAAATGGCTTTTGATTGAAATATTCAGGTAATATCTAAATGCATGGCATGGTTGGAATTAGGGATGTAAGTGAACCGAAGAGGTTTTCTTATATTACAAAGTAGTTACGAATGGTTATTGTGTTGCATTAGAAGATGTTAACTATGTGTTGTTGTTTTCTTCCTTATAAAGAACATATTTGCCTTTTTGATCTTACAGTGAGAGTTTTCATTAGAAGTTTCGTATTTGAATTATATTACGATTGGTTTATTTTTAAAAAAATCCAACTAATGCTCGAGTGATGTACTCATCTTTTGTTTTGGTATTGTTAATTATGTAGCAAAAGGTCTCTCTTTTGAGGACGTTGACCGTGTTTGAAGGGGGCTTCAATTGGTCCTTCAATTGACTTGGCCGTTCATATCGACCCAAGGTATCTCTCTACAATCTCTTGCTTTTGTTTGGAATAACGTTGATGTGTACTTTTTATTTTATTGTTGTTTCCTGTCTGCATGGCCGTTAATTTTTATTTGGCACCCTCCATATAAATTTCGCTGCATGCATCTGTAAGTGAAATGTGTATGTATATATTCTTTTGGTATATTTGCATGCATCTGTAAGTGAAATGTGCATATATATATATTATTTTGATATATTCTTTCTTTCTATCTGTTTGTGTGTAATATATATTTTCTTTTGATATATTCTTTCTTTCTTTCTTTCTATCTGTATGTGTGTATTTGTGTAAATATTATTTTGATATAATTCTATCTTCCATATAAATTTACCTGCATGCATTTGTGAAATGCTTGTATATGTATTCTTTTGATATATTCTTTCTATATGTGTGTATAAGTTTTGAAGAAATAAAATTTAAATAATTATAATTACCCTAATATGCACATAATACATTTTATTTAAAACAAATGTTATTGATTCAAAACATTATTTTTCCCTATAATGGAAATAATGTTATCTTAATTATAAAAATCAAATTGGACTGAAATTTATTGTCTAATTCTATCTTAGATTTTAAGTTAATTACATTATACGTAAAATATTCCTCATTCATAATATGATTTCCCTCTAATACATAAATTATAATTGTGAAAATGTAAGGAAGTTTTTAAAATTAACGATATATAATATGATAAATAATATTTTAATAATTTTACTTAAAAAGTCAAATTGGCTGTTAAATTAATAAATTTTATAGAATTCTGTAATTTTAATAATAATAATTTTTGAAGAAACAGATTTTAAATGTTATTGATTCAAAATATGACTTTTTCCATATAATGAAAATAATGTTGTCTAAATTATAAAAGATTAATTAGGCTGAAATTTATTACCTAATTCTATCTTAAATTTTAAGTTGATTACATTATACATGAAGCTTTTCTCATTCATAATATGATTTCCTTTTAATACATGTAACATGAATGTGAGCTACAACAAATAAGAAAAATCAAGTTACAGTATTGTGAACTATTTCTTGTGGATACATGAGTGTGAAGCCTTTGAATTAAACGGAAGAAGTACAACCTGGTGAAAAAGATTTTAATATTAACTATGAATTAGCTTAAACAGTAGTAGAAGCATTGATGAAAAAATCAAACGTATTTTAAACTTGAAACTAGAAAGATGAGTAACAATTCTTGTAAAAAATAAGTCCTCTTCAAAGTAAACGATTTCTTTTTCCTTCTCTTTGCTAAAAATAAGTAATTGGAGTGGCTAAAAATAAGAGTTTTTGTTGTTGAACCGGTTTTAATGTTTTAGGGTTTAGTTTCATCGAGCCCAAATTGAAAAAAAAAACCCAACTCCAACCCTAAACTAACAACTCGGCCCAATTTTAAAAGATAAACATCCATCCCACTTAATTAAATTACCCAGCTCAATCCATGTACAAGAAATGAATTTTACAAAGAACAAAAATCTAATAAGCATAATTTTTTCCTGCAGCAGTAGGAGCAAAGCAAAAGCTTATAGCTGCTCTTGCCTCTCAGTCAGCCCTGAGCTCCTCCCCGCCAACCACCGGCGAGGTGAGGTCTGGATCTTTTTTTCATTTAACAGCTGCCTTTTTGTTTAGCTACTAGCTTATGTTTAGGACCTCTCCGGTTCATGGGTGGTTATATTTGTTAATGTTAAGTTATTAATTGAAAAGAAAGATAAGAAATGAGAAGTATTGGTGATTTTTCAAAATTTTTCTGCTTTTCCCTATTTTTCAGAAATTTTCTTTTTTTAGGTTGGGCTCGTTGGACAGGGAACTTGTGATCTGATCAGTTCAACCACTGGTTCAATTCTGAAATTGACCACCAAACCATTATAAAGAAAGTTAATTATAATAATTTTTCAGAAAGATCCTTTCTCCTTTTGGCAGGCATTTTTTGTTGTGGAATGTGCTTGGGAAAAAGAAAGAAGCAGAAGAAGAATGGTTCACAGATTTTCAACTAGATTATTGAATGTTTGCATAGCTTCACTATGTAAGGCCCATAACTTGGAGAAAGCTGAATCAGTTATTATCGATGGTATAAGATTGGGAGTGCTTCCTGACGTTGTAACTTACAATACATTGATTGATGCATACTGTCATTTTGGAATTGATGCTGGTTACGCCATTCTTCATCGAATGAGAGAAGCTGGTGTTACCCCAGATATTATTTCATATAATTCTTTGATAGCTGGTGCCACTAGGAATCACCAAATATCTCGGTCTCGTGATCTATTTGACGAAATGATTGAAAGAGGCATAGTCCCTGATGTTTGGAGTTACAATATTTTGATGCACGGCTTTTTCAAGTTAGGAAAACCAGATGAGGCCCATAGGGTTTTTAAGGATATTATACTTGCTGAGCATTCACCTTCTATTGCTACTTTTAATATTATGATGAATGGTCTTTGCAAGAATGGGTATACAATGAATGCTTTTATGTTGTTTAGGAACTTACAGCGTCATGGATTTGTGCCAGAGTTATTGACTTACAATATTCTTGTTAGTGGATTATGCAAGATTGGTAGATTAGGGTCAGCAAGGAGGGTTCTTAAAGAAATAGTGGAATCGGGCCATGTTCCAAATGCCATAACATACACTACTGTATTGAAATGCATCTTTAGAAAGAAGAAGTTTGAAGAGGGAATTGAGCTATTGTTGGAAATGAAGAGTAAAGGGTATACATTTGATGGTTTTGCTTATTGTACAGTTATTGGTGCTCTAACTAAGATAGGTAAGGTGAAACAGGCGACTGAATTCATGGTGGACATGATTGAAACTGGTATCGAGCTTGATATAGTATCTTATAACACGCTAATTAATTTGTACTGTAAAACTGGTGAGTTGGAAGAAGCCTATAAGTTGTTGGATGAGATAGAAAAGAAAGGGTTGGAGTGTGATAAGTATACACACACTATAATGATTGATGGATTGTGCAAGGCAGGTAAGGTTGAGGTGGCCGCACAACATTTGAAGTATATGAATATGATGGGCTTTGATTCAAACTTGGTTGCATATAACTGTTTGGTTGATGGGTTGTGTAAAGTTGGTCAGATCAATGATGCAATCAAAGTCTATAAATCAATGGAGGTAAGAGATTCTTTTACCTACTCCTCTTTGGTGTACAACCTTTGCAGGGACAGGAGGTATCATTCTGCAGCCAAGATCTTGCTATCTTGTTTACGAAGTGGCATGAAAATTCTGAAGTCTGCTCAACGAGCTGTCTTGCTTGGTCTTCGCTATTCTGGATTTCCTAGAGAAGCAAAAAGGCTGAAGTCTAAGATTCGCATCGCTCGAATATTGAATCATTGATAATTTAGTCAATATTTTTGATTTTAGTGTTAAAAGTTGGAAGATTATGTACTTCAGTTGATTTACCATCAAGGATAATTCATTTTGGATCAAGGTCCTGATTGAAATAATGTGTTTCTTTTTGTTGCAAGTTCAATGGTTCTCTTGGGGTGGTAATCCTGTAGGCCATGATAGAGATCAGCAACTCTGAATCAAGCCGCATCTACCGTGTAATGCATGCTCTGTATCTGTATTTCCTGCATATAAAACCAGATGAAGAGATATGCACTGCTTGGAAACACTAGTCCAGCTTCAGGAGCTATGTAGCATGTTCACAAGAGATTCATCTAAGAAGCTTTTTACGTGATTAGCTTCTGGATTATTTAACTTCATTTTCTCCCTACCAAAATTCAATTCTTGAAGAATTTCCCTATTGGAATCATGTAAGGAATCACTTCCTTTGAAAAGTGAAATCTTTTATTCTTATTGTGACATAACGAAGAAGTTAGGTGTTATTTTATACTCTTAAAGATTTGTTGCATGAGGGAACTGGCATCGTTTTAGGGGGTGTGTAGACGAACCTTGTATCTAGGGCTTATTTCTTTATTATTCATTTTTTTCCCTTTATCTATATGTATGTAAATAAAACAATTCTTGTGCTGTGGACAATTTACAATCTTGATGGAAACAAAAATGAAGGAAAAAATGTTCGTTTAAAGAGCTTGATGCATATTTTAAAGGATTTACTAAACTATACGTGTGGCTATATTCTTGTAATTGATTATTTCATTTTGTTATTTACAATGTGATGAAATTGTTTGTTTTTGGAATCTCTTACCTTACCATCTTTGGAATTTGAATATTCTGGTTCTTTTTCAGTACTGTACCATTCTACAATTTATACGTGTACTTTCTGATAAGTCTATACTTCTTTATTTTATATTCTTCTAGTTTCTTTTTAATCAGTCATTCTTGCAACAATTACTTTCTTTTGTTATTATTGGAACTTTGTCATTTAACTTTATTTTGTTGGGAAATGCACTGCTTTTTTTGGCAACCTGTTGATGGGAACCAACTGATGGTCGATGGGCGCAAGTGTGGAAAATCAGAGGACCTTAACAGTTTCTATGGACTGCCATGCAAGATAAGCTATTATCTAATGTCAAGCATTGTAAGAGAGGTATGGTCAACAATCCAATTTGCATTATATGCGGCAATGGACAAAAGACTGTAATTCTTGGTATAGAGAATTGTCATATTGCACAATTTTTTTGGAATAAAATCGTGCCTCAGCGACATCAGTCCAGGTTATTTTCCTTAGCCTTATCTGAATGGCTATTGGTTAATTATATTGATATTGGAAATGATCTTGAATGGATTACAGTTTTTCGCTTAATATACTGGAACCTCTGGAAACAAAGAAATAATCTTCAATGCTGGTTTTGTTATAATGCACAGTATCGCCTGGGCGACACATTTTTTGTCAAGGTCTCCAAGATAAGATCCCAAGGCCAACGGCTTTCTGCATTTTTGTAATTTTGGGGTTACAATATTTTGATGCACAAGTCGTGGGAATGAGTACCATCATGCAGGTTAAGGTTTGGGAAATTTATGATGGTTTAGATATGGTAGATGGGGCTTCCTAAGGTAGTTGTTGAGTGTACAGTATCAAAATGTGGCCGCAATGCAACGTAAAGGTCGTATTGTTACAATCATAATGGATTTTGGAACTACCATGCTGCAAAATACCCGCATCATCATTGTGATTCGGAATCACGTTTGTAACGGGCGTTACCCTCAACATAGTGTCTGCAAGAGGGGAAAATAGCGCTGCAAAGCCCTTGTTTCTTCAGATTTGCAATGAAATGTAGTTAAAACCGTTTATCTTCAATTTTGTTTAATCAAACTTGTTATAAAAGTAATAAAAGGAGATAAGAAGTTCAAAAGAAGAGTTATTTGTTGTTTAAATACATATATGAAATTGATATAAGTGAATGGAAATGGTTTAAATGAATTGAAACGTGGGAATTGTCATATGTATTAAAGTTGGGATAAAGAATCTGTAATGTATATGTATATATAATGCTAAAGGCTAGAATTAAGTATGCGAATGGTATTGTTAGCTGAAATGGTTGAATTGAGGTATTGAATTGCTTATTTAGGTGTTATAAATTGGTGCCATTTGGACCTGTTGAAATCAGACGATCACATCGCGATGTCAAGCTCTCAACGTTGTGACACATCACGATGAGGACAAGTCAAGGAGATAGGTCGCAATCTGATACAACGTCAACACGATATTTATACATTTTATAATTCGGTCTTTATTCGATTTCAAGTCTTCTTATGAACTTTCGTGAGCTCATAGATTATTTGGATATGATTTTAAAATATATTTTGAATGCATAATATACTTATCAGCATATGTAAATGGTTATATTGTGTTGTAATGATTGCCTCGACAACGAATGTGACATTTCATAGTTTGGATTTGACGATTGAGTCGGGAATGAAGTGTTACAAGACATTCGAAACATGATAATAGTAATGGTGATGAATATTATGATGATGATATTGTTGGTATAAAAGAGATATAATACTAGTTGGAAGAAATGATATAATTTGTAGTAAAATTTTGTAAGTTATTTAAAATATTTTTATCATTTTACAAAATTTTAATATTTTTTAGAAACTTTATAATTTGCAAGATTTTAAATTTTTCTTGGATGATATCATTGTGATATCATATTACATGTTGCGAAATTATGAATAACATTAAGATTTAATCTAGGAAAAAAATCATAGATTAAAGTCGAAAATAATATACTAATTCAATTGTACATTAAAGCTCAAAAGTACAGTCTAATGAAATAGGATCAAATTAAAATATATGAGTTTTAATCTTATTCTTTTTACCACCTCTTACTCTTTATATCATTTGAAGTGTCATCCTCAAAATATTTTACCTTAATCATTCTTACGTAGAGTCTATTTCGTGATGGATGAATAAAGTATAATATCCTATAGGGATATTGTTACTGATGGACAAAGAGGAAAGAAAGAAATGTCAGATCATCACGATAGAATGTGTGGAGAGCTGCAGGGAATAGGATTAGAGGTTAAAGTAAATGATGGAATGGCATTCACCATTTAATCAAATAAGTTATTCTTGTACTCTTAAATTTATTACTTGGATCATTAAAATTCTCGATAAAATTTAAAAAAAATATTATCTCGATCGGAGAATAATACAAACTTAGATACATTGATGTTAGTGTATTTTAATCTATGTAACCAACATTACTTAAGTGGTAAAATTTAATCGAGGATCAGAACAAAGAATTACAGGAACTGTCTTGTTTCTACATTAACATCCCAAGTTTGGAGAAAAGAAAAAGAAAAATGTAAAATTGGAATATTTGCATCCCAAGTACTAAAACTAGAACTAGAACTGCAACTAGAGCTAGTACCATTCACTTCACTAATTAGAACGCTCAGGCCGTTCATTCGTTAGTTCAAGTCTTTTTCTAGTCAACTTTCTTTCTTCTGTCTTCTGAGTTGTGACCGAGTTGTGTTGTGCCTCCACTAAGTAAAGTTGCAGCTGAAATTATACTCACTGTACTCTCTACTCCTTTAGTTGCAGTTTCTGATTCACTAGACGTGAGGAATCCAGACGTAGAGTGATGGGCTGCTTCCAGTCCAAAATCCCTCATCAGCTTCCTCCTCCACCTCCTCCTCCGCCGCAAACTAACTCAGATCTAGGTCATTTTCTTTTCCTTTCCCATTTCTTCTCTTCATACACAATATAAAATAATTTATCCTTCATCCATGGACTCTTTATTTATTTTTACTTATCAGATGGGAATGGGGAACAGCAGGCGGTGCCCGCATTCAACGAGTTCAGCCTCGCCGAGCTGCGGGCAGCTTCCAATGGATTCAGCACTGACCTCATTGTGTCAGAGAGTGGAGAAAAGGCTCCCAATGTGGTGTACAGAGGGAAGCTTAAGAACAATCGAGTAGTGGCCATTAAGCGATTCTCGAGGCAATCATGGCCCGACCCTCACCAGTTTGTTAACGAAGCTGCTATGGTTGGGAACCTCCGTCACAAGAGGTTGGTCAATTTGATCGGCTGTTGCGCCGAGGGGGACGAGCGCTTGTTGGTCGCTGAGTATATGCCTAATGATACCCTCTCTAAGCATCTTTTCCATTGTATGTCTTTCCCCCTCATTTTTGCCTTTGCTCCTTTCTGACATTTTCCTTCTTTTCTTTTTACTATTAAACAGTGGCATCCTCCTTTACTCCCTTTGATTGCGTATTTATGAAAATTGCTATCAATAATGCAGGGGAAAAACAGCCTTTACCATGGGAAATGCGCCTTAGAGTTGCTTACCATATTGCTCAAGCCCTTGAGCACTGCAACGCTCAAGGCCTTAAAATTTATCACGATTTAAATGCTTACAGAGTTCTTTTTGATGAGGTACATTCCCTTTCCACCCCAATATTTTTCTTACCTCTGCTAATTTCCTTTCCACCATAATATCTTTCTTTTCCGTGCTTCCACTGCTTTAGTAAATGAGGGCTGATTCATGAAGAGATTGAATGTTATCTTGTTTATTGTTACTACATTGATGAATATTTGTTTTATTATTGATCATTAGCTTCAACATTCTTTGTGATTCAACATTTAAAGCTCTTGGAGATTTATGTATGACATGGGACGGCTCTTTTTGAAATGGGTAGAAAACGGCACCTCTTTAGCAGTTCTAGAACCTTTCCTGCTAATTTTGCACTCGTCTATGATATTTGGGCACATTTGTTTTCATTACATTTTGAATGTTAACCACATTCTCATTTGACATTCATTTTAGTGGTTGGCCTTGCTAGTCTGGCATGGGCTTTGTGGTTTTGGAGATCTCAAAATTAATTGTTTCAGTGGGATAGACTACTAGAGAAGACTAGAATATAGGATCCATCTTCATAAATATTAAATAGCCATGTTCCATAAGTAAAATTATAGATTGAAATTGTGCTCAACGTTTATGACTTGTCTCTGAAGGCAGATCAGTTGCCAGCATTGGCATTTAGCTTTTCTGTTTCTTTTCTAATTTTAATTTCATTTTATGCCAGGAAGGTGATCCTCGGTTATCTAGTTTTGGACTAATGAAAAATAGCCGAGATGGGAAAAGCTACAGTACAAATTTGGCATATACTCCTCCTGAATTTTTGAGGACAGGTATGTGCTTCTGATTTCAATTATTCACTTATGGACAACTAGGATTTTCAAATTCAACAAACTAGTTTTCTTCTTTAATCTTGAAGTAAGAAAGAAAATACATTTCGTACGCCTTCTGAAAAGAAGGGGATTTAGTTATTGAATTGATATTCTTTCACTGCTAAATAATTTGAATGTTAAAATCTTCAGGCAGGGTCATCCCCGAAAGTGTGGTCTACAGTTATGGAACTGTACTCCTGGATCTCTTAAGTGGAAAGCATATCCCTCCCAGCCATGTATGATACATTCTATTATCCAAATTTAGTTCTTTTCTTTGTATTTCCCTGCTAATACTGCTCTCAAAGTTCTTAGTGAGGAAAAATTGCTGTTCTGGTAGAATTTGGGTATATCTTGAGTTTCTTTGCAACTTTTTAATGTAAAATTGATCCTTCCTGGCATTGGAATTCAGTTATTTTTCTGTACATGTAAGCACTAAGAATTAGTTGGACCCGAGGCTTTTGGTAAGTGTTTTATTTACCGTTTGGCTAGGTTCCATGAGAAGTTGTTGTTGGGAGGCTTAGAAAGTCAAGTAAGATCTGTAAAATTTTGGCAGAGTGCAGAATATCCTAACATAGAAGTCCTTAATATCCACTGTACTATTATGGAACTGTTCTATAGATGATGTTGAGCTTTATCAATGTCCCATAAGATGGGTCAAGGAACTAAAAGTAGAAGTCTTGTATTATATATATATATATATATATATATATATATCCACAAACACAGATACACACAATAGATGAGTCCTGCAGTGTTTCAAGAATGGTGGTTCCTTTCGTTTATCCCTGGGGAGGCATTAGTCAGGGACTTCTATGTTTTGATTATTTTGGTATTCTTTTTTGGTGACTGCTGATATTCTGCTTGTTTATCTGTTATGATCTTTGTTCTCATTTACTTACGTATGATACAGCTACATCTGTAAATTTTATGTCATCAATTTTGAAACTATTATGTGACTTGATTCTCCAGGCCTTGGATTTGATAAGAGAGAAGAATTTATTGTTGTTAATGGATTCTTCCCTGGAAGGACAATATGCTAATGAAGATGCCAGGGAATTGGTTGAATTGGCTTCAAAATGTCTTCAGTATGAGGCTAGAGATCGACCTGATACCAAATTCCTCCATTCAGCAGTGGCACCTCTTCAAAAACAGGAGGTGAAAATTTCCAGTCATTGAACTCACTGCCATTTCAATTTTAGAGTATCATGTATTGATGCATCTTAAACCCTACTGAAGTAATACGTTCCTTGCTTTCCATAGGTTGCCTCACATATTCTAATGGGTCTATCAAAAACCCCAGTGGTGCTGCCAACTATGATTTCCCCGCTTGGAAAGGCATGTGCTAGGATGGATCTTACTGCAGTGCATGATATCTTACTGAAAACTGGTTATAAAGAAGAAGAAGGTGCAGAAAATGAGGTGGGTTACGGCTATTTTACTTTGTCAATGTCACATAATAACTGGCTATGCATAGTTTCATTTGTCTGTCCCTTCTGTGGTTTAATATGCTGGCACTGTGTGATTGGTGAAGCTGTCATTCCAAGAGTGGACACAACAGGTTCAGGATATGCTGAATACAAAGAAATTTGGAGATATTGCATTTAGAGACAAAGATTTTAAAAATGCTATTGATTACTACTCAAAGGTAACTTTCTTCATGCGGACGTGTTGTACTTGTTTACTATTTGACAAGCTTGCTTACTGGGATGTTATATTAAACATAAGTTAATTTTAATTTTTATTCTAGTTGTTAGAAAATATTTATTGGCCTCTGAATAATCTCCAAAAGAGAGTTTAACCTGCTAATATTTCATGTTTGGAGTCCAACTTATTTTCTTTAGCTACATAATTGTTTTGGGTATTACGGAATTGCTTTAGCTTGATCAATCTGCTTTGTTCCTCCATTTCCTTTCTACATGCTTGTAAACAAATTTCAACCTGGGTTTTCAGTTTTTAAAGGTAGTTAACGTTTTCCCCTTGAATGCAGTTGGTAGCGATGATGTCTGTTCCTTCTGGTACTGTATTTGTGAGAAGAGTCCTTTCATACTTGATTATTGGCCAACCAGAACTTGCCTTGAGAGATGCCATGCAGGCTCAGGTGTGGTTGCCCTAGTGCCCCACTGCCTTCTACATGCAAGCTCTTGCTCTCTCCAAGCATGGAATGGAAACCGATGCACAGGACATGCTTAATGATGGAGCCTCATTTGAGGCAAAGAAGCAGAATGGTTGGCGTGTCTAAGCAGCAATCAAGCAGTATTGTTATTTTTTATTTCAAAAAAAAAAGAGTTTGGCATAAAGAAATGTGTAAAGGATATTAAATATGATGGAATAAAATAGAGTAGGAAAAAGACATTTGGTTCTGGTGCTGCTGATTTTCTGAACAAGTTTTGGTTGAGAGTTTGGATCCTTGTAGCATTCTGAACCAAACTCAGCACCACCAGAACCGAGAACCTAATCCCTAAAAAAATGCGTTTTGTCCCTGTAGTATGAAATAAAGCATTTTGATCCTTCATAGTATTAAATTTTGTAAGGTTAAACCCCAAAACCATGACATGAATTTTCTTTCGATATGTGGCATTACTGAATAAAATGGGTTCCATCGTCTTGACCAGGGCCACTCAAGAAAAGATCAAAGCCACAATTATAGAGATGTGAAATGCTTTTATCTTAGAAGACAAGGATGAGGGGTTTTAGTGCCATTGACGAGCGGATGAAGATATTGAGGTGGGTGCAGCTGCCCCTGCCGTTTTATTCTACGAATCTCGCAAGCTTGGGAACTCATTTAAAGTGTATAGGTGTAGTTATATGAAACTTGTTTTGTGATCCGTAAGAGCAAAAATTGTTCCCACTCTGAGTTTTGACAGTTCAATGAAAGAACAATAAAACACAAGTGGAAAATAACAATATAGAAGTTTAAGAGATAGGACGGTTATATGAGTTTTGAATCTACTGTACAATTTCACGCTCCAACAGATAATCTCAGTCAAAATTATTCCAATTTGTTTGCCCCCGTTATAAAAAATAAAATAATTTTGTAATTTTATTAAAAAAAGCCTGACAGCAAGGTTTTTAGTTTTCTTTTGCAACTTATACTCCTTTTTATTGTTAGAATTCCAACGTGTAATTACCCAGTCATAAAAATAAAATAATGTGTAAATTAAAAAAAAGCCAGGTAAGTAAATCTAGCAGACTTGAGGGAAATGGCTGGACTAAGGACTAAAAAAGTCCAAAATGGAAAAGTAGTGGGATTAAATTTGAGCTAGAAGGACTAAATTCGTATATTTTGATAAGTATAGGAACCATTCTTAAAATTTTACCTTTGGAAATTAATAAAAAGAATTACAAATACCAATATTTAAATGTCATGTTTACTGAACACAGAGGCGCGATAGATTCTTCTAATAATTTATCCAATCTTCAAGCTTCAAACCCCCTACCACTGAAAAGAAAAAGGAAAAACAAAAAAAAACCTCAAATGAGTCTTCACCAAATAGCTGTCTCTCATTCTTTTCTGTTATCTTCTCGCTCTGCTTATACTCTCAATCCTCTTTTGTTCTCAAAACGAAACCGTTTTCGCATTTCCTCTCTCACTCTCGTTTCACTTCGATAAAACATAGGAGCTTTGCTGGTAAAATAAAATATAATGAAAACGTCTTTTATTAGTAAAATCAGCCTAGAACTTGAAAGTCGTGCATTCTTCTGTGAAACTTTTGATGAATTTAGTTAATATCTTTAGCATATTCATTTTAAAGGGTACTTATTTGAGTTGCATCGCATTTTCAGTGGCTGTATCAGACAACGGCATTTTCACTTCTCCAGAGTTGGCAAAGTCGTTTGATTTTACTTCGGAAGAACGAATATACAATTGGTATTTTATTCTTGAATCTGATAATCAGTTCTTTATTTTCCTTTTATAAAGATTCATCTTTTTAAATTGAATTTTGAGGTTTTTATGTTGTTTGCTCCTTATCTTTGGCCAAATAAAAGTTTTCGATTTACTGAAGTTAACGAAAGTGATTAAATGTATCAATGTTAGAGAAGAGGCTATTTTAATTATTTCATCCTTATGAACTTATCTTTATGTGTCTGACACAGATGTATTCAATTCTTTTTCATGTCCAAATATGTGTAGGATAATCGCGTTTACATATTTTAGCTTTATATAGCTTTTGACAGGTTAATAATTCGTATTATATTGATTTAGGCATGTTTGTGTATTCGTGTGTGGTGTTTCTATTTTATGTTATGCCATGTATTATATACTGTTTTAGTTTTCTTTTTTTTTTCTGAATCGGGTTTATGTTGTGTTTTACTTTTATCCTTTTCACATGGTTCATATTTTGACAAACCGAACATTGGATTTAACAATATAATCGTACTGGTTCGTGTTTGTAAAGTTTCAAATAGATGAAATAACTCTATCATATCAATCGAGAATACTATTTTTTAAATATATTTTAGCTGTTAAAAGTTTTTACATTGAACAAATGATTTGATATATTTTTAATTTTTTTTAAAACTTGATGGATGATTTATGTGAATAGAATATGAAATATGATAGTATTGATGGTAGGGTTAAACAATTACATATCCTATGAAAAGTTACGAAAGTGCATAAGCACTCATACAAGTGGATTCCTCCTGTCTGTATAAAATAAGTTTTTCATTCCTCTTTTTGGTCGACATAGCTAGCATAATTAAAGACATTGGATCACTTTTCAAGTTAAAATTTTGACCTCATATTGATCTTAAGTATTTCGTTTATGCAGGTCCTGCAATTTTGTATGTTTGTAAAGCTTTTACTTGTTTATTTTATTCTGGGAGGGTTTGTGTGTCTAAAAATGCTGTTATGAGCAACTGTTCTACTGTTCTGAATTAACCGTCAGAAAGTTTTTTTTGTTAAACTTCAGCATATGTGCCCTTGTTTAGAATTTAGATATGATTAGATGTTCTTACTTGTAATGAATTTTGTTAACATATATATATCTGTTGAGAGTATTTATGGAACTCTTGGATGTCAGGTGGCTGTCTCAAGGCTATTTCAGACCAAAATTTGACTGGGAAAGTGATCCTTTTGTCATATCAATGCCACCTCCTAATGTTACTGGCTCTCTGCACATGGGACATGCAATGTTTGTAACTCTTGAGGTTGTGAAGATTATTAAATGAATCTGAAAGGACTTAGTTGCCATTACTTCTTTCACTGGTAGTGTCAAACATTTAGGATGCATTTGTCAGGCATTATTGATACAACATTCTGTGGTTTTCTGAATTTATTAATAAACTTGAAAGTGCAGATAACTACATGCGGACAACCTTTGCATCTCAACTTCGAAAGATGTTTCATATAGCATAATCTGATTTTATTCAACGCATTTGAGTCTACAGTGGTCGATGTAACTCCTTGTACTCAGAAAATGTCTTCTTAGTAAAAATGGCCAGATTCTCTTAATTGTAGTGGTTAGTGTCTTGGATGAACCTTGATGAAGATGTGGAGGAGGATGAGATATAAAGATACAAAGATCCTTCTAGTTCTAACAGATTCTAACCTTTATTTTTTAGACATTGTAATTATTGTAAATTTTGTTGACTTCGCTATTGGTGTTGTCATGCTTATTTATTTAATTGTATCCGTCTCCTTTGGTGGTCTCCGTTAGGATATCATGGTTAGGTACCATCGCATGAGGGGAAGACCAACACTTTGGCTTCCTGGAACTGATCATGCTGGCATTGCAACTCAGGTTAGTCTCTTGATGATCATGATTTCTGCTCATCTGATCTCCCGAACTAGTAAGAAAAAAAAGGAAGACATATTTTGGAATAGTCTAATAATCTAATCCAACTACCTTCAGTTTTAACTTGTGTAATGTTTTCTGGAAAAAGGATTGATCTTTATGGTTGTATTATCTCTAGTAATCTTTTGTAAATATAATGTTTTCATCTTTGTTGTTGATTTATATTCTGCCCTCTTTATACATAATGTTCTGTGTAGAGAATGAGTATATATGTTGTATCCTGTTGAATGGGAATATATAATTGAACCTATTTTACTTTTCTTTTCCCAGTTGGTTGTGGAAAGAATGTTGGCTTCTGAAGGAATAAAAAGGGTAGAACTGGGCAGAGATGAATTTGAAAAACGAGTTTGGGAGTGGAAAGAGAAGTATGTCTTCCCTTAAATTATTTGCATACTTGGTTTTTCTGCTGTTCTTTGCTGATTTTGAATCTGTTACTTTGTACATATCATCTATTGTGTTTTTGTTGTTTCTGAAGAAAGGGTTTTTTTTTTTTGGGGGGGGGGGGTTCTCCGCAACTTCAATAAATTCTACTTCTTCTCCTTCCAAATACTGATACTTATGGGGTTTTATTGCTTTAACCCGTTGCTTAATTTCTGGTGTTTATTGTTCATTTTTGACCATTAAGGTTTCATATAGGTACTACTTTGTTTTGTATGTTTTATCTATTTTTTGTTCATTGCTGGTCTTTTTTCTTTTCAATTTCAGATATGGTGGGACCATTACTAATCAGATTAAGAGACTTGGGGCTTCTTGTGACTGGACTAGAGAATGTTTCACCCTCGATGAGCAGCTAAGTCGTAAGACAAGTTTTATATCTAGTAAAAGTGAAATCTAGCTAATGTTCAAAGTCTTTAAATTATGTGTAAAGTTCCAATCTGTGACCTGTTTTACTTGTTACCTCATTTGTTTTCTTTGCATTGTACATATGGCAGTAATAATAGTAGTGATAATCATAGAAGTAATAATTAGGCGCTTACATTTGTTCAAATAACAGTAGGGTAAGTTTGTGTTCTGAACCTTGCATTCCTATTGCAGGAGCTGTTATAGAGGCATTTATTAGACTTCACGAAAAAGGATTAATTTATCAAGGTATATGCCAAAATTCCATTGCTTACTATCATGTTTCACTTTGCTAACTGATATTTAGCATGTTTACTTTCTCATTTGATCATAATATTCTATCTTCCTCCTTTGCTTCAGCTGCCTATCATAGGGAAAAGAAAATAATGTCAATATTATCTTTCTGTGCACTAAAAATCTAGAAGAAATTATGATATCAAATGAAAAACAACAAAGAAGACTGGTATTAACATTTAAAAGGAATTTTATATATCTTTTCCCCCTTAGAGTGTATTGATTTAGAAATATTGATGGTTCAATTTGACTTCTAGTCTGAGTTAGTCATTGACTGGTCCAAACTTGGTAACATGGAACTGATGTAAATAGACTTTTCTGTACTTATTATTGTACATGTGCATATAGAATGTCTGGTCTGAAAATAGCTGAGCAAAAGACTGAAGGGAAGGAGGTTCTAAACTTAAAAGCTTTTCTTTTGGACTTCAAGTACAGTTATTTTTCATGGTGACTTGAATATATTCTCTGGAGTTTGGCGGTAGGATGTGGGAACTACTTTCTTTTTCGTTTGTTAATTTATCAAATATTTAACTATACAACTCAGCTCAGATTTTTCTGATTTGATTTTATTGTTAATTGCACCATATTAGTCTCAGTAACTAACCTAGTTTAACTGATATGATATCTTCTTTTAGGGTCTTACATGGTTAACTGGTCTCCAAAGTTACAGACTGCTGTTTCAGACTTGGTATGAATCTTGTTTGCATGGGGATATTGCTTTTCTTTTTATGCATTTTGTTTTACATTCTTTATCATTCAACATTGTCTTTTGCATGTTCCCATAGGAAGTAGAATATTCTGAAGAGCCTGGTACCCTCTACTATATTAAATATCGCGTTGCTGGAGGTTCAAGGTACTTCTTGTTAGGCATTTTTTGTGTGTTTTTGCTTTGCTTTTCTGGAGTAAGAATGGACTTAAATAACTCAAACAAGAAAATGTAGTCATTCAACTGGATTCATAATTGCCAGAGTAAAAAGATAGAAGGACTGAGAGAAGACAGGGAATGTTATGTTACCTTAAGAGCTTTAAAAATTTACTCTAATTGGAATGTCAAATGTGGTAACTAAGTGGTAGAGAATCTCCTTATCGTAATATTATTTTATTTTTGATTTAATATAAAATTTACACATGCTTTCATTTCATATGGACATAAATGTCCTCAAATAGATCATTTGCATCTACTTTTTTAATATTGCCATGTACTTTGACTGATACTTTAAATTTTGCTCTCTATTAGAAGTGATTTCTTAACAATAGCAACAACAAGGCCTGAAACTCTGTTTGGTGATGTAGCTATAGCTGTGCATCCTCAGGTATAACACCTTCATTTTCTATTGAAATACTTGTGAAGAATGCATGGCCAAGTGATAAGTAGTTACTTCTGGTAATTCAAACTTTATAAGATGTGATGCAATGGTCCTTGGTTAATTGTTACTTTCTGTGCCTATGTGCTTAAGAGGCTGTGTCTTTGATATATTGATCAATGTAGTGTAAAGAATCTTCCTATTCTGCTCTTTTTCTTTACTACTAAAGTACTTACATAAGGGAATATGTTTCCAATTTTATGTGGGTTTTTCTGGAGCATGTTTTGAAGTGCAATAGAATCACATACAATTCAGGGAGAAGAATAGAAGTAATTGGAAAATAGGAATAAGGATGCAGCATTTATGAAATATTATGATAAACATGAAGGCCATTTCTGTTTCTAGTTACTTATGGAAGCTTACGAATGCATGTATTACAATAAACCATAAAAGAAGAGGAAATATTGACAACATGATGCACTATTCATAAAGCTAGTAAAATCTGTTAAAAGCTATATCTTTATGGATTTCTACTAAAATCCTTATCATGTATATACATTAATTGATCGAATTTGATAATTATATTGGATTTAGATTTTTAAACTTGGTACAGTTGAATCATCAAATTTTATATTTAACATTAGTTCATGACCACTATAATATAACTGCGTTTGCAATATAGTGAGATTTTTTTGTTAATATTTCTATTGCGTTTTCACCATTTTTTAGTAACTCATGTAACAGACAATTTCCTTCATCCAATTACTGAGTGCATTTATTTAGAAGTAGATCATACTATCTTGTGGGCCGAATAAAGGATGCTGTTTGAGAAATTGTTGATTGATAGGACTATTCTTTACAAAGAAATAGAAAGTGTGAATTATTTAAATAAAAACAAAAGACGATTCACTGGTTGCATGATGCCACCTGGATAAAGGCACCAGTGATTGGTTAATGTGGAAAAAGATTTAAATAATAAGGTTAACTTGAGCAACATAACATATAACAGTTTTATTAAAGAATCTTTGGATGCAGCATTAAAAATGCTTTCTTTTAGTTAAACCATAGTGGCCTTTTCTTTTTTCCCCAATGATTGGTAACATAAGTTATTCCATTCCTTATACCAAGTGTCCTGTCTTGCAATAAATCCAGAACTTAGACTACCCTTCAGGTTTTGTTTGATTTGGGATGTCATGGCCTATAGGTATCCAGCAAAACATGCACAAAAGTTATAACTTACAACTCTGTGTCCTTGTATGATTGACACATCACTTTTGTTCAGGATGAGCGATATTCCAAGTATGTTGGGAAAATGGCAATTGTTCCTATGACATATGGTCGTCATGTTCCTATCATCTCTGATAAGGTAAAAGCATGTGTTTCTGTTTTTTTCTAAGTATTGTTGCTTTCTCCAAATTTTGTATCAATGTATGAATGCTAATTTTTCCTTACTCTTTGTCACTCAAATTGGTAGGAATGCACATGACAGAGGAATTGAAACACAATTTTTAAAGCAAAAAGTATGTTGGATTGTTTTAGCATAATAAAATCATATCATATTAGTTGTAAAAGGTGTAGTACATTTTGGAGTCTCTAATGTCCATTTCGTGCTTCAAAGAAATTGAAATGCACTGCCTTTCACAAGCTATGGAATATCTGCCTTGCCTAAGGTTATTTTGGTCATCATGATGAAATTGTGCTTCAAATTTAGGATGTATTCCCTGCATAACCTATACGCTTCTTCATTGTGGGCTTCGCCACTAGTTTTAGAAAACAAATGGTTTGCTTGACCTGCTTAATGGGGTTAGTTGAGGTGGCAAATGTTTCAACTGTGTCCATTAAATTAAGAAATTTCAGGTTGCAATCTCATTTCTGCTTTCTTTGTTATGTCAATGGTGGCAGTATGTTGATAAAGACTTTGGGACTGGTGTACTGAAGATAAGCCCTGGACACGATCATAATGATTATGTTCTAGCTAGAAGGCTTGGCCTTCCTATTCTTAATGTTATGAACAAGGACGGGACATTAAATGAGGTTGCTGGACTGTACTGGTAATATTTGTGGACTTTCTGAACAAATGCTAAATTAAAGTTTACCGTTCATCTTTTCTTTTGTCGTACTTATGGTGGTGGCTCTTAAATTTTAGTGGCCTTGATCGGTTTGAGGCACGGAAGAAATTGTGGTCTGATCTTGAGGAGACTGACTTAGCTGTGAAAATGGAACCCCACAGTTTAAGAGTACCGAGATCTCAGCGTGGCGGAGAGGTGTGCATGTTATCTTTCAGTTATATTCTTTTTGTTTTTAAAGTTACAGTGTCGATTATTATTCTCTCAGTAATTCTTTCTCTTATTTTCCCCTTTTATGGTTCTTTTATTAGGTAATAGAGCCACTAGTAAGCAAGCAGTGGTTTGTAACAATGCAGCCCTTAGCTGAAAAGGCTCTTCTTGCAGTTGAAAAGGGAGAATTGACCATTATTCCTGAAAGATTTGAGAAGGTATGATGGAAAGCATAACTCTTGATATGGACTCTAACTTTACTCACCTCCTCACTTTCCCTTAACCTATGCTGTTCTGCCTTATCCATGTTTCCTAATTAAAGTACCTGCATTTAATGATCATGTCAACATGTTTAAGCGGACACAAATAAAAGGTATGACCTTCTAAGCATAAGGAAAATTTTGGAAACATGCATGTTCCCAGGTAGGACACTATCATGTCCAATGATGGTACCATTTTAGTCATTTTCCAGTCTCCATCTAGCTAACTCTCCCTCCCTGCTGAGAGGATGGCCACATTTTGTCATTCTTCATAGTGCAACACTCCTCAGCACATGCTACTGTCATCTGGGACCTTTCTTCCTATTTAATCGATATTTTACTTTAAGTTTACTGCTGTTGGCTAGGTTCTGCCTTTGCTCACTTCTGCTTATTTTGATGACAGATTTATAATCATTGGCTGACAAATATCAAGGATTGGTGCATAAGCAGACAGCTGTGGTGGGGACACCGCATACCTGTTTGGTACATTGTTGGAAAAGACTGTGAAGAGGAATACATAGTTGCTAGGAGTGCTGAGGAAGCTCTTATGAAGGCTCGTGATAAATACGGAAAAGAAGTAGAAGTTTATCAGGATCCAGATGTTCTTGACACTTGGTTCTCAAGGTTGGTTATTCAATTTTAAACTCCTTAACTATGATATCATCATTTTAGGATGGAAAGTCATTCTTTACCTAGAGATTCTCCCTCTTTTTTGGTACATAATTAGCTTTCTTCTCTAACTGATTGGATGGGATGATATTGTATTACAAGCTAGAGTTCACAACCAGTCTTTGTCAATTCTATTTTTGATGTCCCTTTGGTTTTATTTTCTTATTATGTCGTGTTTATGTTAGGGGATCTGATTAGGATACTGATTTTGTGGGGATTTGGTTCTAATTTTTATTTCCTAAAATTTCCTTATTAGTTTAAATAAAACTTTCCTGATAAATTAGGATATTCTGATGTCATATTTTTATTTTCCGTATTAGAATAAGAAAGTAGGGTTTTGCATCTTAGTTCCTAAATTATAAACCTCTTTATGAGAGAAAAATTATTCATGAATAAAATAAGTTGAATGTTTCAGCAAATCAAAGGTAGGCAACTCCTTTTGAGTTCCACAACCATAGGCAAAAATATGAATCAAAATAAGGGAAAAGACCCTTCTTCGGATTGAATTCTTGCGCTACTCGTCTGGTGCCTCAAACCCAGACTCGGGTCCATAATAGTTTATTTCTGTTATCACCTTTTCAAGTAAATAAAGGATCTTCAAATAAACCTGAGGTGGTATTTGTATTGTAATCTTTAACTAATGTAATAACAGTGTTTAGATGATGCAATATTTTCAAGCTATCAATCAAATAAGTGCACCTGTTTTTTTCCTTTTTCGTGTATGTAAGTTATTGATTAGATATGAAGAACTATTCCAAAAAATCTGCTGACATGTCCAAAATGAAAAAGGATAAATCATGTTTTGAGTCTTTGAGATCACATAGAATAAAGCAAGTAATATTTTGAAATTGTCATCCAAATGAAGCTATTATATTAATGTTGTCACTTAACTTTCTTGCATAATTATAAAAGGAAAAAAAATTCTCTGTAAGTGGTAGGATTTCCTGTCACTTCAATCTTCCTAAGTTGAAATTTCACTTACATCCTGACCTGTTAGTACCTGGTAGGAAAGTTCTGATGGTTTTTTGAGAGGTCCAAGGTTGAGTCCAAATATGTTTGATATCTAACTCTGGTGCAAAAAGTATTGAGGCAACCATGTTGATTATTTGAAACATTTTTGTGTAAGTGGCTGAAAGCACTTTATTGTGATAAATGAGTTCATTTGCTGGGTTGAGTAATGCAATAACTGGTAGAAAATGGCGTAAGTTGCTTTTTTCAGCCATCTTCTTCAACTTGAGTTTTAAAGGTTTTGATATGGTTCTCCCATTCTCTGGAAATGAAACTTGTCATGCACACATCAATCTTTGTTTGTGTGATAAATGCTATATATTTTGCTGCTTGCTCTCTTTCAGTGCATTATGGCCTTTCAGTACTCTTGGGTGGCCAGATGAGTTGGCAGAGGATTTTAAAAGGTTTTATCCGACAACAATGCTTGAAACTGGGTATGAGCCACTTTGTTTAACTCCTATTGCTTAGATGAGGTGCCCTATTCTTTTCCATAAGAGAGTGCTTCTATTATTATTCAATAACAAATTAGAGGGCATTATAGCATACTTGGTCTCAAGAAATTCCATTTGATCTACTTTTCTATTTTTTAACTGTTGGCCTTAACACTTTTTCACTTTGGACAGCCATGATATATTGTTCTTTTGGGTTGCAAGAATGGTCATGATGGGAATCGAATTCACAGGAACTGTTCCATTTTCATATGTATATCTTCATGGTCTAATCCGTGATTCACAAGTAAGTAGAGTGTCTGAATCAGGCTACAACTTAGGTGCCCATTTTAAAGTACAATTTTTTTTCTCGAGTTGTGTTCCCCTTCATCTGCATCTATACTTTTGTCATTAGAGTTCCTTTTCAAAATAACATGACACTAGTTCCATTGCTCCCAAGACTCAAGAAAATATCTGCCTAACATGTAAGTTGTTTCAGGGGCGTAAAATGTCTAAAACTCTTGGCAATGTTATTGATCCACTTGATACTATCAAGGAGTTTGGCACTGATGCCTTGCGATTCACTCTTGCTTTGGGAACTTCTGGTCAGGTTTGTCTTGTACTACAGGCAAGATGTTGGTAATTCAATAATGAAAAGTTGTGTCACATAATGTTCACTACTGTTCTAATGTCCATGGTTCTAGCTTATGATAGTATGTCTAATTAGCCAATTTCCTTGAATAATCTCTAGGATCTTAATTTATCTACTGAAAGGCTAACAGCGAACAAGGCCTTCACAAACAAATTATGGAATGCTGGCAAGTTTGTGCTGCAGGTTCTGCCTAATCGGGATAATGTTTCTGGTTGGCAGAATATAGAGGCTTGTAAGGTTTGTTCCTCTTTTCTCAGATTAGTGGAATAGTATTAGACCACCTGTCTGTCCTTGTCTTCATACAACAGTATGCATTTACTACCATATCATTTTTAACATAAATCAAAAGGAACAAGCACATATATATTATTAATTATTGGATAGGTGGAGTATTCACTGTGTTTATTGATTATACTATCAACAGTATTAATCTGAGTTATGCTTGCATTTGTAACTATTATTATTGCTCTCAGAAGAAAAAGAAATCTATTATTATTGCATAGGGTGTAACTTAATTTTCTTTTGACATCATCACAATGTCCTGTTCCTAAGAAGATTGGCATCATCCTAATCAGTAAACTTTCCTTCTCAGTTTAACACGGAGGGGTATCTTCTAAGGCTTCCTCTTCCAGAATGTTGGGTGGTAAGAAAAAAATACTGTGCTTGTTTTGCCACCATCTATTTATTTGTATACTTGAGCCAAGTTACCTCCATTCATACATACCCTGATTATTCTTTTTCTGAAAGATACAGAAGTTACTTGAGTACTGTTGTTCACTTTTCAGGTCTCAAAACTGCATATGCTAATTGATGCTGTAACTGAGAGTTATAACAAATTTTTCTTTGGGGACGTTGGGAGAGAAATATATGATTTCTTTTGGGGTGATTTTGCCGACTGGTATGTTGAATGTTCTTTTATAATCTGCTTTCTGCTAATAGAACGTAGTTCTATTGTTTTATGCCATTAAGGTCTGGATTTTATGCCATTTACAGATCATGAAAACAGAAAAGTAATGAAGTTTATGCTGTTGTTATATAGCACATAATGCCCTTTTTTTCTAAGGTTAAAGTTGTAAAATTCATTTGGTGGATAGTGTGTGTTATTTTATTGTTATCATTACTAGAATTCTATTGTAAGTTGGATCAGTATGTGCTGTTGACACATACATGAAATACCTGTCATGGTCGTATGTTTTTGCAAAAATACTGGTATAATTTTTACTCTGATTAGCTGTAGTTATTTTTGTGTTATATGTCCAGTTTTTAGATCTGCAACCCATGCTTGGGATTTATGTTTTTGTTGTTTTCATAGGTATATTGAAGCCAGTAAAGCTCGCATTTACCACTCTGGAGATGATTCAGTTGCTTTAGTAGCTCAGACAGTTCTACTCTACGTTTTCGAGAATATACTGAAATTATTACATCCATTCATGCCATTCGTAACTGAGGAACTGTGGCAGGTGTGGGCTTTGTAGTGTTTACCACGTTTTTTGTTAATATAATTTTTATAATTTAAACTCATTTAGTTTACCATATTCTTGAATCT
Organism: Gossypium raimondii; assembly: GCF_025698545.1. Taxonomy (NCBI): domain Eukaryota; kingdom Viridiplantae; phylum Streptophyta; class Magnoliopsida; order Malvales; family Malvaceae; genus Gossypium; species Gossypium raimondii. The sequence continues at coordinate 61,892,506 of NC_068574.1, forward strand.
GATCATTCATGTTAATATGAAGTTTGGATAAAATCTGCTGGAACACAATTTCCATTGATGAGCACCTTATCAAGTCTAGATTTAATGTGCACACTTGACTTTGCACATGCACATGTACTTAAGTGAATTTTGGGTTCACATTACAGCATACATGAATAGTGCTTCCTACAAGAAATGATATGTTTTCTTTTCTTTTATTGTTGTAGGCATCCCCTAAGGTTTTCTGTAGATGTAACTATGGATTTTTCTTTTATTTTATTTATCTTCAGGCACTTCCCAATCGGAGAGAAGCTCTTATAATATCTTCCTGGCCACAAACTGCTCTTCCCAGGAGTACTGATTTGGTAAAAAGATTTGAAAATTTACAAGCTCTGGTGAGTTTATAGAACTCTTCTTTTTTCCTCTACATTCGCCACCAAATACTCTTCAACCCAAGGTAAGGGAATCGCTAACCTCTGATAATTTATGTGCTAGACTCGAGCAATCCGGAATGCTAGAGCTGAGTATTCTGTTGAGCCAGCAAAGCGCATAACTGCTTCTATTGTTGGTAGTGAAGAAGTCATTCAGTATATATCTGTAAGTGTAGTTTGTTTCTTTAGGGATTGTCTTATTAATTATAAAGAAAAATGAATGGCACCGTTTTGTTTCTTTTCTTGATTGTGCCATCTTTCGATGCATAATATATACTTGTAAATATACTACCACAGGCTGTTGTAAAGTCTGGCGGAAAAAGGAATGGCTGAATGAACAATGCTAATGTCTTAAGTATCTGTATTCTTAGCATGTCCTCAAATCAATGTTGATAGGTTGTATCCTCTTGATGCAGGAAGAGAAGGAGGTTTTGGCTCTCTTATCCAAGCTAGATTTAGGCAATATTCATTTCGCTGATTCTCCTCCAGGCATGTTTACTTTGAACCATATATGCTTTGGTTCTAGGACAAAGAAATGCTTTGCATATTCATTTCACTAATAGTACTTCCTATTGACTCTCTTTGATATATGAAATGTTGGACATCTATATGTATTTATACTTGCAGAGGATGCAAAACAATCAGTTCACCTTATTGCAAGTGAAGGACTGGAGGCATATCTTCCCCTTGCTGATATGGTTGATATTTCTGCTGAAGTGCAACGCCTTACCAAGCGCCTATTAAAGATGCAAACGGAATATGAGGGACTTAAAGCTCGACTCAACTCTCCTAAAGTATGAACTTTACTTTGTCATTGATGTAGATGCACTAATATTACACATTACTTTGGCATAAATGTAATAGTGACCACCATGCTTAAGCTTTTCAAACATGACTGAATGTACGGATTAAAATAGGATAAAAACAAGGCACGGAACTTAAAAACAACACTACTTTGTAGTAGTCAGAGTTTCATGGAGAGGATTCCTGAATATGTTCGCTATGGCATTTTGTTTATTATGTGTCAACTTTAGTGGGGGCACTTACCCAGAGAACATAAAATTAACTTTAGGGAGAAGCTCAAACTGTTGTTTTTTTAAAATCATTTGGGAAAGTTTATGTGCTATAAAGCATTTGGAAAAGTTTGGCGTACTTCAATTTGGTGTATCATGAGAACTGGCCATTGTTCGTTGTCAACATTGCTACGAAAGTTAACTGATAGTTCACTGTTTACTTTCATAAGTCTTCTTAGGATGTGTCAACTGATGGCCTTTTCTTCTCCAACAAGCTTCATATTCTCCTATGCTTGTTGATGCCTGCAATTGCTTACAAGCCTCTTACAATCTATAATATGTGTTCACTGCAGTTCATAGAGAAAGCTCCCAAGGATGTTGTCCGTGGGGTTCAGGAAAAAGCAGCAGAAGCAGAAGAGAAGATTAATCTGACCAAAAACCAATTGGCTTTCCTGAAATCAACTGTTATGCTTTCGCAATAGGCTCCATATTTGGTCATAATTTCAGTCTTAGCAAAGCTACACGTCCTGTTGGGATGATCTGCACTGTTTACTCATATATGTCACTATAATAATAATAATAATAATAAAAGAAATGTAGAAAAAAAATGAAAAAAGTCCCAGATAGCATCTACATAGTAAAAAAACGGAGGAAGAGAAAATAATAATAATAATAATGGAAAAAGCTGCATATATTAGGATAATAATAAATAGCCGTTAGCATGGTAGCAAATCAGTGAAATCACATTTTCAGCAACACTCAATCATTACTAAATGCCGAAGGATATGAAATGCCCACTAATATCACATTAAATTGATATCCACAAATTTATAATTCTTTTCTCATTTGAGCTAAACTTTGTACATAAACCACATGTCATTTTGGAAGTGAAGTCAATAGTTAAACAATGAAGGTAATCAATTTAACAAAAATGATGGTTCACCTCTCTGACTTGTGCAATCAATAAACATTTCTAGTGAATTTGAAATTAATGAAAAAATAACATATAAATCAAATGTTATTCAAACATTGAAATCTGAAGGACTTTGTTTTCTCCTTTCTGCAAAACATATTTCTTCCAGTAAAAATTGTTATAGGGAAGAAAAGAATTATTTAACTAATGATGCCTTTATTCTATATGGTGATAGAGGTCACAAAGATCAACACCTCAAGCAAGCATTGTGCAAAACGTAAATGCTCATACATCAAGGTTTCAACAGAACTTTTTTCAATGGCCTTTTCCTGATGATAGAGAAAACGCTTATATTAGTTAACTGTTGAAATCCCATATTCAGTTCCACTACTGGAAACTTACAAAGAGCCTATTCAATCACCTTTAAAATGTCAAGCTAAATAAACATATCATCAGTTACTACTGTTTGTGAAGTAAAAAGATTTCAAACCAAGTACTAATGAAAGCAGCTCGATATGAATAGTATGATGATTACTTTGTAGTTTAGTTTCAATTTATATTTACGGAAAATTCAGTTTTGATACTTTGTTTTTGTAAATTGTGTCGTAAATATTATTATTAAATATTTAATAACAATCTCTTCAGCTCAATAAAATATTATTTATATTCTGCTACGTGCGCAGTCATTAATGGGTATTTTTTTTTGTTTACTTCATTCTTCGAGCTCCCGAATTCAACCCGGTCGGGAAAATGGATTTCTATTAAGTTTAATTTTTTTTTGAAAGATCTGTTAAGTTTATTTAAAACTCTTTCAAGACACAAGCACAACCAATCCATGTCCAGATCTGATCTGAAATCTGAATACATCGGTAAGTAGGTAGTATATCAAAGTTCTACTCTGCCTGTATTTTGTAAAGAATATGCATGCATTTTTCAAGCAATGACGTAATTTAGGCTTATTTTTGTGTGTGTTTAGGTTAGAACTGATGGGATCCGGTGGGAGCAAGGGTTCTTGCAGGGGAGGAGCTTCCTCGTCGAGTGGTGGGAGGAAGGGAAGATCTATTGGAAAGAATAGAGTTTTCCAATCCTCTCGCCTGGGAGCGCCTTCTGGATCTGCTGACTCCCACTTTGACCGTCAGGTCTTTCTCCATTCTCTTGTCTCATATTTTCCCCTCTTCTTCTTCCTCTTCCTTGAAAAAGAAGTTCGCTTCTTCAGGTGGTTGTTGTTGATCACCATAATAAAGACTACGGCTCTAATTTCACCAACCAGAACAGGAGAGAACGGGAATCTGAGTCGGATCAAGTGAAAAGAGAATGTTCCAGAAAGGTTAAAGCTGAATCGGCATCTGATTATGAAATGCCACTGCCATGCATATCTTCCAATGGTGTAGATATAGATGCCTCGAGAAGTGGTAGCAGCTCTGGCAGAGCCACCACAGCAGTGCATCACTCTCCTTCTCGCTGCCTCTCTGGCTTTAGCTTCTTTTCGGGTAACATTAGCTTCGCAGAGCTAATAGTTTGGGTTCGTCTAGGGCATATCCTGTTTCTCCTCCAAGTCTTGCAATATTGAACCGTGATGACAACTTCGAGACACTTGAACATCGACAACTTTCCCCAAATTCTTCTTCTATAAACTTATATTCTCCCTTAACCTTCAATGATTCAGACACAGATAGAGATGAAATTGGTGGGTCAAGTTCAAATGGTCGTAACCAAGACGATTCTCTGATCAAACATGGTGAATACTGGGCTCAACATGATGAACTACATGGTGCTTGTTTTAATGCCTCAGAAGTGACCACTGGAAAAACTAATGATAATACAAATGATGGCATAGTTGAGATTTCCGATGATGGAAGGTTGGATAAGATGGAATTTTTATCTAACATCTGGGAACATGTTGAATCTGATGACTTTATGGAACGTGTGTGTCAAGGTTTAGATTCTCGACCCTCTTCCCTTGGTGGAAATCAGGCGATGTTAATTCAGCTCCCATCTCATATTCTACCATTAAACCATGATCCCTTGATCTTACCAGCTGGGAGAGTCGGTGATCATGTTGATAATGATCACCATGCAGTTCGACCATTAAACCATGATCCCTTGATCTCATCAGCTAGGAGAGTTGGTGATCATGTTGATAGCGATCACCATGGACTTTGTGTACCAGAAAATATGGAGGATTCTCAGAAAGTGTAATGTTTTCACCAGCTCAGAATCCTTATGAACAATTTGCTGACAGGGTTGACCAACTACCCAAATCCCAAGATAGCTCAAAAGGGGAGAGGCAAGTTTCACATTACTTTCTTAGCTGTGGGATTTATTGAATTCAGGAATAGAGAAACATTCCCAGATGAGACTGAAGCCTGTAAACACTGCAACTGTAGAAGATCCAGATGTTTGAAACTGTAAGTTCACATGCGAGACAGAACATTTCACTTGAGTAATATGTTACTCGGACTTGGTTTAAGCATATACTCGAGATCGGTATGTTTCATTTTCTTTTAAGTTTTCTTCATGTATTTAGAAGATGTTTGGAACATCATACCCTGAATGTTCAGAGGGTGCTCAAAAATAGTGAAGATGTTTAGAACATCTGTTGAGTTTTGTTGTTTGTTGTGATTGGCAGTTATTGTGAGTGCTTTGCAGCAGGGATTTGCTGCAAGGATTATTGTGCATGTGATAACTGTTTGAACAAGCCAGATTATGAGGATATTGTTCTTGATATTCGACTTCAAATTGAATTGCTTAACCCTCTCGCATTTGCTCCACCTATTGTTAACCCACCTAATGATTCCCCTAATGTTACTGTAATTATAAATTCTATAATCCTACACTTTTTACCCTTTAAATTTGTGTAATTTCATAAGTGTTTGACAAGATGAACACACCATCAGCCAAGCACAAAAGTGGATGCAAATGCAAGAGGTCAAAATGCCTAAAATAGTATTGCGAGTGCTATTGGGTATGTTTTAACTTTTTAGCTCCATGTTACTTATGTTGCTCCCAATTTCCTTTTTTATTTTTAAGAACTTGTATTCAAGATCCATGTGTAATATACACCTGGACATAGATATGTTATACGACTCTCCAAGTATATAAAAAAAACTCTTTAAATTATTGAACAAATCAGTGTTAGATTGCAAATCCTTTTCAAGTTTGAAAGATCAACATAAGCTTTTGATTGTTTGTTGAGTAAATTCATTTATGGTTTTTGTTGGGTATTTTTTTTTATTGTTGCTTTTGATTGTTTGTAGGACTGGTAGGAGGCGGAAAAATCCGGTTTTCTATTGCCATAGACTCGGTAATCCTCTCTATCCTGTTTGCTAATGTTTGATTGAATGAAACTTGAACTTTTTTTTAACTAGTAAAATTTCAATGTACAGAAAAATAAAAAAAAAGTAGTGAAGTATAAACAAAATCCAAGTAAGCATACTTGCATTGTATGATTAGTATTTCTTTCAAATATTGTTGGATATCTAGCTGGGAGTTGTCTCTAGCTTGGAATGGAGTACAATCAAGAAGTTTGGAGCTTAATATGTTTTTGTTTAATATGCTATTCTAATATCCGCAAGAACATGAAATTTTGTCTAGAAATTTTGTTAAACATGTCTTCTTATTTCTTAAGAAGGTGCAAGGAAGTTTCCTCTAATAACAACAAAGTACCAGAAAATATTATGACTGATAGGTAGAACTTGTATGGTCAAGGGCACAAGGCGCATTCTAGGTGCTAAAATTCTTTTATTTCCTGAGGTGCAGGGGCAAAAAATTAAAAAAAAGAGCTTGCCTAAGTGCAGTAAGGCAAAAGATATATGTGTCTATCCATTTATATACCAAGGTTAATAAATATAGTTATGATAATAAACTCTAAATTGTGATCCAGCTTATCTACAAAACGTGCAAATTTTTTTTTTCATTAATAGACCAAGCTGCACGATTTCCTTATGATCCCATATTGTTCTTGCCTGTTGTTGGATATTCGAATATTATGCACATTAATTCAAAAAAAAAAAAAGAAACCTAATTGAACTTGAAGGAGTTGGGTTTTTGTTTTGCACCTATCGCCTTACATTAAAGTGTATCTAGATGCACCAGGTGTGCATGTGTGATCAGATGTACTTTTCCCTAAAGGGTCTAGGGTGCTTTTATAATTTGGCTCTAAGGTGCAATTGCTAGGCATACACCTTGACATTGAAGGTTGCAATGTCTTGGTTGATGCTCATTACTATGTTCTAAATTGTATTGAATTTTGAGTTGCCACTTATGGAGATAGGATGGCCCAGAGCTTAAAAAATAGTAAAGCCTATGTTCATTTATTTCTGCATGCTTGTTATTAAGTTGATCTTGCATGGTTCTTTTATTATAGTACAAAAATGTCTAATCACTGAATGCAATTTGGATTGAACTAGACTTGAAAGTTGTTAATAGGAAGATTGATTAACTTTTCTACTTGAGAAGATTCTCCTTAGCTCAATTGCTACCTTTACGGGACTTTAAGTCTTTAATAATGATAAATTTAAATTTAAATATGGAAATTCTTGTTAGAAAAGGGTTAAGAAATTAACCGCCCTCCTCTACACTGGGTTAAATAGAAGAGATTTTTGTAACTTTAGAAACCTACTATTATGAAATTAGTTTTCAGTCCAGTTTACGCTGAACGCATGCTATTAGAATTTCCACCTCCAATTTTCTACCTTAAATGGTATTCTTCTTTTTCTGATTGTATTGCATTCTTCTATTTCTACCAGGTAGATGAAATGTTGTATAGATTGTAAGAGACTCATTTCAGGTATCAATCTCTGTTTTAGTTTCAGATCCATGCTTCTTTACTTGTATTTCAGTGGGTTTTTCTTAGGGTTTTTGGTTTTCTGCTTTAGATATCGCTGTTCGTTCTTGTTCTTCTTTTTTGTTTGTTTATCGTCTATTATATGTTGTTCTTTATTTTTGGATTGTTTATTTCCCTCTGTTTAATATTATAGCTTTTGTGTTATTGTCTATTTCTTTTAAATCTTTGCTTAGCAGAATACTAATTGCCTAAACAAAAAGCATCCGTATGTACATTGTTTACTGCATCTGTAGAGTTTATTTGGTGGTTTTTTCTGGATGGTAATAACATGTCTTTTTAATTCGTAGTGAGTTGTGACATTCTGTTTCTTAGTTTTCTAAAAAAATCGTACTTTAGTTTTTAAAAAAATAATAATCTAATTAGGGTGCTTGTTAATATTGATAGTAATTGAAGAATTGGAGAATTTCAACCGATTTGCTAATTGCAAAGGTTTTTGTCGATTTGGGTTCCGTGATCATATACGGTGGAGATTGTCATGATTCTTGTATGCATATATGTTTTCTTTTTCATACTGCTAGGTGGTTGCATTCATCGGTAAGGATTGGGTATATTTTCTTTAAAATAGTTGGGGATTGTTCGTGTTCTGCTGGGTATATATTTATTATCTATAAGCATTATTGAATAAATTTTAGAAGATTTTTTTTTTTATAAATTTGAAAGAAAATTTATTGTAATTATTATAAAATTGGTTTCTTTAATAAGCCCTGAATTTATTTTCATTCTCATTCTGATTCAAGGATATCCCTCTCATATCCCGTCGCAGGATAAGCTGTTCCAAGATTATCCCCATGATATCCCGTCCCGGTTCAGCAGTTTTGGTGGCCGGTTCAGCAGTTTTGGTGGCCGGTTCAATTTTTAACGTGTTTGGACCGGGTTACCTGACGTAGTTATTCCAGTCAGGGATATCCTATTCTAGGGATATCCCGCCTTGGGATATCCCATTATAGGGATATCCCGGCTTGGGGTCTAGGGGTTTGAAGCTTGGGGCTTGGGTTTAGGGTTGGGCTGGTGTTTTTGGGCTTTTGTTTAAGTGTTTTGGGCTTTGGATCTCTTAGGTTTTGGATTACTGGGTTTTGGACTACATCGGATAGTGATTTCAGGGACCAAAATATATACCCAAAATTTATTAGCCTTGTCAATTATTAAAAAAGAATTGAGGATGAGGGTTCTTTTTAATTGAAATGGGCTTTTTTATAATAAATCCAACAAGCCAACTCTAGGCCATTGATGACTTTAATCCAACAAACCAAATGGACCGTCTGAATGAGGGGAAGAAAATAAGGAAGCCAGCCACTAAGAAATGAAGCTTCTCTCTCCTTTGGATTTATGAATAACCTCGATTCCGGCAATAAAACTCCACCGTTTCTTTCTATCTTCGTTTGTTGGGTTTTGGCTCAGATTGACTCCCGGTAAGAATTTTTGCCTTTGTTTCACAGTTCGACTCCTTATTTCTCTTCTCCTAAAGATTCTTCTCATTTGAATCTTTGCCATTATCGTTTTTACACAACTTTTGGTTTGGAATTACGGGTCGATCATTGGAATCTTTGCCATTGTCTGTTTTGGATTGTGCTGTGTTAAATTGTGTGGGTTTGGGGTGTTGTTGGTTCAGGTTTGTAGTCTTTGGTCTGACCAAAGTAAAGTCTTTTCTTTCCTTTCCCTTTTATCTCACTTAAGATAATGCTTTAAACTTTTTCGCCTGCCTTTCTTTCTAATGTGACAGTCCAGATAGCCTAATAGTCTCGTGTATAAAAAACTGCTTTCTAGTCTGATGTGCTGCAAAAGAAAAATCTCTGATTGGCTGGATTATAAGTACTGTGAAACCAGTATCCCAATTGTTAAGTCAACCATCAGTAAATCGGCGCATATGAATGACTTTAATTAAATAATTCCCTGTGAAACTCTACAATAATTAGTTTAATCGATCTGTCCTTGGGATATGTAGTACTCTTCCTGTCCATATATAACTGTTTTTAGTTGGTATCTTTCTTGCCCTGTTTTTAGTTAGAGTGTTTGTGTTTGTGAGATAGAAACTAACAAATTGAGCCCACTTTCCTTTTTAAGCCATTGGTTAATGACTTCGGTTTATATCGTATTAGTTTGCATGAATTTGATTCTTTGAATAACCTTCGTGTGGTGTCTTGGGTTTAATTCTAAATTTTCCGAATTATTAATGGTTGATGTGGAAATTTGATTAGGACAATGTGAAAAAGTTATGCTCTAATTTTCTGAACTGTCAAGATATAGGTATGTTAGGGGAAGCCTACTCTCTGTTTACTGGTAAGTTTAATCTTGAGTGTTATATGAGGTTGATATCTTTAATCTACAGTTTATATATATTTAAGGTCAGGGAATAGCTGTTTCCAATTACTTGAACACTTGGCTGTTTTGATTTAATCTACAGTTAATATATATTTAAGGCCACTTTCCTGATACAAGTGTTGTTTGATTTTCTTTTTTAAAGGAAAAATACAGTTTGTATGGCGTTATTGTGTGTTTTCAAATAGAATAGAAAGTAAGAGACTTTGGGATCAATTAACATCAATTTTAACTAGAAGAACATGGTCATATTTGGAGTGAAAATTCTTGCATTTTATCTGGTGCTAAGGTGGTGCATTTTTGTCTTTGGTTTTCTTTTCACACTGGTAGGTGCTTTCACTCATCCGTAAGGATCGGGGTGGGTTTTCTTTAAAATAGTTGAGTGGAGGTCATCGATGAACTTAGTTGGAACTGTTTGTGTGCTGGTGCTTATATGATTTGGAATTAGATTTTGATTGAAATATTCGGGTAATATCTAAATGCATGGCCTGGATGGAATTGGGGTTGCAATTTAACTGAAAATGTTGTTTTATATTACAAAGTAGTTACAAGTGTTTATTGTGTTGCATTAGAAGATGTTACTAGGTGTTGTTTTCTTTCTTATGAAGAACGCAGTATATTTGCATTTTTTGATCTTACAATGAGAGTTTTCTTTCAAAGTTTCATATTTGAATCGTAATACTAATTTATTTTTCAAAAAATCCAAATTACTCATCTTTCGCTTTGGTATTGTTAATTATGTAGAGAACGAAGGTTTCTCTTTTGTGGACGTCGGCCATTCATATCAACCCAAGGTATCTCTCTACAATCTCATGGTTTTGTTTGCAGTAACATTGATGCGTTTGTTTTATTTGATTGTTGTTTTCTAAATTGTCAAAATTAAAGTAAATTTTCTTTGGATCGAATTTAATTTTCATTGGGCCTGTGTGCCCATTGGTTTTTTGCGACTTGTGATAGTTGTCCTGTTTTTTTGGGCTGTTATAATGGTCATGGTTTTCGGGTTTCTGTTTAGTTCCCGTGGCTTGTGATACTGAGCATGTTTTCATAGTTTATTCTCTCCTCATTTTCCTTTTTTTCTAACATTTCTTTCCCTTTTTTTCTCTCCTTTATTATGTCTGTCTCATTTCAAATTTTACCTCTTATATTTTTTAGGCCCGAAAGAATTCAAAGACACTATATTGTGATTCTCTCCACCGTTTCTGTTTTTGGGATTTTTGGACTCCCTTGCTTAATCAGGTATGAATCTTTTCTCCAACATTGTCGTTTCCGTTCTCCCTTTTAGGAACTATGCTTTTGTACTTGTATTTTTTGGTTTATTTTATGGCTTTTGGTTTTCAGTTTTAGAAATCAACAATAAAAAAAAGTTTGTCAATTACTTAGTGGGAAGCAAAAAATCTGAAATTGTATTGGGAATTTTCTCTTTTCATTTTTTTCATTAATATTACAATAAATTAAACTAACCAGTTGGCAATAAATGACCAGCTTATTCCCATATTCTGTCCTATTTTTCCTTTATTTCTAACGTTCCTTTCTCCTTTTTTAGCTACTCTTTTTCCATTCTTTACAAATATTTTCCTTCTCTCTTGTTTTTTCTTCTCTCAGCCTTTTTTCCTGTGTTTTCTTCAATCTATTGCTCTCCCATTTATTCCCCGTCTCTCTCTCTCTCTCTCTCTCAATATCCTTTCAATTTTTTCCTCAAATTTTTTAGCTTCAGGTAACCAAATTTCAGTTTTTTTTTTTGCTGTTTCTATTTTTTTTTTCTGTTTCTATTTTTTGTAATTTTTGAAACTCCCTACATCATTGGAAATTGATTTCAGGTATGAATATAATTAAACTGTCTCTTTCCTCATTACCTCTGATTTTAGTTTCAGATATATGCTTATATTTACTAATATTTTCAATTTGTTTTTTCAGGGATTTCGGTATTTTAACAGTAATAGTTTTTAACAATGTTAGTAAGTTTAGGTTTTATTATCTATTAAAATATATAAAACTAATTGACCCAACGTTAGTTCTATTGTTTTCCTGTTATAATCTGCTTTCTGCTAATAGAACGTAGTTCTATTGTTTTATGCCATTAAGGTCTGGATTTTATGCCATTTACAGATCATGAAAACTGAAAAGTAATGAAGTTTATGCTGTTGTTATATAGCACATAATGCCCTTTTTTTCTAAGGTTAAAGTTGTAAAATTCATTTGGTGGATAGTGTGTGTTATTTTATTGTTATCATTACTAGAATTCTAGTGTAAGTTGGATCAGTATGTGCTGTTGACACATACATGAAATACCTGTCATGGTTGTATGTTTTTTGCAAAAAATACTGGTATAATTTTTACTCTGATTAGCTGTAGTTATTTTTGTGTTATATGTACAGTCTTTGGATCTGCAACCCATGCTTGGGATTTATGTTTTTGTTGTTTGCATAGGTATATTGAAGCCAGTAAAGCTCGCATTTACCACTCTGGAGATGATTCAGTTGCTTTCGTAGCTCAGACAGTTCTACTCTACCTTTTCGAGAATATACTGAAATTATTACATCCATTCAAGCCATTCGTAACTGAGGAACTGTGGCAGGTGTGGGCTTTGTAGTGTTTACCACGGCTTTTGTTAATATAATTTTTATAATTTAAACTCATTTAGTTTACCATATTCTTGAATCTGGTCATTCATGCTAATATTAAGTCTGGATAAAATTCGCTGGAACACAATTTCCATTGATACTTTGGACATGCACATATACTTAAGTGAATTTTAGGTTCACATTACAGCATACATGAATAGTGCTTCATACAAGAAATGATATTTTTTTTTTTTTTTTTATTGTTTTAGGCATCCCCTAAGGTTTTCTGCAGATGTAACTGTGGATTTTTCTTTTATTTTATTTATCTTCAGGCACTTCCTAATCGGAGAGAAGCTCTTATAATATCTTCGTGGCCACAAACTTCTCTTCCCAAGAGTACTGATTTGGTAAAAAGATTTGAAAATTTACAAGCTTCGGTGAGTTTATAGAACTCTTCTTTTTTCCTCTACATTCGCCACCAAATACTCTTCAACCCAAGGTGAGTCATAATTCCGCAATAATTTTTCAATCAATAATACAATCTAAAATCAAAATTGAAACGTCAAACCAAAACCGAAACTCAAATAAAAACCCAAATTGAAACCTAATCCCATACTTAAAGTACAACACTTAATAAACCCATTTATTAGCCGTTTCTCTCTCTCTCTCTCTCTCTCTCTCGGTCTCCCTGTTTTTTTTTTTGTTTTTCTTCCTTATTTATTAGCCTTTTCTGCTTTCATAATAAATCCTCAAATATTTTCTTCAATCCAAATCTCCTCCCATTTCTTTACCGATTCTCTCTCTCGGTCTCTTTTGAATTTTTTCCTCTCATTTTTTTTAGCTTTGGGTAACCAAAGGCCAAAACACACACGCTACACTCTGTTTTTTGTGGTTCTTGAAATCCCCTCCTTCATCGGAGACTGATTTTGAGGTATGAATCTTGAACTTTGTCTTTGTCTGTCTTTGCCTTTTCATTTCTATTTTGGTTTCAGATCAATGTTTTTTTTACTTATATTTCAGTGGGTTTATTTCTCTGCCGTTTCTTTGTTGCTATTTTTGTAACCCCTGCTTCATCGGAGGCTGATTTCAGGTATGAATCCTTGCTTCAACATTGTCTTCGGCTTTCTCTGTTTTAATTTAAGATTTATGCTTTTTTACTTGTGTTTTTTTGTTTTTACTATGTGTTTGAAATTTATTGATGTGGTCTGTGAGTTACTTTGTGGTTGTTTTATGCTATATCAGTTGGTAAATTAAAAAAAAGTAGGTGTTTAAAAAAAATGACAGATACATGAACAAATATTATTAGGATTTAATTATTGTTTTTTCAATAAAATTTTCAATCACCGAAACGTTCTTTATATTAACTCCTTTATATTAAATGATAAACCAGGTCGGATCCAATTTAATATTTATAAGAATATTTTTAGAAATACTTTAATTAATTGTTTTGCAGAAATTTAAATAATGCATATATAATCATTTCAATAGTTTTGCATTCTTTATAGAAATGCGAAGTACCCACTAAACGATCAAAACTGGCATATAGGATTCCAGACTGGGACATTCTGTTTCTTAGTTTTCTCAAAAAATCTGTACTTTAGTTTTAAAAAATAATAATAATCTAATTGGGATGCTTGTTAATATAGATAGTAATTGAAGAATTGGAGAATTTCAACTGATTTGCTAATTGCAAAGGTTTTTTTTCGATTTGGGTTTCATGATCATATACGGTGGAGATTGTGAAGATTTGTGTATGCATATATGTTTTCTTTTTCATACTGCTAGGTGCTTGCATTCATTAGTAAGGATTGGGTATATTTCCTTTAAAATAGTTGGGATTGTTCGTGTTCTGTTGGGTATGATTTGCAAATGGATTTTGATTGGAAGTTTTAGGTAAACCCATGGTATCTCTGTATATCAGCTGAATGGGAAGTTTTGTTTGATTATTGATATATCCATGTGGGGAGATACTCGGATTTTGGTTAAAGATAGAATTATATTCATCTGTGTTACCTAGCCTTATATGAAGGGAAATTGAGTTGTAATCTTTTAAGTGAATAGGTTCTAGTTGCAACCCTTAGATTAACATAATTTTGATTTGCTTATTGGTTGATGGTTATTATGAGACTGAAAAAAAGATGCATTGGATATATTCTCTAATGATGTCATAACCAATTTCTTCTTCATTTATTGTCTTAGTTGATTTCTCAATGCATTCTGGTTCGGAACAATTGTTCTTTTCCTTTTGATTTTTTTGTTTAGTGTTTTTAGGGTTTATATTTATAGAGTGAATGATGAAATAAAGAAGAGCCGATTGTTTGTTTTGAGTTCTCACTTAACCCGTTTGCCTCTGGCATCTTCCCTCATGGCTTCGGAGAAAGAAGCTGCCCTTGCTGCTGCTCCCTCTGATTCTCCTACCATGTCAGCCCAGCCCTATGTTTCTCCTTCTCCTTCTATTCATCAATTTCTTCTTTTAGAAAAAAAAAAAAAGAAATCTTTTTTTTAGAATAATTCTCGACAGTAAATGTTCCTTCCCTTTTCACTTTGATGTGAATTACCGGGATCATTCCTTCTCATTTACTTGTTTTTTTTTTTTTCAGATTTGACAAAATCATCAACAAGGAAATCCCAGCTACCGTGGTGTATGAAGATGATAAGGTGCTGATCTTTTTTCTTTTTACTTCTGATTTTAAATTCTGTGGATTCTGTCACTGCTTATTTTGTACGCTGGAAAGATCTTTTAGAAATCAGGCCTTTTTTTTCCTTCTTGAACTATGGCTTGATTCTTGCAACAGGTGATGCTTATTTTATATATATTTTTTCTATTTGTTTCTTAAAACAAATTTCCCTCAACCAAATTCTGGTCGTGACCTGGAACTTGGTCTGGCTTTTAACAATTCAAAAGGCACTACTTTTGACCTTTTCCATTTTTATCTTAAAATGGATAGAAATGCAAACACCTCCTGCCCTTATAAGTTGGAGAAGATACGTCGTCCTTGTGCATTTTGACAAGTAGCCCGCTATTGGCCTAAAGTAATGCTTGGAGACTTGTGGGGTGGCACATTCTAAGTTAGAATGAGAGAGTAGAGGTTCTTTTGTTTGTCTTAAGAGCTGTCTATATAAAGGGCTGTGTTTTTTATTTTTGTTTAATTTATTTTCACTAGTGGTCTTGCTAAGGGTAATAGATGAGAATTTGTTGGAATTTTGAGGGATGCTGATTGTATTTAAGAGGATGGATGCTAAGGAATGAACGTGGAAGTGGCCATATGCCTTGAAATTATTGGGTTCATTAATTGGATCAGTCAGCTGGTCAAATTTTTTCAGGGAAATGAGATAGCAAATGTATTAGGTAAGGTTGGCATTTGAAGGGAAGTATTTTCTTTGCTTGATGGTGATATTTGTTCTGTTTTATTGAGTTCTCTGTGCGATCATTGGTATTTCCATGTCCTGGCGCTGTCTGTTCTTACTTGGTGTTCGAGTTTTGGTTGACTTGTGCTACTGATGTTTTAATTCTACATATTGGTTCTGAAATGTCTTTGTCCTTTGTTTGCTTTTGTGAGTGTTGTCAGTTATTAGTGAAAGTTGTCTTAACAAAAAAGGAAGATAGCAGGATTTTTCATGTTCAAGTAAGAGTTAGAAAGAATGCAATTGGCTTCATAATTGTTAATGGAAAGAGGTTAGCACTTCCAAGAGAAGTTAAGTGGACCACGTTTAAAATTTTAGATAATTTTGATGATGAAAACTGGTGAAGGCCACTCATTGATAGATTAGAGTTTAAGTAGCTTTCAGGAATGCTAGCTGAAACTTTGGAACATCAATTCCAAAATGAACAAATGAAAATGTTGTTGGCATTAGCAAAATCCTTATTATTTTATTTCTTTCGTAACAAAGAAATATCAATACTCACTGTTGCACTGAAAAAAATTTTATTTAGCTTTGAATTTTGCTTCCATTGGCCGAAAGCTTTAAAGCTATCACTTCTGGTAAAGATTTTACAATAATCCTTATTATTTTTTTAGCCAAACTTATGTAGCAACTGCTTGTGGGCCCTACTTCATTGGTGACTGATTTCAGGTATGAATCATCACTTCTACTTTGTCTGTCTTTTCATTTTGTTTTAGTTTCAGATCTATTCTTTATTACTTATATTTCAGTGGGTTTTATGATTTTTTGTTTTCTTCTTTATGAATCCTTTTTCTTTGCCTGCTCATCTCTATTTTTTTGTTGAAGATATATTTATTCATCACTCGAAGCAAAGCAAAAGGGAAAGTAGGAGGTTTTTGAGGAGAGTGAAAAATGGTTGGTTCTACTTCATCGGAGATTGATATCAGGTATGAATATATACTTAAACTTTGTATCTCTGTTTTTAGTTTTAGATATATGCTTCTTTTTACTAATATTCTCATTGGGTATTTGTCAGGTTTTTGGTTTTCAGATTCAAAGAATCACTGTTTCGTTCAGTTGAAATTATGGATCTGTGCGGTATTTTTTGTTTGTTTATCATGTTTTTTGTTTTTGAATTTTCTGTTTTTCAGCAGAAGATTGTTGGGGCTGGGGTTGTTGGGCTTAGCTTGAATTCAGTACAGATTTTTTTAAGTGTGCTGTTGCATTTGATTTTCGTTCTTATTCCTATTCCGCTGCAGTATAAGCTATTCTGTGGATATCCCCTTTATATTCCGTCCCGCGTCAGGATTTTTGCAGTCCGGTTCAGTTGTTTTAGTGTACGGTTCAGTTTTTTTATGTTTGGACCGGACGACTTGTCGATCTTATTCTAAGGAGGGATATCCTATTCTTGGGTTATGCCGGTCTGGGATATCCCATTCCAAGGGTATCCGGTTCGGGGATATCCCATTCCCAGTATATCCCGCGGATGGTTAAGTTTTTTTTTTTAAAAGAAAAGTAATAGGCTGTTATTAAAATGCAAAACTACATTAAACCAACCGGACTAAAATAAAGACCCAAAAACGATACAGGCCCAAAGTAAAAAAAAGGTCTGGAAAAACTGAAACAAAAAAGAGACGAAAAGAATCAAAATAAAAAAGATATGTATCCAAAAAGTGACAGACACATGAAAAAATAATGAATGAAGAGAGAAAATGACACTTTCTTTTATTGGTTTTTTTCATAAAGATTACAAATGAAAACATTTTCAGGTACACTTTCTTTTATTGGTTTTTTCATAAAGATTACAAATGAAAACATTTTAATAAATTATAAATATTTTGAATTTTAAAATAATTGTAATTTATTTAAAAGAAAATTTAACACTGATTTAAAATTTAAAATAGATACATTAAATAACTTCCAACGTCTCTCTAAATTCTTGATGAGAGACGCTTCTTTCTCCTCTAAATTGTGTCTCCTCTGTCTCCTTTTATTCTGACTTTTACCTTTTTTATTATTATTTTTTTATTTTCTCGTCCTCCCTTTCTTTACTACGCAGATTCTATTGGGGTCTCTTTCCATTTTTTTTGTCCTGACCTTTCTTTTTTAACTTTTGTGTAAACGCATGCCGAAATCCCCTTCTTCATCGGATTGTGATTTTAGGTATGATTTTCACTTCTAGTAACTTTCCTTTTTCATGTCTTTTTAAGTTTCAGACCTATGCGTATCTTTTATTTCTGCGGGTATTGTGGTTTTTATCTCTGTTTTAGTTTTCAGATTTATACTTTTTTTTTTAGTGTTTTTGTTATAAGTTTCGGTGTTCAGCCTTATGAAACACATGTTATATTTGTCTTTTAAATCTTTCGATGTCGTCATTTTTTGATAATTTATTGTCTGTTATGTGTTTTATTTTTTTTCCGATTGTTTGTTTCTCTTTGTATTGAAGGACATTTTCTTGCAAATCTTTGAATAACCGAATCCTATTTATGAGATTTTATAGCGAAGATATGTTTCTAATACGTATCTACCATAAAACCCGAAATGATTAACAAAAATAAATGGAATCATTTTCATGTTACTTTTTCTTTTTTGTCTCCTTATTTTCTGTTTTTGAACAAGTAAAACATTATATTTCAATAGTTTTCCTTTCTTTATAGAAATTTGAACTACCAATCAAGAAGTTTGGAGCTTAATATGATTTTGTTTAATATGCTATTCTAATATGCGCAAGAACACGAAATTTTGTCTAGAAATTTTGTTAAACATGTCTATTTATTTCTTAAGAAGGTGCAAGGAAGTTTCCTCCAATAACAACAAATTAGTACCAGAAAATATTATGACTGATAGGTAGAATTTGTATGGTCAAGGGCAGAAGGTGCATTCTAGGAGCTAAAATTCTTTTATTTCCTGAGGTGGGAGGGGCAAAAAATTTAAAAAAACAGCTTGCCTAAGTGCAGTAAGCCATAAGATATCTGTGTCTATCTATTTATATACCAAGGTTAATATATATAGATATGATAATAAACTCTATATTGTGATCCAGCTTATCTATAAAACGTTCAAAATTTTTTATTATTAATAGACTAATCTGCATGATTTCGTTATGATCCCATGTCTTTCTTGCCTGTTGTTGGATATTCAAATATTATGCACGTTAATTAGAAGGAAAAAGAAAATAAAACTTGAAGTAGTTGTGTTTTTGTTTTGCACTTATCGCCTTACAGAAAAGTGTATCTAGATGCACCACGTGTGCATGTGTGATCAAATGTACCTTTCCCTAAAGGCTCTAGGGTGCTTTTATCATTTGGCGCCGAGGTGGAATTGCTAGGCATAAACCTTTGACATTGAAGGTTGCAATACCTTGGTTGATGCTCAATACTATGTTCCAAATTGTATTGAATTTTATGTTGCCACTATGTTCATTTATTTCTGCATGCTTGTTATTAAGTTGATCTTGCATGGTTTTTTTATTATAGTACAAAATGTTTAATCACTGAATGCAATTTGGATTGAAGTAGACTTGAAAGTTGTTAATAGCAAGATTGATTAACTTTTCTACATGAGAAGATTCCCCTTAGCTCGATTGCTAGCATTACGGGACTTTAAGTCTTTAATAATGATAAATTTAAATTTAAATATGAAAATTCTTGTTAGAAAAGGGTCAACGTTTTCGGTTTTCAGATTAAAAGAATCAGGCCACGTTTGGTTGGTTCCCTCTTTATTCTTGGATGAATATCAATGCTTTTGTTTGGTTTACCATTTCTTCATTTGGCCGAATTAGTTAAAGCGGTTCTATTCCCTCAAATGCGTAATAGGGATTCAGTGCTGAAAGCTTTGAATGGCCATTATGACCATGGCCGAATAGAAATGAAGAAAATTCTTCCCAAAATCTCCTTCACACTTTCTCTGCAAATGCGTTCAGAGTTGCTTCTTTTATCACAGCAATACACTTTCAGGTTAGCAGGTTTTTCTTTTCAAGTTTAATTTCGTTTGGTTTCTGTTCTTGCAATAATTAAATTTTGTTTTAGAAGGGTTTTTGGTGTGGGTTTTCTTTAAATTTTTCTAAAAATATAAGCTACAACTCAACTCCCAATTCTCTGTCTCTTGGGGGAGATAATGTTTCGTTCTCTTATGGGAAACCTATGGACTAGAATTGAATTGCTTGGAGTAAATCGTAATCACCATATTGATCTCTTCCTCTTAATCCTTGTTTTATTATTTCGATTTTGCTGCTGGAGAGGACAAAAATAAACTAATTAATGGAGGAGATAAGTCAAAATTTGATGAATTTATATTGTTTGTAATACTCACGCATATCTCTTTTGCAATATTTGTCATTCTTTAAATCAGAGTTTTATTCCCAAATTTCTTACTGATAATCACTTAGTCTTCATTATTGTATTTTACGGTAATTCAGATTTGTTTCAGGTTTGGAGATATGGTGCAACAGATGAAAATTTGTTAAGAAATATACCTTATAGTGCTTTGGAGCAGACAAGTTGATGTCCAGACACTAGAGGGTCAAATGGAAACAGAAGTTATGGTAGCGGGCAGTATAGACGGCTCCTTCAGGTATAAATGGAGTTGGAAATAGATATAGATGTATCTGCATCCTCTTCCAAGTACAAGATGTCTCCTATTCCCTATTATTGTAGTATAAATTCTACTAGTTTAGGTGGATCTACATTTTATTAACATGGAGCATTACTTGTTGGCATTTCTTTGCGTTTATCACATTTATTGGTGTCAAAATACAATATGCTGAAGTGTGTCATCTGTTACTCTGTTCGGAGTAATAACCTCTAATTTGAAATGGTTGTGTCAGTTCTTCCAGTGCTCATGTTTCAGGGTTGGGTGACCTAAACATGGCATACTTCTTACAACTTGCTGTCAAGTGCGATAAAAATTAGGTCTCCTTTCATATTTTGTTGCGACATTGGAACCTCTACATGTCTTGCTCATCTTTTCGTTCTGCCAATGATCTGGTATTCTTTTTGGCGTTACCATCTAACATTACATATCCCTTCCTATTGTTGTATTGGAGCTATTACTTGTTGTGATGCATGGTGCATTCTCCTCCCACTGCAACATACATGCAGATGCACTTGTTCTTTCTCACTTCCATTTTTCCGTTCACTGTCTGTTACATTGTATTTCAAAGCGTTTGTCTTGTTGATTTGTTATTTTCTACTGGTTGGTACTGTGACATATGTTTAGCTTCTTTCGATGGCATTGCAAAGGAACTTATACTGTTTCGATGGCACATATATATTATTAATTATTGGATAGGTGGAGTATTCACTGTGTTTATTGATTGTACTATCAACAGTATTAATCTGAGTTATGCTTGCATTTGTAACTATTGTTATTACTCTCAGAAGAAAAAAGAAATCTATTATTATTGCATAGGGTGTAACTTAAATTTTCTTTTGACAGCATCATGATGTCCTGTTCCTAAGAAGATTGGCATCATCCTAATCGGTAAACTTTCCTTTTCAGTTTAACACGGAGGGGCATCTTCTAAGGCTTCCTCTTCCAGAATGTTGGGTGGTAAGAAAAAAATACTGTGCTTGTTTCGCCACCATCTATTTATTTGTATTGTTGAGCCAAGTTACCTCCATTCATACATACCCTGATTATTCTTTTTCTGAATGCTACAGAGAAGTTAATTGAGTACTGTTGTTCATTTTTCAGGTCTCATAACTGCATATGCTTATTGATGCTGTCACTGAGAGTTATAACAAATATTTCTTTGGGGACGTTGGGAGAGAAATATATGATTTCTTTTGGGGTGATTTTGCTGACCGGTATGTAGAATGTTCTTTTATAATCTGCTTTCTGCTAATAGAACGTAGTTCTATTGTTTTATGCCATTAAGGTCTGGATTTTATGCCATTTGAAGATCATGAAAACTGAAAAGTAATGAAGTTTATGCTGTTATATAGCACATAATGCCCTTTTCTTCTAAGGTTAAAGTTGTAAAATTCATTTGGTGGATAGTGTGTGTTATTTTATTGTTATCATTACTAGAATTCTATTGTAAGTTGGATCAGTATGTGCTGTTGACACATACATGAAATACCTGTCATGGTTGTATGTTTTTTGCAAAAAATATTGGTATAATTTTTACTTTGATTAGCTGTAGTTATTTTTATGTTATATGTACAGTCTTTAGATCTGCAACCCATGCTTGGGATTTATGTTTTTGTTGTTTGCATAGGTATATTGAAGAAGGTATTAATTATTTATCTTTAATTCCCCCCCCTCCCAAAAAAAGTAATTTAAAGAAGGTATTAATTACCATAAATGTTACCGTTGTCACATGGGGCATTTAGAAAATCTATTCTTTTTGGGCAGTATGAGCAGGAGAAAAGCTGCCCGTTTTCTTTAGGCTTTTCAAATTCCCTTCCTTCTCCATCATTGGAAATTTAAGTTCTCTTTAAATTTATTTTCCCTTTTTATTTCCCCTTTTATTCTCTGTTGTTTTTCCATTCTTTGATCTCTGTTCATCCTCTCATTCGTTTTCTTTATCGTCTCTCCCTTCCTTCCTTCCCATTATTCGAAATTTGAATCCTCAAATCTATCTCTTCTATCCATAGCACCTCAATTATTCGCCGACTCCCTCTCTCTCTCTCTGTCTGTTTTGAATTTCTTCCTCTCATTTTTTTAGTTTTGTGTCACCGATTGCCAAAAAAAACACGGAAATACGCTACACTAGGATTTCTTTGCCGTTTCTTGTTTTTGTGATTTTTTTGAATTTTCTGCTTCATCGGTGACTGATTTCAGGTATGAATCATCACTTCTACTTTGTCTATCTTTGCTATTTCATTTTGTTTTAGTTTCAGATCTATTCTTTATTACTTGTATTTTCAGTGGGTTTTTTTATGAATTTTTTGTTTTCTTCTTTCGAAATCCTTTGTCTTTGCCTGTTCATCTCTGTTTTTTTGTTTCAGATATAATTATTTATCACTCGAAGCAAAGCAAAAGGGAAAGTAGGTGGGTTTTGAGGATAGTTAAAATGGTTGGTCCTGGTTCATCGGTGATTGATTTTAGGTATGAATCTGTACTTAAAATTTGTCTTTTTCTTTCATCTCTGTTTTTAGTTTCAGATATATGCTTCTTTTTACTAATATTCTCATTGGGTATTTGTCAGGGTTTTCGGTTTTCAGATTCAAAGAATCACTGTTTTGTTCCGTTGAAATTATGTATCTGTGCGGTATTTTTGTTTTTTTATCTTGTACTATATGTTTATTGTTTTTGAATTGTCTATTTCTCTCTGCTCGTATTGTATCTATCTTGCTTTATTGTTATTATTTTTTTGCGAAGTTCTCTTACGTTTCTATTTTTTCCGTCTACTTACGATTGTAGCTATATCTTTGATTTCCTTTTATTTTTTGCTTCGCAAAATATACTGTTTCGGTTTTTCTTTACGGGCTCCTGTGTTGGCGTTTTGTCCTGTGCCCTGCTTAGTTTATGGCTTGTGTTTTGCCTAGATTTTGGGCTTTTATCCCTCTTGTAGGTTCTATGGAATGATTGAAGGCAGTATGATCCTATTTGCAAATGCACTGTAAGTTGCGTCGATTGTGAAAGTCTCTAAGTCTCTGTGTTCTCCTTTTTGCATGCTGTTTTGTGATCCATTTTTTTTGCTTGGGCAACGGATTTGGTTTTGTTTTTATTTTTAATTTTTAGTGTGTTGGGTTGGCTTGTATGGGAATGGGTTTGCGATATTTTTTTATCTGGGTAAGATGTCCGAGCCTGAATCGTAAACATAAATCACAGTTCCTTTCATTTTATAAATAGAATACCGAACTCATTTGAATATCGGAAATCTTATTTTCTGGAGTGCAATGCCTTGACTATTAAATTAATTTGAATATAGAGAATTTCTAAAACTCAATTTTGATACCGAACCTGTTAGCTTGGTTATGTAAGTTCTTCGATTTCCCTTTTATTCTCTTTTTTACTTCTCTCTGTTAATTTCCCCAAAACATTAGTTGTGATTTAAAGAAGGTATTAATTACCATTAATGTTACCGTTGCATTATTCGTAATCTGAACCTGCTTTTATATTATTTGGACATCATGCTTTCGATTTTTCTGTTTAGTTGTGAAGAATTTTTTTATCCGGTACAGATTTTAACTTCTTCAGTAGTAGCTTTTTTTTTGTCTGGATAATAGTTAGATAGAAGTATACGTTGTTCCTTTCTTGTTGCCCGCAATAGGACGACATTTTTCGGAAATTAATTAACTATCCGTATAAACTGGTCAGTTTTTTTTTATGTTTTTAATTTTTGAGTTTTGTGTTTTCTTTAGTTGTATTTTTGTTGTTTCGTGTCACGGTTCTTACATTATATTTTGTGCTTAGTTGAATATTGTTGAATATTGTTTTTAATTTCTTTAGTTGAATATTGTTGGGCTGGGGTTATTGGGCTTTCGTTTCAGTGTTTAATCTACCGCTTCGGTTTCAGTTTTTGGTTAATGGGATATTGGAATTAGAATAGTTGTCCCCTGTTTTGCTGTGTAGTAGTGGGCTTTTATTTCGTCGTTTTGTTTTTGATTTTGTGATTTTTAGAATCTCTTCCATCATCGTGTTTAGATCTTTACTTGAGCATTGTCTTTGGCTTTCTCTCATTTAATTTAATGTTTATGGTTTTTTACTTGTATTTTTGGGTTTATGGTTTTGATGTTTAGAAATTGCTGTTTTGCTATATGTTATTATTGATGTGGCCTGTGACTTTGTTATTTTTTGCTGTTTATTTTATTATCTTATTTTCTAAATAAGAGTACCTAAATTTAAAAAAAAAAAGTCTTAAAAAAATGACAGATTCATCAACAAATGATATATGAAAAGAAAACATTTCTTTTAATTATTCTTTTGCAGCAATTTACATATTGCATATATAATTATTTCAATAGTTTTCCGTTCTTAATAGAAATGCCAAGTATTATTTTGACATGTGAACACATTATATTTTTTGAGGGAATAAGAAAACAGTACTTAGAATATGCGCCCTTTGATATTTAATTTTTGAAAAAATTAAGGTTTCAAATTTGATATTCATTTCTCGTCATTCTTGGAATAACCCCTTTTAGCGTAGCCTGTCATGCAAGTTCTCCGATTTTCCCTTTATTCTCTCCCATTTCCATTAATCTTGTTGTAGTAATTTTATTTCTTATTCTGTTCCTGCTTTATTCCTGTTATACACCGTCTCGGAATAAGCTATTCCTAGGATATCCTGGCATTTATTATTCCGGTTCACAATTTTCTGCCAGCGGCCTAACTGTTCTACTGGCCGGTTCTGATTTTTTTATCGACTGGACCGGGATACCTGTCATACTTATTCCTATCAGGGATATCCTATTTCAGGGGTATACCGGTTCATTGTTATACCATATTAGTGTATCCCGGCCGGGGTATATCCTATTCTATTGTTATCCCGGTTTGGGTTTTCTCTTTAGGTTTTAGGTTTCCGGTTAGGGGTTTTAGGTTCCCGGATTGGGGTTGGGGGTTGGGGTTTTAGGGCTTGGGGTTTTAGGGGCTTGGGGCTTGGTTCTTTTACTTTTGTTTTTCAGTTTCTTCGTTCCTGAAGTTTTGTTTAGTAACTCAAGTTTTTGTGGCTGTGATGAATCAAAATCCTCAGCTATTTATTTTATGATCGACCTCTGATATTGAAGAAAGCATTACCTCTTTTTCTTCTTTGTTTAAATTTTGTTTATTTTTCTTGCTTTAATTTTTGTTTCTTTATCTTTGATCTAAGCATTAAACTCGGCGTCTCCTCAGTGAACCTGATAAGTACTTTGTATTTTTCTCCCTTTTTTTTTAAAAAGAATATAGAAATTCATGTTGGTACCGGTGTTATTATTCTTTTTTTCCTTCAAAATTATCTCTCTTTTGCAGGTGCAAAATCTATAATAAACAGAAGTTGAAACTGCTTATGGTATTGGAATTTTTGAAAACATTGGCTCATTTCGTCTCATTCACCCCCATTTTTTTAAAATAGTAGCTATTTTCTTTCGGTCTCTTGTCTCCTGTCTTTCCATCCGTCCATGGCTATTTTATTGTTAATCCTGCTGTCGCCCTTTTCATTCCTGTTTTAGTTTCAGATATATGCTTCTTGTTACTAATATTTTCAGTATGTTTTTATCATGGTTTTTTGTTTTCACCTTTAGAGAATCGCTGTTTCCTTCCTTATTGGAAACGATAGATGTCAGTGGTTAGAAACCAAAATTGATAATTAAGTACCAAAATGTGAATAAAAATTTAAGTAACAAAAATGTTAAAGAAATATATATAATTTAGAAGCTAAAAGGGTGAATAAAGTCATTAAGAAAAAACCTAAGGTTTTAAGTTTTTCTCAACCGCTACCACAGTATTGTGTCCAATTCAAAAGGATGAAGATAGCAGTGGAGGGGTGCATGCATGGAGATCTCGACAAGGTCTACGACACCATTAAATATATTTTTATCGGTGGAAATCATGAAGCTTCCAATTATTTATGGGAATTGTAAGTTAGCCCTTTTTCTTCATATGTTCTAGCTTGGGGATTTTGATTCTTTTATGAAAGGGCCTTGAATTTTACCTTCTGCAATTGAAATGTGTGAACTTTAGGTGTTATGGGGGATGGGCAGCACCTAATATATACTTCTTGGGGTTTGCTGGGTTGTGAAGTTTGGCAATATCCGTATCGGTGGACTTTCCGGAATTTACAATGCGCGTAATTATTTTATAGGTTGGGGTTGAAGTTCTTTTACTTGTCTATTTTGTGTTTATTCTGGAGTTCTTTTAGTGGTGATTGTTTATTTACTGCAATACTATAAGGACATCATGTCCGGGAGTATGATGTTCACAAGCTTATGCACCTAGAGGAACTCGTCCGCTATAGAAAAACATTTCAAAGATGAGGTAATTATATTCGATTGGTGGAAATGCATATATGTGACAGAGTGAAAATCTTCATATCAAGCGTATTCAGTTTTCTTGTTGACCATTCCTGGTTGCTTGTTGGTTGAGACAGATTTCCTAGATCCAGCAAGGAACGCTTGTAAGCAAGCCTGCTGCTCAGCTTCTCGAAAAACTCAAACCATTGTATTGGTTTTCAGCTCACTTGCACTGCAAATTCACAGCTCTTGTTGAACATGAAGAGAGTGGTTGAGTGACAAAATTTCTTGCAGTCATAATTGCTTTACAGGGCGCAAGTTCTTGCAGGTATCTATCATATGTTCTGACCATTTCATTTAGGCTCTTTCTTTTGGTCTTTGCTGGAAGCTAATAAATAAATTCTGGCTTTCTCTGATCTTTTATATTGTTGATATTGAATCTGATCCAGGACCTTATGAGGTTCAGTACGATGAAGAATGGCTGGCAATAACAAGGAAATTGAATTGTCTTTCCTTTGACCTTCAGGTGCGGAGACTTCGGGTGTATGTATATGTGAGATTTTTGTTTTGACCATGCCACTCATCTTGCTCCCTCTCTCTTGGGTGGGGTGGACTAATGTTTTATTTGAAAATGTTTAATTTTCTATTTTTGCAAGTGCTATTACTCTACAAGAACTAGTGAGCCGACAACTGCTGTTCTAATATGTAGGAGAACACAGCTTGACATGCAGGATTGTCGTCAATGGGTTAATAGCAGGATGGAAGACAGAAGAGCCAAACCTTGTGAATTTTCTCAAACAGCGCCACCTCACAAACCCTTTGATTCAGTTTCAAACGCTACTTTTTCTGGTAAATAATATGGTGATATTTTGATGCTTTTCCTTCTTTGAGGTGCTAAAAGTATCTCCATTAATGGTTCTGTCTTTTGGATTTAAGAAACTCACCATATATGTTTGCATATTTATGCCACTTATCACTATCATGATTAGGCATCTCGATATTACTTATCACTTATCACTATCCTTCATTTTTTATCTTCTTTTAGCTCAATTAATTGTTGGTTAGCGAATGCATTATTTTTTTATTTAGATTTGCTACTAGAATAATCATGACTTTTGCAATTTGTTTTTGCTGGATTTCGTTTTTAATTATTAAACTTTTCTCACCTTGTGTAGGTTCTCCCTGTAATCCTCAGATTGTATCTTTCTTGGAATTGCTAGATCTTCCTTATCCTCAAAAGGGTAGAGTTTTCTATTTACCTTGCCCCACTCAGTTTTGATGATGTTACAGCATCCGTTATGTGATAGACCAGTTTAGGATTATTCGAGTTCAAGAAGAATACCTTTTCAGGAGTTTCGGAGAAATCACCTAGAATAACCAAGCTTTTGAAGCTTTCAAGTTAATAATCCGTTAAACTAATGAATGGAGGGCTTTAAACAAAGCCAACAATTGTTTCGGGTTTACCCATTTATTATAAAGTTAATAATCCGTTAAACTAATGAATGGAGGGCTTTAAACAAAGCCAACAATTGTTTCGGGTTTACCTATTTATTATACAGCTGATTTTGTTTGCCTTTCTACATTTATTTTCAGTCAGTTTGTCAGATCTTTCTTTTTATTTCTTGCTCGCCAGAATATTGTTGGGGCTGGGGGCTGTTGGGCGTAGCTTGAATTCGGTACCCATTTTTTTTTTTAATTGTCTTGTTGTATTTTGCCCGAAGAATATCCATGTCATATCCCGACTCGGAATAGGCTATTTAGGGATATCCCCTTCAAATCCCGTCCGGGTTCAGAATTTTAGCTGACCGGTTCTGCTGTTTTGGTGACCGGTTCTGTTGTTTTATGAGCCCGGGCCGGAATACCTCTCGCTTATCCCGCATGGGGATATCCCATTATGCGCTTATCCCGCATGGGGATATCCCACACCAAGGGTATCCCGGCTTGGGTATATCCCATTCCACGGATATTCCGGCGTTGGTTAAGGGGTTTTTTTGTTTGTTTTTTAAGTTAAGTACTGTACTGGGCTATTATTAGAATGCAAAAACACATAAAACAGGCCCAAAGAAAAGCGAAAGCCTGGAAAAATAGGCCCAATTTTATTTGGGTCTGAGCACATCATGATAGTAATATTTGAGAAATGATTGTACCCTAAAAATATTTTTGAACATATCCATTACCAAAAAATAATAATAATAGTGTGCCCACTCTATTGATTTTATTTATGCTAGCAAAAGTTATTGAATCAGCTCCAATTTTATTTAATTAATAAATATATATAAAAAAGCTCAAAGGTTAGGTCCAGCAAAATATCATTTATTTATCAAGCCTGATCCAATTTAATATGTAGATAACTCTAATCATCAATCAAATAATGTAATATATTTTAAAAATTATTAATAATAAATTTAAAACACTTATTTTTAAATAGACAATTGTATCCATTTCTCTTTATACTTCAAAATTTTAGGTTATATTCTCCTTTATATTTGTAGATATATATATATTATTAAATTTTCTAACAATTAAATTATTTACGAATGGCTAGAAAATTTTAAAGTATTTACATTATAAATATATGGGTAATATTAAATTGACATTTAATATTAATTTTTTTTCAAATTGGTCCTTATTTTTTAGTGTAGTCTGTCCCTTTTTAGGTCTATTTTTTTGTTCGATTCGCTGCTTTTTTAGTTTCAGTTTCTCTTCGATTTCTGTCCGGTTCGATTTTCTTTTTTAACCGTTACATGTGTGTATTTTTTCCACTTGTATTTTCCCCAGTTTTTAATATTATTTTTTTGTTACCGTCATTTTCTTTCAAAAACTGAGTTTTTATTGCTACAATATGTTTCTAAGAACTAAAAAAATATAAATTCAAATCTTAATTTTTTTATACAAAGTTATCTGCTCCATCTTTTATTTTTAGTGCATACCTAAATATGTTTTTCTCATTTTAAGAAAATCTTTAATATGGCTGTTCGTATTGTGATTTCCATTTCAAGAAATTCCTATCCTTGAATTGGCCTGTTTGGAGATAGGTCAAATTAGAACAGACCTTAATATCAGTATCTTAAGCAACCTTTTTGTCTCTTCATTCCATGGCTTCCCAGCCGATTCTTTTCCCCCTCTGTCTCTCTCCTCTCAGTATTCAATTTTTCCTCATTCTTTTCTAGATTTGGTTAAAGTCAGGCTGGTTGTCAATCAGAAGATCAGGCCAAAATCGACGATTCTAGACTGGGTTGAGACATTCTTGTCGGTCAATGTGGATTTCTTGCCTGACAGTTTTGGCCTGCCTTTTCTTTCCCTCCCTACTTCCAGGTTTGCCCCTTTTCTTCCTTAATAATAATTATTGTTTTTGTTGTAGTTTGTTTTTTGAGATGCTCTGTTGTATGGGTATTTTTCGTCTTTCTCTTTGGGGTATTATTTTTATTGGGAGCATCAGAAATTTCTTGGGGGTAAAGGTGATTTGGAGTTCTAAAATAAATTGAATAGCCACGCGCAATGATACTTATTTCCTTCGAAGTTGGTTCAGATAGTTTTTTACTTCAAAGCATGAACTGCAGATTTTTATTTTGCTGATTTGATCTGTAAAATATGTTAAATCCTCTTCTTCATCGGATAGTCATTTCAGGTATGAATCTTTAGTTCACCTCTGTCTTTGCCTTTTTCATGTCTTTTTTTGTTTCATATTTTGCGGACAATTTAGACTTTGATGCCGACCAAATTTGTTGAAGGAAGCAAAAGGGCAAGTAAATTAATTTGTTTGACATTTACTTTTGAGGTCTTTTATACAAGCTGCCTGGACCAGGAGATCTCGTGGTGAAGCTGCAAAGCAACCCAATAGGAAAACCATAGAAACAAGGAAATTTATTTTTTCTAAGCCTGAAAAATGTATTGGACTTTCAATTCAAAATTCTTTTTCTGATTTGTTTTCTCAGATGGAAGAACTCAAATCAGACCTAGTTCTTCTTTACTAAAAAAATGTTGATAAGAAGATTAAAAACCCTGCTTAATCCCTTGTCTGATCCTCACCTCCGTCTCATAGCCACCGAGTCAACTCAAAATCAACTCAGCAACCCATCTAACTGTCTCAATCCCATAACTCCAATCAACCAACCCACTCTTCTGAAAGTCTGTACCATCCTCTACCAACAGCAAAACTCACCTGACTCACGCCTCCACTCATCCCTCTCTTCTTACAATCCTTCTTTCAACCCTGAATTCTTCCTTCAAGTTTGCAACACTTTCCCATACTCCTGGCGCCCCATCTACTGATTCTTCCTCTACACCCAAAAAGTCCCTCACTTCACTCACAACTCCGTCACCTTCAACAAAATGTTGGATGTCGTTGGAAAATCCAAAAACATTCACCATTTTTGGGAAACTTGTCAGGAGATGGGAAAACTTGGTTTGGTCAATGATAAGACCTTTAGGATAGCTTTAAAGACCCTAGCATTAGCTAGGGAGTTGAAGAAATGTGTTGGTTTTTTCCATTTGATGAATGGGTTTGGGGTTGGATACAAGTTGGAGACTTTAAATACAGTGGTGGAAAGTTTATGCGAGGATAAGCTTGTGGAAGAGGCAAAGTTTGTTACTTTCAAGTTGAAAGAGTGTGTTAAGCCAAATGGGGTTACTTATAAGTGGTTGATATGGGGGTTTTGTGATCTGGGTAATTTGATTGAGGCCTCAAAAATTTGGAATCTGATGGTGGATGAAGGGTTTGAGCCTGATGTTGAGGTTGTGGAGACAATGATGGAGGCACTTTTTAAGACTAATAAATATGATGAAGCAATGAAGGTTTTCCAAATGATGAGAGTTAAGAGAATGCATGATTTGGGGCTTTCAAGTTATAGGCTTGTGATCAAGTGGATGTGTAAGAGAGGCAAGATCGAGCAAGCCAATGGGATGTTTGAAGAAATGTGCCAAAGAGGGATCCAAGCTGATAATTTGACCTTGGCTTCAATTATTTACGGGCTTTTAGCAAGGGGGAGGATTAGAGAGGCTTATAGGATTGTGGAAGGAATTGAGAATCCGGATATCAGCATTTACCATGGACTAATAAAGGGGCTTTTGAGGTTGAGGAAGGCAGGGGAAGCAACACAAGTGTTTAGAGAGATGATAAAGAGAGGGTGTGAGGCCTCTAATGCATACATATATCATGTTACTGCAAGGTCATTTGGGGAAGAAAGGGAGGAAAGGACATGATCCATTGGTGAATTTTGACTCAATATTTGTTGGGGGCTTGATTAAGGCTGGAAAGACAGTAGAGGCTACCAAGTATGTGGAGAGAACAATGAAAAGAGGAATGGAAGTGCCTAGATTGATTACAATAAATGCCTAACATGACACTAGTTCCATTGCTCCCAAGACTCAAGAAAATATATGCCTAACATGTAAGTTGTTTCAGGGGCGTAAAATGTCTAAAACTCTTGGCAATGTTATTGATCCACTTGATACTATCAAGGAGTTTGGCACTGATGCCTTGCGATTCACTCTTGCTTGGGGAACTTCTGGTCAGATTTGTCTTGTACTACAGGCAACATGTTGGTAATTCAATAATGAAAAGTTGTGTCATATAATGTTCACTACTGTTCTAATGTCCATGGTTCTAGCTTATGATAGTATGTCTAATTAGCCAATTTCCTTGAATAATCTCTAGGATCTTAATTTATCTACTGAAAGGCTAACAGCGAACAAGGCCTTCACAAACAAATTATGGAATGCTGGCAAGTTTGTGCTGCAGGTTCTGCCTAATCGGGATAATGTTTCTAGTTGGCAGAATATAGAGGCTTGTAAGGTTTGTTCCTCTTTTCTCAGATTAGTGGGATAGTATTAGACCACCTGTTTGTCCTTGTCTTCATACAACAGTATGCATTTACTACCATATCATTTTTAGCATAAATAAGAAGGAACAAACACATATATATTATAACCCATGGTATCTCCGTATATCAGCTGAATGGGAAGTTTTGTGTGATTATTGATATATCCATGTGGTGAAATACTTGGATTTTGGTTAAAGATAGAATTATATTCATCTGTGTTACCTAGCCTTACATGAAGGGAAATTGAGTTGTAATCTTTTAAGTGAATAGGTTCTAGTCGCAACCCTTAGATTAACATAATTTTGATTTTGCTTATTGGTTGATGGTTTTTATGATACTGTAAAAAAGATGCGTTGGATATATTCTCTAATGATGTCATAACTAATTTCTTCTTCATTTATTGTCTTAGTTGATTTTACTAGCCTTTCTAATGAAGAGACAGCTGAAGGAGCCAATGTAAGCATTATTGAGAAGGAATGTCGGATTCAGAAGTAATTTTCAGCTTTTGTAGCAGCCAGTGGAGATCAACTGTCATGGAGAAAAGAGAAACCATTGACCACTGAAGTTGCAGTTTTGAAAGATCATGTCCCTAGTTTCGATGTCACTTGTGAACCTGAGGTTATAGATTTATTAACCCCATCTCCCAGCTATAGAGTCAGGCCATGCACCAAGAAAAGAAGAATTTCCAAGTTTTCTCCTGAGATCAAAGATCTCACTTGGGTTATCCTATTCTGGGGGATATCCCGGCTTGGGGTATAGGGGTTTGAGGCTTGGGGCCTGGGTTTAGGGTTGGGCTGCTGTTTTTGGGCTTTTGTTTCAGTGTTTGGGGCTTTGGATCTCTTAGGTTTTGGATTACTGGGTTTTGGAAGGGACCAAAATATATACCCCAAATTTATTAACCTTGTAAATTATTAAAAAGGAATTGAGGATGAGGTTTCCTTTTAATTGAAACGGGCTTTTTTATAATAAATACAACAAGCCAACTCTAGGCCATTGACGGGGAAGAAAATAAGGAAACCAGCCACTAAGAAATGAAGCTTCTCTCTCCTTTGTTATAGGATTTATGAATAACCTCGACTTCAATCTCTCTCCTGCTGATATATCTCTGGCAATAAAACTCCCACCGTTTCTTTCTATCTTCGTTTGTTGGGTTTTGGCCCAGATCGACTCCTGGGTAAGAATTTGTGCCTTTGTTTTACAGTTCGACTCCTTATTTCTCTTCTCCTAAAGATTCTTCTCATTTGAATCTTTGCCATTATCGTTTTTACACAAATTTTGGTTTGGAATTACGGGTCGATCATTTGAATTTTTACACATGAACTTTGTCTTTTTTTTTTTGTCATTGCCTTTTCATTTCTTTTTATAGTTTGGATGCTTTTTTTTAATTTCTATTTCAGTGGGCTTATTTTATACTTTTTTCTTTTCAGGTGTAGAATCCACCACTGTTTCATTCCATTCTTCAAATCCAAGGCGCTTGGTCTGGTTGGGTTTGTTCCTATCATCTCTGATAAGGTAAAAGCATGTGTTTCTGTTTGTTTCTAAATATTGTTGCATTCTCCAAATTTTGTATCAATGTATGAATGCTAATTTTTCCTTACTCTTTGTCACTCAAATTGGTAGGAATGCACATGACAGAGGAATTGAAACACAATTTTTAAAGCAAAAAAGTATGTTGGATTGTTTTAGCATAATAAAATCATATCATTTTAGTTGTAAAAGGTGTAGTACATTTTGGAGTCTCTAATGTCCATTTCGTGCTTCAAAGTAATTGAGATGCACTGCCTTTCACAAGCTGTGGAATATCTTCCTTGCCTAAGGTTATTTTGGTCATCATGATGAAATTGTGCTTCAAATTTAGGATGTATTCCCTGCATAACCTATAGGCTTCTTCATTGTGGGCTTCGCCACTAGTTTTAGAAAAAAAATGGTTTGCTTGACCTGCTTAATGGGGTTAGTTGAGGTGGCAAATGTTTCAATTGTGTCCATTAAATTAAGAAATTTCAGGTTGACAATCTCACTTCTGCTTTCTTTGTTATGTCAATGGTGGCAGTATGTTGATAAAGACTGGTGTACTGAAGATAAGCCCTGGACACGATCATAATGATTATGTTCTGGCTAGAAAGCTTGGCCTTCCTATTCTTAATGTTATGAACAAGGACGGGACATTAAATGAGGTTGCTGGACTGTACTGATAATATTTGTGGACTTTCTGAACAAATGCTAAATTAAAGTTTCCTGTTCATCTTTTCTTTTTTCGTACTTATGGTGGTGGCTCTTAAATTTTAGTGGCCTTGATTGGTTTGAGGCACGGAAGAAATTGTGGTCTGATCTTGAGGAGACTGACTTAGCTGTGAAAAAGGAACCCCACAGTTTAAGAGTACCGAGATCTCAGCGTGGAGGAGAGGTGTGCATGTTATCTTTCAGTTATATTCTTTTTGTTTTTGAAGTTACAGTGTCGATTATTATTCTCTCAGTAATTCTTTCTCTTATTTTCCCATTTTATGGTTCTTTTATTAGGTAATAGAGCCACTAGTAAGCAAGCAGTGGTTTGTAACAATGCAGCCTTTAGCTGAAAAGGCTCTTCTTGCAGTTGAAAAGGGAGAATTGACCATTATTCCTGAAAGATTTGAGAAGGTATGATGGAAAGCATAACTCTTGATATGGACTCTAACTTTACTCACCGCATCACTTTCCCTTAACCTATGCTGTTCTGCCTTATCCATGTTTCCTAATTAAAGTACCTGCATTTAATGCTCATGTCAACATGTTTAAGCGGACACAAATAAAAGGTATGACCTTCTAAGCATAAGGAAAATTTTGGAAACATGCATGTTCCCAGGTAGGACAGAGTCATGTCCGATGATGGTACCATTTTAGTCATTTTCCAGTCTCCATCTAGCTAACTCTCCCTCCCTGCTGAGAGGATGGCCACATTTTGTCATTCTTCATAGTGCAACACCCCTCAGCACATGCTACTGTCATCTGGGACCTTTCTTCCTATTTAATCGATATTTTACTTGAAGTTTACTTCTGTTGGCTAGTTTCTGCCTTTGCTCACTTCTGCTTATTTTGATTACAGATTTATAATCATTGGCTGACAAATATCAAGGATTGGTGCATAAGCAGACAGCTGTGGTGGGGACACCGCATACCTGTTTGGTACATTGTTGGAAAAGACTGTGAAGAGGAGTACATAGTTGCTAGGAGTGCTGAGGAAGCTCTTATGAAGGCTCGTGATAAATACGGAAAAGACGTAGAAGTTTATCAGGATCCAGATGTTCTTGACACTTGGTTCTCAAGGTTGGTTATTCAATTTTAAATTCCTTAACTATGATATGATATCATCATTTTAGGATGGAAAGTCATTCTTTACCTAGAGTTTCTCCCTCTTTTTTGGTACATAATTAGCTTTCTTCTCTAACTGATTGGATGGGATGATATTATATTACAAGCTAGAGTTCACAACCAGTCTTTGTCAATTCTATTTTTGATGTCCCTTTGGTTTTATTTTCTTATTATGTCGTGTTTATGTTAGGGGATCTGATTAGGATACTGATTTTGTGGGGATTTGGTTCTAATTTTTATTTCCTAAAATTTCCTTATTAGTTTAAATAAAACTTTCCTGATAAATTAGGATATTCTGATGTCATATTTTTATTTTCCGTATTAGAATAAGAAAGTAGGGTTTTGCATCTTATTTCCTAAATTATAAACCTCTTTATGAGAGAAAAATTATTCATGAATAAAATAAGTTGAATGTTTCAGCAAATCAAAGGTAGGCAACTCCTTTAGAGTTCCACAACCATATGAATCAAAATAAGGGAAAAGACCCTTTCTTCAGATTGAATTCTTGCGCTACTCATCTGGTGCCTCAAACCCAGACTCGGGACCATAATAGTTTATTTCTGTTATCACCTTTTCAAGTAAATAAAGGATCTTCAAATAAACCTGAGGTGGTATTTGTATTGTAATCTTTAACTAATGTAATAACAGTGTTTAGATGATGCAATATTTTCAAACTATCAATCAAATAAGTGCACCTGTTTTTTTCTTCTTCCTGTATGTAAGTTATTGATTAGATATGAAGAACTATTCCAAAAAATCTGATGACATGTCCGAAATGAAAAAGGATAAATCATGTTTTGAGTCTTTGAGATCACATAGAATAAAGCAAGTAATATTTTGAAATTGTCATCGAAATGAAGCTATTGTATTATTGTCATCACTTAACTTTCTTGCATAATTATAAAAGGAAAAAAAATTCTCTGTAAGTGGTAGGATTTCCTGTCACTTCAATCTTCCTAAGTTGAAGTTTCACTTACATCCTGACCTGTTCGTACCTGGTAGGAAAGTTCTGATGGTTTTCTGAGAGGTCCAAGGTTGAGTCCAAATATGTTTGATATCTAACTCTGGTGCAAAAAGTATTGAGGCAACCGTGTTGATTATTTGAAACATTTTGTGTGAAGTGGCTGAAAGCACTTTATTGTGATAAATGAGTTGATTTGCTGGGCTTTTTGAGTAATGCAATAACTGGTAGAAAATGGCGTAAGTTGCTTTTTTCAGCCATCTTCTTCAACTTGAGTTTTAAAGGTTTTGATATGATTCTCCCATTCTCTGGAAATGAAACTTGTCATGCACAGATCAATCTTTCTTTGTGTGATAAATGCTATATGTTTTGCTGCTTGCTCTCTTTCAGTGCATTATGGCCTATCAGTACTCTTGGGTGGCCAGATTTGTTGGCAGAGGATTTTAAAAGGTTTTATCCGACAACAATGCTTGAAACTGGGTATGAGCCGCTTTGTTTAACTCCTATTGCTTAGATGAGGTGCCCTATTCTTTTCCATAAGAGAGTGCTTCTATTATTATTCAATAACAAATTAGAGGGCATTATAGCTTACTTGGTCTTGAGAAATTCCATTTGATCTACTTTTCTATGTTAACTGTTGGCCATAACACTTTTTCTCTTTGGACAGCCATGATATATTGTTCTTTTGGGTTGCAAGAATGGTCATGATGTGAATCGAATTCACAGGAACTGTTCCATTTTCATATGTATATCTTCATGGTCTAATCCGTGATTCACAAGTAAGTATAGTGTCTGAATCAGGCTACAACTTAGGTGCCCATTTTAAAGTACAAATTTTTTTCTTGAGTTGTGTTCCCCTTCATCTGCATCTATACTTCTGTCATTAGAGTTCCTTTTCGAAATAACATGACACTAGTTCCATTCCTCCCAAGACTCAAGAAAATATATGCCTAACATGTAAGTTGTTTCAGGGGCGTAAAATGTCTAAAACTCTTGGCAATGTTATTGATCCACTTGATACTATCAAGGAGTTTGGCACTGATGCCTTGCGATTCACTCTTGCTTTGGGAACTTCTGGTCAGATTTGTCTTGTACTACAGGCAACATGTTGGTAATTCAATAATGAAAAGTTGTGTCATATAATGTTCACTACTGTTCTAATGTCCATGGTTCTAGCTTATGATAGTATGTCTAATTAGCCAATTTCCTTGAATAATCTCTAGGATCTTAATTTATCTACTGAAAGGCTAACAGCGAACAAGGCCTTCACAAACAAATTATGGAATGCTGGCAAGTTTGTGCTGCAGGTTCTGCCTAATCGGGATAATGTTTCTAGTTGGCAGAATATAGAGGCTTGTAAGGTTTGTTCCTCTTTTCTCAGATTAGTGGGATAGTATTAGACCACCTGTCTGTCCTTGTCTTCATACAACAGTATGCATTTACTACCATATCATTTTTAGCATAAATAAGAAGGAACAAACACATATATATTATAACCCATGGTATCTCCGTATATCAGCTGAATGGGAAGTTTTGTGTGATTATTGATATATCCATGTGGTGAAATACTTGGATTTTGG
Organism: Gossypium raimondii; assembly: GCF_025698545.1. Classification (NCBI taxonomy): domain Eukaryota; kingdom Viridiplantae; phylum Streptophyta; class Magnoliopsida; order Malvales; family Malvaceae; genus Gossypium; species Gossypium raimondii. Next base: position 61,930,534 of record NC_068574.1, read on the forward strand.
TTAAAGATAGAATTATATTCATCTGTGTTACCTAGCCTTACATGAAGGGAAATTGAGTTGTAATCTTTTAAGTGAATAGGTTCTAGTCGCGACCCTTAGATTAACATAATTTTGATTTGCTTATTGGTTGATGGTTTTTATCAGACTGAAAAAAAGATGCGTTGGATATATTCTCTAATGTCATAACCAATTTCTTCTTCATTTATTGTCTTAGTTGATTTCTCAATGCATTCTGGTTCTGAATAATTGTTCTTTTTCTTTTGATTTTTTTTTTGTTTACAAATAGTCTTTGACCAATCGGTTGATAATTATTACCTTATACAAGTGCTGTTTGATTTTCCTTTTTTAATGTTGGCATAGTGTATAAATGTTAAGGGTTAAATATTTTAGAATTAAAGGCAAATTGATATGATATATATACCAGTTATAATATTATTTAATTCATATTATACAATTAATATAAAATGAAATAGTTTATGTAGTATTTTAATTTATTATAATTTTTTTATAGTTTTTTAAAATTTTAAAATTAAGACTAAATTGTCATATTGTATAAATGTTGAGGGTTAAATATTTTAGAATTAAAAGCAAATTGACATGATATATATACCAATTAGAAAAGCCATGTCATCGGAAATTCACATTTAGTTCAGTGTCTCATGGACCACAGTGTAGTTTAATAGCGCCATAATCAAATATTCAAAACCCTATTTGGTTAACAATGGAAGTTCAATACAATCCAGGGTTTTTAGCTGCTTCCATGCTCTTTTCTTCTTCATATCTGGAAAATATTGCTATCTAATTCAGAAGTACTTCTGGGTAAGTCTTTTTTTCTCAATTTTCTACCTTACCTATTGATTAAATCATTCATCTTACATTCTTTTCCTATTTAGATACATACATATATTTTAATGAATTTGGGGCTCCCTGGTATTCTAGTTGATAGTTTATTCTTAATAGAACTTTGGATATGTGGTAAATATTTTCGTTTTAGGGAGTAAATTCTGGTACAGAAATTCCATATTAGTCCAACATCATCTATGTATTCAATTGAATGTGTTTTCTGTCTTTTAAGGATTCAGAAAGTGATTTGTTTATAATTTATGCTTTTGGTTGGTTTAAAATAGTTTAACTATTTTGGAGTAGCATAGGGATATTGAGTTGCCAGGTATCAAATTGTACACTGTGCTTGTCACAAGTTTTCGGTGAGAACTCTTCATTAGTATCTAAGCTGTGACTTAAAATTTGCCATAGGATGGATGATCTCTTTACAGTCAATCATCCACGGCAGATGTAAAGATTAAATAATAAAATGACAACTTCAATTAAATAAAAAAATAACAAATTAATAATTCAAAACTGATTAAGCCCAATGAAGAAGCAACTTGGGTTGGATTTCTATGCTTCCTTGAACTGTGTCAGTCTCCTTTACTTTTGTATTTTGTTTTTGTTCTTATTTAGTTTCTCTTGAAGTTTTGAATGGATTAATTAGATAGGTGAACTGCTCAGCTGCTTCTTCATTAAATGAGTGTATTAAATAGTATTATGTTACCGTTGTGGAAGATTTCAAGAATCTTTATTTTTTGGGCAGTGACTGCCCCGCTGCCCGTTTTCTTTAGCCTTTTCACATCCCACTTCCTTCCCAAATTTTAAATACTCAAATCATGCTTCATTCCATACATTCCTTCTTTCTTTTTTGTTTTCATTATTCTCTCTTCCTCCCTTCTCGTACTTCGCGGATTCTCTTTGGTCTCATTTCAATTTTTTCCTGTCATTCTTTTATAGCTTTGTGTACCCACGGGCAAAACACACACACAAACAATCAACAGTAGGAAGATAGTTTTCGTGAGAGGGAGAAACCCATAAGTTTTTCTCTGCCGGTTCTGTTTGTTGTGATGTTGAAATTCCCTGCTTCATGGGAGAGTCATTTCAGGTATGAATATTTACGTTAACTGTGTATTTGCCTTTTCTTGTATTTTTTTAATTTCAGATCTATGCTTTTTTTTTCTCTGTTGATTTTTTGTTTTCATCTTTAGAATAAGTTTGTCTCTACCTTTTTATCTCTATTTTAATTCTCAGATCAATGCTTCTTTTCTTGTTTTTCAGTATGCTTTTGTTCCAGTTTTTCTGTTTAGTTCCTGTGGTTTGTGATAATGGGCATGTTTTCATAGCTTATTGTCTCCTCATTTTCCTTTTTTAATAACAATTCTTCCCCTTTTATTCTCTCCTTTATTTTATGTCTGTCTCATTTCAAATTTTAACCTCATACTGTGATTTTCTCTGCCGTTTCTGTTTTTGGGATTTTTGGTTTCCCTTGCTTCATCAGGTATGAATCTTTGCTTCAACATTGTCTTTTCCGTTTCTCTTTTAATTTAAGAACTATGCTATTGTTCTGGTATTTCTTGGTTTATTTTATGGCTTTTGGTTTTCAGGTTTAGAAATCAGCAGTAAAAAAAGTCTGTCAATTACTTAAATGGGAAGCAAAAAATCTGAAATTGTACTCGGAATTTTCTCTTTTCGTTTTTTTTCATAAATATTACAATAAATGAAACTAACCAGTTGGCAGTAAATGACCAGCTTATTCCCATATTCTGTTCTATTTTTCCTATATTTCTAATGTTCCTTTCTCCCTTTTTAGCTACTTTTTTTTCCATTCTTTACAAATATTTTCCTTCTTTCTTGTTTTTTCCTCTCTCTTAATATCCTTTCAATTTTTTCCTTAAAATTTTTTAGGTTCGGGTAACCAAATTCTGTTTTTTGTTTTTTGCTGTTTCTTTTCATTTCTTTTTGTAATTTTTGAAACCCCCTACATCATTGGAGATTGATTTCAGGTATGAATATAATTAAACTATCTCTTTCCTCATTATCTCTGTTTTTGGTTGCAGATATATGCTTATTTTTACTAATATTTTCATTGTGTTTTTTTCAGGGATTTTGTTTTTTTAACAATAATAGTTTTTTACCAATGTGAGTAAGTTTAGGTTTTATTATCTATTAAATATATATAAAACTAATTGACCCGACGTACATAAAACAAATCAATGTAGTCCGATGTTCTGCCTTCGAAAGATGAAAATGTACAATTGGTAGCACTGTTATATTCCCTCCCTATAAATTACAAAACCAATTACTGTACCCCTCTAAATATTTTATCTTACCGGTAAAAATAAAATAAAAATATTATAATATTGTAGTGCCAAAAAGGAAAAGAACAGGATTGAATTCATGAATCAGTGGAAGCTTCTTCTTCCCAATGAAAGAGTCGACATTTCAGGTATGAATATTTAGTTTTCCTCTGTTTTTGCCTTTTCATGTCTTTTTTTGTTTCATATCTATGCTTCTCTACTTGTATTATGTACACGCCTCTGTACATGTTTTTTTGGTTTTCAAGATTGATTGGTTCCACTGATCTTGTATTATATATATTAATTCGAAATCTGAAACTGCTTTTATGTTTTTTGAACATCATGCTTCGGATTTTTCTGTTTTGTCATAAAGAATCTTGTATCCTGTACACATTTAAGTTTTGTGCTATTGTTAATTTTCCCTATTCTGCTTGGAGGATATCCCTACCATATCCCAATTCTGATTGGTTCCACTCATCTTGTAATATATATATTAATTCGAAATCTGAAACTGCTTTTATGTTTTTTGAACATCATGCTTCGGCTTTCTCTCTTTTAATTTAATGTTTATGGCTTTTCACTTGTATTTTTGGGTTTATGGTTTTGATGTTTAGAAATTGCTGTTTTGCCATGTGTTTGAAATTTATTGATGTGTCCTGTGACTTACTTTGTTGTTTTATGCTGTTTATTTTATTCTGTTATTATGATGTTCTTAATACGAGGACCTAAATTTAAAAAAAAGTGTCTAAAAAGAATGACAGGTACGTGAACAAATAATATATGAAAAGAAAACATTTAACATTTAATTATTGTTTTTTCAATAAAGTTTACAATAACTGAAATGTCCTTAATGTAAACTCCTTTATATTAATTGATAAACCAGCTCCGATCCTATTTAATATTTATAAAATATTTTTGGAAGTATTTTATGTAATTGTTTTGCAGCAATTTACATAATGCATATATTGTGTATTTATTTCAAATAGTTTTCCATTCTTAATAGAAACATGGCAGTGATATTGCATTATAATTTCTGAGGGAATAAGAAAACAGTACTCCGAATATATTGTGAATTTAAGGGCCCTTTGATATTTAATTTTCTACTTTATTCTGTTGGATGGATATTCCGGGATATCCCAACATGGAATAAGGTATTCTTGGGAAATCCCTGTCAAATTCCGTCCCGGTTTGGTATATTTATCTGCGGATTTGATGTTTTAGTGGCCGGTTCAAATTTTTATCATTCTTTCTATTTTTCTGTTTTGTCGTAAAGATTCTTAATGAAAAAGTAGATTTGTAGTACACAATATATTTTAAGTAGTGTTTTCCTATTCCCTCAAAAAATATAATGCATTCAAACATGGAGAATTTTCTGTTTCTAATAGTGTTTGAAATTTATTGATGTGGCCTGTGACTTTGTTGTTTTTATTTTATTCTGTTATTACGATTTTCTAACTAAGAGGACCAAATTTAAAAAAAAAGGTGTAAAAAAAAATTGTCAGATAAAAATAATATGTGAAACGAAAATATGTGACTTTTAACTATTATTTTTTGAATAAAGTCTACAATAACTGTGAACCCATTATATTTTTTGAGAGAATAAGAAAACACTTGATAGATTATGCCCTTTGATAATTAATTTTCTACTTTATCCTGTTGGAGGGATATTTCGGGGATATCCCAAGCTGAATTAAGCTATATCGCGGAAATCCCAACTGGATTTAAGGTATTCGGAGGATATCCCATCCAAATCCCGTCCCGGTTCAGTATTCTATTGCCGGATTTTAATGGTTTAGAGGCCGGTTCAGACTTTTTTCGAGTTTGGACCGGGCAACCTGCCACGGTAATTCCAGCTCGGGATATCCTATTCCACGGATATCCCGGCTTAGGTTTATTCCATTCCAAGCATATCCCGGTTTGGATTTATTCTATTCTTTGCATATCCTGGCTTGGGTTTAGTATTTAGGGGTTTGGGGTTTAGGGTTTTTAGGGTGTAGGGTTTTTAGGGTTTAGGGCTTAGGGGTTTGGTGTTTGGTGTTTGGTGTTTGGGACCTGGGGTCTGGGGTCTAGGGTTTGGGGTTTTAGGGCTTAGGGCTTAGGGCTTAGGGTTTGGGGTTTGGGGTTTATGGTTTTATGGTTTTATGGTTTACAGTTTAGGGTTTGGTGTTCAGGGTTTAGGGTTGTAGGGTTTAGGGTTTAGGGTTGTAGGGTTCGGGGTTTTAGGGTTTTAGGGTTTTAGGTTT